>NW_027480547.1:686089-1029133 GCF_051401765.1 Calliopsis andreniformis | reverse complement strand
ACCCTCAATCCTCAATCCTCAATCTTCAATCATCAATCCTCAATCCTCAATCCTCAATTCTCAATCCTCAATCCCCAATCCTCAATCCTCAATCTTCAATCCTCAATCCTCAATCCTCAATTCTCAATCCTCAATCCTCAATCGTCAATCCTCAATTCCCAATCCTCAATCTTCAATCCTCAATCCTCAATCTTCAATCCTTAATCCTCAATCCTCAATCCCCAATCCTCAATCTTCAATACTCAATCTTCAATCCTCAATCCTCAATCCTCAGACCTCAAACGTCAATACTCAACCCTCAGCCCTCGTCCGCAATCCACAACCCTCAATCCTCAATCCTCAATCTTCAATCATCAATATTCAATCTTCAATACTCAATCCACAATCCTCAATCCTCAATCCTCAATCCTCAATCCTCAATCCCAAATCCTTAATCCTCAATCCTCAATCCTCAACCCACAATCCTCAGTCCTGATACCTCAATACCGAATCCTCAATCCTGAATCCTCAACCCTCAGCCCTCAGTCCTCAACAATCAATTGTCAATCCTCAATCCTCAATAGAATATCTTCAATTCACAGTTTTCAATACTCAATCCCCATTCTGCAATCTTCAAATCTCAATGCACAAACATCAATTATCATCACTCAACCCTCAACACTCAGTCCTCTATCTTCAATCGTCAATCCTAAATCTGCAATCTTCAATCTTCAATACTCAACATTCAATCCTCAACCCTCAATCCTCAATCCTCAATGCTCAATCCTCAATCGTCAATCCTCAATTCCCAATCCTCAATCTTCAATATTCAATCCTCAATATTCAATCCTGAATCGTCAATCCTCAATCCTCAATTCTCAATCTTCAATCCTCAATACTCAATCTTCAATCCTCAATCCTCAGTCCTGAATCCTCAATCCTCAATCCTCAATCCTCAATCCTCAATGTTCAATCCTCAATACTCAATCTTCAACCCTCAATCTTCAATCCTCAATCCTCTATCCTCATTCTTCAATCCTCAACACCCAATCCTCAATCTTCAATCCTCAATCCTCAATCCTCAATTCTCAATCCTCAATCCTCAATCCTCAGACCTCAAACATCAATACTCAACCCTCAGTCCTCGTCCGCAATCCACAAACCTCAATCCTCAATCCTCAATATTCAATCCTCAATCCTCAATCCTCAATCTTCTATCCTCAATACTCAATCTGCAATCCTCAATCCTCAATCCTCAATCCTCAATCCTAATTCGTCACTCCTCGAAACCCAGTCCTCAATCTTCAATCCTCAATCCTCAATCCTCAATTCTCAATCCTCAATCCTCAATCCTCAATCCTCAATTTTCAATCCTCAATCCTAAATCCTCAATCTTCAATCCTCAATACTCAATCTTCAATCCTCAATCCTCAATTCTCAATCCTCAATACTCAATCCTCAATCGTCAATCCTCAATTCCCAATCCTCAATCTTCAATCCTCAATCCTCAATCTTCAATCCTTAATCCTCAATCCTCAATCCCCAATCCTCAATCTTCAATCCTCAATACTCAATCTTCAATCCTCAATCCTCAATCCTCAATCCTCAATCCTCAATCCTCAATCGTCAATCTTCAATCCTCAATACTCAATCTTCAAACCTCAATCTTCAATCCTCAATCCTCAATCCTCATTCTTCAATCCTCATCACCAAATCCTCAATCCTCAATCTTCAATACTCAATCCTCAATCCTCAGTCCTCAATCCTCAATCCTCATTCTTCAATCCTCAACACCCAATCCTCAATCTTCAATCCTCAATCCTCAATCCTCAATTCTCAATCCTCAGTCCTCAATCCTCAGACCTCAAGCATCAATACTCAACCCTCAGTCCTCGTACGCAATCCACAACCCTCAATCCTCAATCCTCAATCTTCAATCATCAATATTCAACCTTCAATCCTCAATCCTCAATCCTCAATTCTCAATCCGCAATACTCAATCCTCAATCGTCAATCCTCAGTCCTGAATACTCAATCCTCAACCTTCAATCCTCAATACTCAATCTTCAATACTCAATCCTCAATCCTCAATCCTCAATCCTCAATCTTCAATCCTCAATCCCAAATCCTTAATGCTCAATCCTCAATCCTCAACCCACTATCCTCAGTCCTGATACCTCAATACCGAATCCTCAATCCTCAATCCTCAATCCTCAGCCCTCAGTCCTCAACAATCAATTGTCAATCCTCAATCCTCAATAGAATATCTTCAATTCACAGTTTTCAATACTCAATCCCCATTCTTCAATCTTCAAATCTCAATCCACAAACATCAATTATCATCACTCCACCCTCAACACTCAGTCCTCAATCTTCAATCGTCAATCCTAAATCCGCAATCTTCAATCCTCAATACTCAACATTCAATCCTCAACCCTCAATCCTCAATCCTCTATGCTCAATCCTCAATCGTCAATCCTCAATACCCAATCCTCAATCTTCAATCCTCAATCCTCAATATTCAATCCTGAATCGTCAATCCTCAATCCTCAATCCTCAATCTTCAATCCTCAATACTCAATCTTCAATCCTCAATCCTCAATCCTCAATCCTCAATCCTCAATCCTCAATCCTCAATCCTCAATCATCAATCTTCAATCCTCAATACTCAATCTTCAACCCTCAATCTTCAATCCTCAATCCTCTATCCTCATTCTTCAATCCTCAACACCCAATCCTCAATCTTCAATCCTCAATCCTCAATCCTCAATTCTCAATCCTCAATCCTCAATCCTCAGACCCCAAACATCAATACTCAACCCTCAGTCCTCGTCCGCAATCCACAAACCTCAATCCTCAATCCTCAATCTTCAATCATCAATATTCAATCTTCAATCCTCAATCCTCAATCCTCAATCCTCTATCCTCAATCCTCAATCCTGAATGTTCAATCCTCAATACCCTATCCTCAATCTTCAATCCTTAATACTCAATCCTCAATCCTCAATCCTCAATCCTCAGTCCTCAATCCTCAATTCTCAATCCTCAATCCTCAGACCTCAAACGTCAATACTCAACCCTCAGCCCTCGTCCGCAATCCACAACCCTCAATCCTCAATCCTCAATCTTCAATCATCAATATTCAATCTTCAAACCTCAATACCCAATCCTCTATCCTCAATCCTCAATCCTGAATGTTCAATCCTCATTACCCAATCCTCAACCTTCAATCCTCAATCCTCAATCCTCAATCCTCAAACCTCAATCCTCAGTCCTGAAACCTCAATACCGAATCCTCAATCCTGAATCCTCAATCTTCAGCCCTCAGTCCTCAACAATCAATTGTCAATCCTCAATCCTCAATAGAATATCCTCAATTGACAGTTTTCAATACTCAATCCCCATTCTTCAATCTTCAAATCTCAATCCACAAACATCAATTCTCACCACTCAACCCTCAACACTCAGTCCACAATCTTCTATCCTCAATCCTCAATCCTCAATCCTCAATCCTCAATCCTCAATCCTCAATCTTCTATCATCAATACTCAATCTGCAATCCTCAATCCTCAATCCTCAATCCTCAATCCTAATTCGTCACTCCTCGAAACCCAATCCTCAATCTTCAATCCTCAATCCTCAATCCTCAATTCTCAATCCTCAATCCTCAATCCTCAATCCTCAATTTTCAATCCTCAATACTCAATCTTCAATACTCAATCCTCAATCCTCAATCCTCAATCCTCAATCCTCAATCCTCAATCCAAAATCCTCAATCCTCAATCCTCAACCCTCAACCCTCATTCCTCAGTCCTGAAACATCAATACCGAATCTTCAATACTGAATCCTCAATCTTCAGACCTCAGTCCTCAACAATCAATTGTCAATCCTCAATACACAATAGAATATCCTCAATTCACAGTTTTCAATTCTCAATCCCCATTCTTCAAACTTCAAATCTCAATACACAAACATCAATTCTCTTCACTCAACCCTCAACACTCAGTCCTCAATCTTCAATCCTCAATCCTAAATCCTCAATCTTCAATCCTCAATCTTCAATCCTCCATCCTCCATCCTCAATTCTCAATCCTCAATCCTCAATCCTCAATCCTCAATTTTCAATCCTCAATACTCAGTCTTCAATACTCAATCCTCAATCCTCAATCCTCAATCCTCAACCCTCAATCCTCAAGTTTCAATCCTCAATACTCAGTCTTCAATCCTCAATCCTCAATCCTCAATCCTCAATCCTCAATCCTCAACCCTCAATCCTCAGCCCTCAATCCTCAGTCCTGAAACCTCAATCCCGAATCCTCAATCCTGAATCCGCAAACTTCAGTCCTCAGTCCTCAACAATCAATTGTCAATCCACAATCCTCAATAGAATATCCTCAATTCACAGTTTTCAATACTCAATCCCCATTCTTCAATCTTCAAGTCTCAATCCACAAACATCAATTCTCATCACTCAACCCACAACACTCAGTCCTCAATCTTCAATCCTCAATCCTCAATCCGCAATCTTGAATCCTCAATACTCAATCTTCAATCCTCAATCCTCAATTCTCAATCCTCAACACGCAATCCTCAATCGTCAATCCTCAATCCCCAATCCTCAATCTTCAATCCTCTATCCTCAATCCTCAATCCTCAATCCTCAATCCTCAATCCTCAATCCTCAATCCTCAATCTTCAATCCTCAATACTCAATCTTCAACCCTCAATCCTCAATCCTCAATCCTCAATCCTCATTCCTCAAACCTCAATCCTCAATCCTCAGTCCTCACCCTCAATTTTCAATCCTCAATCCTCAATCCTCAATCATCAATTCCCAATCCTCAATCCTCAATCCCCAGTCCTCAATCCTCAATCCTCAGTCCTCAAACATCAATCCTGAATTCTAAATCTTCAGCCCTCAGTCCTCAACAATCAGTTGTCAATCCTCAATCATCAATAGAATATCACCAATTCACAGTTTTCAATACTCAATACTCAATCTGCAATCTTCAAATCTCTATCCACAAACATCAATTCTCATCACTCAAGCCTCAACACTCAGTCCCCAATCCTCAATATTCAATCCTCAATCCTCAATCTTCCATCCTCAATACTCAATCTTCAATCCTCAATCCTCAATTCTCAATCCTCAATACTCAATCCACAATCGTTAATCCTCAATTCCCAATCCTCAATCTTCAATCCTCAATCCTCAATCTTCAATCCTTAATCCTCAATCCTCAATCCCCAATCCTCAATCTTCAATCCTCAATACTCAATCTTCAATCCTCAATCCTCAATCCTCAATCCTCAATCCTCAATCCTCAATCCTCAATCTTCAATCCTCAATACTCAGTCTTCGACCCTCAATCTTCTATCCTCAATCCTCAATCCTCAATCCTCATTCCTCAATCCTCAACACCCAATCCTCAATCTGCAATCCTCAATCCTCAATCCTCAATTCTCAATCCTCACTCCTCAATCCTCAGACCTCAAACATCAATACTCAACCCTCTGTCCTCGTCCGCAATCCACAACCCTCAATCCTCAATCCTCAATCTTCAATCATCAATATTCAATCTTCAATCCTCAATACTCAATCCTCTATCCTCAATCCTCAATCCTGAATGTTCAGTCCTCAATACCCAATCCTCAATCCTCAATCCTCAGTACTCAATCCTCAAACCTCAATCCTCGAATCCTCAGTCCTGAAACCTCAATCCTGAATGCTCAATCCTGAAACCTCAATCTTCAGCCCTCAGTCCTCGACGATCAATTGTCAGTCCTCAATCCTCAATAGAATATACCCAATTCGCAGTTTTCAATACTCAATCCCCAATCTTCAATTTTCAAATCTCAATCCACAAACGTCAATTCTCATCACTCAACGCTCAACACTCAGTCCCCAATCCTCAATCTTCAATGCTCAATCCTCAATCCTCAATCCTCAATCCTCAATCTTCAATCCTCAATACTCAATCTTCAATCCTCAATCTTCAATCTTCAATCCTCAATATTCAATCCTGAATCGGCAATCCTCAATCCTCAATCCTCAATCTTCAATCCTCAATACTCAATCTTCAATCCTCAATCCTCAGTCCTGAATCCTCAATCCTCAATCCTCAATCCTCAATCCTCAATGTTCAATCCTCAATACTCAATCTTCAACCCTCAATCTTCAATCCTCAATCCTCTATCCTCATTCTTCAATCCTCAACACCCAATCCTCAATCTTCAATCCTCAATCCTCAATCCTCAATTCTCAATCCTCAATCCTCAATCCTCAGACCTCAAACATCAATACTCAACCCTCAGCCCTCGTCCGCAATCCACAAACCTCAATCCTCAATCCTCAATCTTCAATCATCAATATTCAATCTTCAATCCTCAATCCTCAATCCTCTATCCTCAATCCTCAATCCTGAATGTTCAATCCTCAATACCCAATCCTCAATCTTCAATCCTCAATACTCAATCCTCAATCCTCAATCCTCAATCCTCAGTCCACAATCCTCAATTCTCAATCCTCAATCCTCAATCCTCAGACCTCAAACATCAATACTCAACCCTCAGCCCTCGTCCGCAATCCACAACCCTCAATCCTCAATCCTCAATCTTCAAACATCAATCCTCAGTCCTCAATCCTCAATACTCAATCCTCAATTCTCAATCCTCAATCCTCAATTTTCAATCCTCAATCCTCAATCCTCAATCCTCAATCCTCAATCCTCAATCGTCAATCCTCAATTCCCAATCCTCAATCTTCAATCCTCAATCCTCAATCTTCAATGCTTGATCCTCAATCCGCAATCCCCAATCCTCAATCTTCAATACTCAATCTTCAATCCTCAATCCTCAATCCTCAGTCCTCAATCCTCAATCCTCATCCTTCAATCCTCAAAACCCAATCCTCAATCTTCAATCCTCAATCCTCAATCCTCAATTCTCAATCCTCAGTCCTCAATCCTCAGACCTCAAGCATCAATACTCAACCCTCAGTCCTCGTCCGCAATCCACAACCCTCAATCCTCAATCCTCAATCTTCAATCATCAGTATTCAATCTTCAATCCTCAATCCTCAATCCTCAATCCTCAATCCTCAATCCCAAATGCTTAATCCTCAATCCTCAATCCTCAACCCACAATCCTCAGTCCTGATACCGCAATACCGAATCCTCAATCCTGAATCCTCAATCCTCAGCCCTCAGTCCTCAACAATCAATTGTCAATCCTCAATCCTCAATAGAATATCTTCAATTCACAGTTTTCAATACTCAATCCCCATTCGTCAATCTTCAAATCTCAATACACAAACGTCAATTATCATCACTCAACCCTCAACACTCAGTCCTCAATCTTCAATCGTCAATCCTAAACCCGCAATCTTCAATCCTCAATACTCAACATTCAATCCTCAACCCTCAATCCTCAATCCTCTATGCTCAATCCTCAATCGTCAATCCTCAATACCCAATCCTCAATCTTCAATCCTCAATCCTCAATATTCAATCCTGAATCGTCAATCCTCAATCCTCAATCCTCAATCTTCAATCCTCAATACTCAATCTTCAATCCTCAATCCTCAAGCCTCAATCCTCAATCCTCAATCCTCAATCCTCAATCCTCAATCATCAATCTTCAATCCTCAATACTCAATCTTCAACCCTCAATCTTCAATCCTCAATCCTCTATCCTCATTCTTCAATCCTCAGCACCCAATCCTCAATCTTCAATCCTCAATCCTCAATCCTCAATTCTCAATCCTCAATCCTCAATCCTCAGACCCCAAACATCAATACTCAACCCTCAGTCCTCGTCCGCAATCCACAAACCTCAATCCTCAATCCTCAATCTTCAATCCTCAATCCTCAAACCTCAATCTTCTATCCTCAATACTCAATCTGCAATCCTCAATCCTCAATCCTCAATCCTCAATCCTAATTCGTCACTCCTCGAAACCCAGTCCTCAATCTTCAATCCTCAATCCTCAATCCTCAATTCTCAATCCTCAATCCTCAATCCTCAATCCTCAATTTTCAATCCTCAATCCTAAATCCTCAATCTTCAATCCTCAATACTCAATCTTCAATCCTCAATCCTCAATTCTCAATCCTCAATACTCAATCCTCAATCGTCAATCCTCAATTCCCAATCCTCAATCTTCAATCCTCAGTCCTCAATCTTCAATCCTTAATCCTCAATCCTCAATCCCCAATCCTCAATCTTCAATCCTCAATACTCAATCTTCAATCCTCAATCCTCAATCCTCAATCCTCAATCCTCAATCCTCAATCGTCAATCTTCAATCCTCAATACTCAATCTTCAACCCTCAATCTTCAATCCTCAATCCTCAATCCTCATTCTTCAATCCTCATCACCAAATCCTCAATCCTCAATCTTCAATACTCAATCCTCAATCCTCAGTCCTCAATCCTCAATCCTCATTCTTCAATCCTCAACACCCAATCCTCAATCTTCAATCCTCAATCCTCAATCCTCAATTCTCAATCCTCAGTCCTCAATCCTCAGACCTCAAGCATCAATACTCAACCCTCAGTCCTCGTACGCAATCCACAACCCTCAATCCTCAATCCTCAATCTTCAATCATCAATATTCAACCTTCAATCCTCAATCCTCAATCCTCAATTCTCAATCCGCAATACTCAATCCTCAATCGTCAATCCTCAGTCCTGAATACTCAATCCTCAATCCTCAATCCTCAATCCTCAATCTTCAATCCTCAATCCCAAATCCTTAATGCTCAATCCTCAATCCTCAACCCACTATCCTCAGTCCTGATACCTCAATACCGAATCCTCAATCCTCAATCCTCAATCCTCAGCCCTCAGTCCTCAACAATCAATTGTCAATCCTCAATCCTCAATAGAATATCTTCAATTCACAGTTTTCAATACTCAATCCCCATTCTTCAATCTTCAAATCTCAATCCACAAACATCAATTATCATCACTCCACCCTCAACACTCAGTCCTCAATCTTCAATCGTCAATCCTAAATCCGCAATCTTCAATCCTCAATACTCAACATTCAATCCTCAACCCTCAATCCTCAATCCTCTATGCTCAATCCTCAATCGTCAATCCTCAATACCCAATCCTCAATCTTCAATCCTCAATCCTCAATATTCAATCCTGAATCGTCAATCCTCAATCCTCAATCCTCAATCTTCAATCCTCAATACTCAATCTTCAATCCTCAATCCTCAATCCTCAATCCTCAATCCTCAATCCTCAATCCTCAATCCTCAATCATCAATCTTCAATCCTCAATACTCAATCTTCAACCCTCAATCTTCAATCCTCAATCCTCTATCCTCATTCTTCAATCCTCAACACCCAATCCTCAATCTTCAATCCTCAATCCTCAATCCTCAATTCTCAATCCTCAATCCTCAATCCTCAGACCCCAAACATCAATACTCAACCCTCAGTCCTCGTCCGCAATCCACAAACCTCAATCCTCAATCCTCAATCTTCAATCATCAATATTCAATCTTCAATCCTCAATCCTCAATCCTCAATCCTCTATCCTCAATCCTCAATCCTGAATGTTCAATCCTCAATACCCAATCCTCAATCTTCAATCCTTAATACTCAATCCTCAATCCTCAATCCTCAATCCTCAGTCCTCAATCCTCAATTCTCAATCCTCAATCCTCAGACCTCAAACGTCAATACTCAACCCTCAGCCCTCGTCCGCAATCCACAACCCTCAATCCTCAATCCTCAATCTTCAATCATCAATATTCAATCTTCAAACCTCAATACCCAATCCTCTATCCTCAATCCTCAATCCTGAATGTTCAATCCTCATTACCCAATCCTCAACCTTCAATCCTCAATCCTCAATCCTCAATCCTCAAACCTCAATCCTCAGTCCTGAAACCTCAATACCGAATCCTCAATCCTGAATCCTCAATCTTCAGCCCTCAGTCCTCAACAATCAATTGTCAATCCTCAATCCTCAATAGAATATCCTCAATTGACAGTTTTCAATACTCAATCCCCATTCTTCAATCTTCAAATCTCAATCCACAAACATCAATTCTCACCACTCAACCCTCAACACTCAGTCCACAATCTTCTATCCTCAATCCTCAATCCTCAATCCTCAATCCTCAATCCTCAATCCTCAATCTTCTATCATCAATACTCAATCTGCAATCCTCAATCCTCAATCCTCAATCCTCAATCCTAATTCGTCACTCCTCGAAACCCAATCCTCAATCTTCAATCCTCAATCCTGAATCCTCAATTCTCAATCCTCAATCCTCAATCCTCAATCCTCAATTTTCAATCCTCAATACTCAATCTTCAATACTCAATCCTCAATCCTCAATCCTCAATCCTCAATCCTCAATCCTCAATCCAAAATCCTCAATCCTCAATCCTCAACCCTCAACCCTCATTCCTCAGTCCTGAAACATCAATACCGAATCTTCAATACTGAATCCTCAATCTTCAGACCTCAGTCCTCAACAATCAATTGTCAATCCTCAATACACAATAGAATATCCTCAATTCACAGTTTTCAATTCTCAATCCCCATTCTTCAAACTTCAAATCTCAATACACAAACATCAATTCTCTTCACTCAACCCTCAACACTCAGTCCTCAATCTTCAATCCTCAATCCTAAATCCTCAATCTTCAATCCTCAATCTTCAATCCTCCATCCTCCATCCTCAATTCTCAATCCTCAATCCTCAATCCTCAATCCTCAATTTTCAATCCTCAATACTCAATCTTCAATACTCAATCCTCAATCCTCAATCCTCAATCCTCAACCCTCAATCCTCAAGTTTCAATCCTCAATACTCAGTCTTCAATCCTCAATCCTCAATCCTCAATCCTCAATCCTCAATCCTCAACCCTCAATCCTCAGCCCTCAATCCTCAGTCCTGAAACCTCAATCCCGAATCCTCAATCCTGAATCCGCAAACTTCAGTCCTCAGTCCTCAACAATCAATTGTCAATCCACAATCCTCAATAGAATATCCTCAATTCACAGTTTTCAATACTCAATCCCCATTCTTCAATCTTCAAGTCTCAATCCACAAACATCAATTCTCATCACTCAACCCACAACACTCAGTCCTCAATCTTCAATCCTCAATCCTCAATCCGCAATCTTGAATCCTCAATACTCAATCTTCAATCCTCAATCCTCAATTCTCAATCCTCAACACGCAATCCTCAATCGTCAATCCTCAATCCCCAATCCTCAATCTTCAATCCTCTATCCTCAATCCTCAATCCTCAATCCTCAATCCTCAATCCTCAATCCTCAATCCTCAATCTTCAATCCTCAGTACTCAATCTTCAACCCTCAATCTTCAATCCTCAATCCTCAATCCTCATTCCTCAAACCTCAAACCTCAATCCTCAATCCTCAGTCCTCACCCTCAATTTTCAATCCTCAATCCTCAATCCTCAATCATCAATTCCCAATCCTCAATCCTCAATCCCCAGTCCTCAATCCTCAATCCTCAGTCCTCAAACATCAATCCTGAATTCTAAATCTTCAGCCCTCAGTCCTCAACAATCAGTTGTCAATCCTCAATCATCAATAGAATATCACCAATTCACAGTTTTCAATACTCAATACTCAATCTGCAATCTTCAAATCTCTATCCACAAACATCAATTCTCATCACTCAAGCCTCAACACCCAATCCTCAATCTGCAATCCTCAATCCTCAATCCTCAATTGTCAATCCTCACTCCTCAATCCTCAGACCTCAAACATCAATACTCAACCCTCTGTCCTCGTCCGCAATCCACAACCCTCAATCCTCAATCCTCAATCTTCAATCATCAATATTCAATCTTCAATCCTCAATACTCAATCCTCTATCCTCAATCCTCAATCCTGAATGTTCAGTCCTCAATACCCAATCCTCAATCCTCAATCCTCAGTACTCAATCCTCAAACCTCAATCCTCGAATCCTCAGTCCTGAAACCTCAATCCTGAATGCTCAATCCTGAAACCTCAATCTTCAGCCCTCAGTCCTCGACGATCAATTGTCAGTCCTCAATCCTCAATAGAATATACCCAATTCGCAGTTTTCAATACTCAATCCCCAATCTTCAATTTTCAAATCTCTATCCACAAACATCAATTCTCATCACTCAAGCCTCAACACTCAGTCCCCAATCCTCAATATTCAATCCTCAATCCTCAATCTTCCATCCTCAATACTCAATCTTCAATCCTCAATCTTCAATGCTCAATCCTCAATCCTCAATCCTCAATCCTCAATCTTCAATCCTCAATACTCAATCTTCAATCCTCAATCTTCAATCTTCAATCCTCAATATTCAATCCTGAATCGGCAATCCTCAATCCTCAATCCTCAATCTTCAATCCTCAATACTCAATCTTCAATCCTCAATCCTCAGTCCTGAATCCTCAATCCTCAATCCTCAATCCTCAATCCTCAATGTTCAATCCTCAATACTCAATCTTCAACCCTCAATCTTCAATCCTCAATCCTCTATCCTCATCCTTCAATCCTCAACACCCAATTCTCAATCTTCAATCCTCAATCCTCAATCCTCAATTCTCAATCCTCAATCCTCAATCCTCAGACCTCAAACATCAATACTCAACCCTCAGTCCTCGTCCGCAATCCACAAACCTCAATCCTCAATCCTCAATCTTCAATCATCAATATTCAATCTTCAATCCTCAATCCTCAATCCTCTATCCTCAATACTCAATCCTGAATGTTCAATCCTCAATACCCAATCCTCAATCTTCAATCCTCAATACTCAATCCTCAATCCTCAATCCTCAATCCTCAGTCCACAATCCTCAATTCTCAATCCTCAATCCTCAATCCTCAGACCTCAAACATCAATACTCAACCCTCAGCCCTCGTCCGCAATCCAGAACCCTCAATCCTCAATCCTCAATCTTCAAACATCAATCCTCAGTCCTCAATCCTCAATACTCAATCCTCAATTCTCAATCCTCAATCCTCAATTTTCAATCCTCAATCCTCAATCCTCAATCCTCAATCCTCAATCCTCAATCGTCAATCCTCAATTCCCAATCCTCAATCTTCAATCCTCAATCCTCAATCTTCAATGCTTGATCCTCAATCCGCAATCCCCAATCCTCAATCTTCAATACTCAATCTTCAATCCTCAATCCTCAATCCTCAGTCCTCAATCCTCAATCCTCATCCTTCAATCCTCAAAACCCAATCCTCAATCTTCAATCCTCAATCCTCAATCCTCAATTCTCAATCCTCAGTCCTCAATCCTCAGACCTCAAGCATCAATACTCAACCCTCAGTCCTCGTCCGCAATCCACAACCCTCAATCCTCAATCCTCAATCTTCAATCATCAGTATTCAATCTTCAATCCTCAATCCTCAATCCTCAATCCTCAATCCTCAATCCCAAATGCTTAATCCTCAATCCTCAATCCTCAACCCACAATCCTCAGTCCTGATACCGCAATACCGAATCCTCAATCCTGAATCCTCAATCCTCAGCCCTCAGTCCTCAACAATCAATTGTCAATCCTCAATCCTCAATAGAATATCTTCAATTCACAGTTTTCAATACTCAATCCCCATTCGTCAATCTTCAAATCTCAATACACAAACGTCAATTATCATCACTCAACCCTCAACACTCAGTCCTCAATCTTCAATCGTCAATCCTAAATCCGCAATCTTCAATCCTCAATACTCAACATTCAATCCTCAACCCTCAATCCTCAATCCTCTATGCTCAATCCTCAATCGTCAATCCTCAATACCCAATCCTCAATCTTCAATCCTCAATCCTCAATATTCAATCCTGAATCGTCAATCCTCAATCCTCAATCCTCAATCTTCAATCCTCAATACTCAATCTTCAATCCTCAATCCTCAATCCTCAATCCTCAATCCTCAATCCTCAATCCTCAATCCTCAATCATCAATCTTCAATCCTCAATACTCAATCTTCAACCCTCAATCTTCAATCCTCAATCCTCTATCCTCATTCTTCAATCCTCAGCACCCAATCCTCAATCTTCAATCCTCAATCCTCAATCCTCAATTCTCAATCCTCAATCCTCAATCCTCAGACCCCAAACATCAATACTCAACCCTCAGTCCTCGTCCGCAATCCACAAACCTCAATCCTCAATCCTCAATCTTCAATCATCAATATTCAATCCTCAATCCTCAATCCTCAATTCTCTATCCTCAATCCTCAATCCTGAATGTTCAATCCTCAATACCCAATCCTCAATCTTCAATCCTTAATACTCAATCCTCAATCCTCAATCCTCAATCCTCAGTCCTCAATCCTCAATTCTCAATCCTCAATCCTCAATCCTCAGACCTCAAACGTCAATACTCAACCCTCAGCCCTCGTCCGCAATCCACAACCCTCAATCCTCTATCCTCAATCTTCAATCATCAATATTCAATCTTCAAACCTCAATACTCAATCCTCTATCCTCAATCCTCAATCCTGAATGTTCAAACCTCATTACCCAATCCTCAACCTTCAATCCTCAATCCTCAATCCTCAATCTTCAATCCTCAATCCTCAATCCTCAATCCTAATTCGTCACTCCTCGAAACCCAATCCTCAATCTTCAATCCTCAATCCTCAATCCTCAATTCTCAATCCTCAATCCTCAATCCTCAATCCTCAATTTTCAATCCTCAATACTCAATCTTCAATACTCAATCCTCAATCCTCAATCCTCAATCCTCAATCCTCAATCCTCAATCCAAAATCCTCAATCCTCAATCCTCAACCCTCAACCCTCATTCCTCAGTCCTGAAACATCAATACCGAATCTTCAATACTGAATCCTCAATCTTCAGACCTCAGTCCTCAACAATCAATGGTCAATCCTCAATCCACAATAGAATATCCTCAATTCACAGTTTTCAATTCTCAATCCCCATTCTTCAAACTTCAAATCTCAATACACAAACATCAATTCTCTTCACTCAACCCTCAACACTCAGTCCTCAATCTTCAATCCTCAATCCTAAATCCTCAATCTTCAATCCTCAATACTCAATCTTCAATCCTCAATCCTCAATTCTCAATCGTCAATACTCAATCCGCAATCGTCAATCCTCAATTCCCAATCCTCAATCTTCAATCCTCAATCCTCAATCTTCAATCCTTAATCCTCAATCCTCAATCCCCAATCCAAAGTCCTCAATCCTCAGACCTCAAGCATCAGTACCCAACCCTCTGACCTCGTCCTCAATCCACAACCCTTAATCCTAAATCCGCAATCTTCAATCATCAATATTCAACCTTCAATCCTCAATCCTCAATCCTCAATCCTCAATCCTCAATCCGCAATCCTCAATTCTCTATCCTCAATCTTCAGTCCTTAGTCCTCAAACCTCAATCCTCAACCCTCAACCCTCATCCTCAATCCTCAATCCTCAATCCTCAATCATCAATCCTCAAGTTTCAATCCTCTATACTCAGTCTTCAATCCTCAATCCTCAATCCTCAATCCTCAATCCTCAATCCTCAACCCTCAACCCTCAACCCTCAATCCTCAGTCCTGAAACCTCAATCCCGAATCCTCAATCCTGAATCCGCAAACTTCAGTCCTCAGTCCTCAACAATCAATTGTCAATCCACAATCCTCAATAGAATATCCTCAATTCACAGTTATCAATACTCAATCCCCATTCTTCAATCTTCATGTCTCAATCCACAAACATCAATTCTCATCACTCAACCCACAACACTCAGTCCTCAATCTTCAATCCTCAATCCTCAATCCGCAATCTTGAATCCTCAATACTCAATCTTCAATCCTCAATCCTCGATTCTCAATCCTCAACACTCAATCCTCAATCGTCAATCCTCAATCCCCAATCCTCAATCTTCAACCCTCAATCTTCAATCCTCAATCCTCAATCTTCAATCCTTACTCCTCAATCCGCAATCCTCAATCTTCAATACTTAATACTCAATCTTCAATCCTCAATCCTCAATCCTCAGTCCTCAATCCTCAATCCTCAATCCTCAATCCTCAATCCTCAATCTTCTATCCTCAATACTCAATCTGCAATCCTCAATCCTCAATCCTCAATCCTCAATCCTAATTCGTCACTCCTCGAAACCCAGTCCTCAATCTTCAATCCTCCATCCTCCATCCTCAATTCTCAATCCTCAATCCTCAATCCTCAATCCTCAATTTTCAATCCTCAATATTCAGTCTTCAATACTCAATCCTCAATCCTCAATCCTCAATCCTCAATCCTCAATCCTCAATCCAAAATCCTCAATCCTCAATCCTCAACCCTCAACCCTCATTCCTCAGTCCTGAAACATCAATACCGAAACTTCAATACTGAATCCTCAATCTTCAGACCTCAGTCCTCAACAATCAATTGTCAATCCTCAATCCTCAATAGAAAATCCTCAATTCACAGTTTTCAATACTCAATCCCCATTCTTCAAACTTCAAATCTCAATCCACAAACATCAATTCTCTTCACTCAACCCTCAACACTCAGTCCTCAATCTTCAATCCTCAATTCTAAATCCTCAATCTTCAATCCTCAATACTCAATCTTCAATCCTCAATCCTCAATTCTCAATCCTCAATACTCAATCCGCAATCGTCAATCCTCAATTCCCAATCCTCAATCTTCAATCCTCAATCCTCAATCTTCAATCCTTAATCCTCAATCCTCAATCCCCAATCCTCAGTCCTCAATCCTCAGACCTCAAGCATCAGTACCCAACCCTCTGACCTCGTCCTCAATCCACAACACTTAATCCTAAATCCGCAATCTTCAATCATCAATATTCAACCTTCAATCCTCAATCCTCAATCCTCAATCCTCAATCCTCAATCCTCAATCCTGAAACCTCAATACCGGAGCCTCAATCTTCAATCCTCAATCCTCAATCCTCAATTCTCTATCCTCAATCTTCAGTCCTTAGTCCTCAAACCTCAATCCTCAACACTCAACCCTCATCCCCAATCCTTAATCCTCAATCCTCAATCATCAATCCTCAAGTTTCAATCCTCAATACTCAGTCTTCAATCCTCAATCCTCAATCCTCAATCCTCAATCCTCAATCCTCAACCCTCAATCCTCAACCCTCAATCCTCAGTCCTGAAACCTCAATCCCGAATCCTCAATCCTGAATCCGCAAACATCAGTCCTCAGTCCTCAACAATCAATTGTCAATCCACAATCCTCAATAGAATATCCTCAATTCACAGTTTTCAATACTCAATCCCCATTCTTCAATCATCAAGTCTCAATCCACAAACATCAATTCTCATCACTCAACCCACAACACTCAGTCCTCAATCTTCAATCCTCAATCCTCAATCCGCAATCTTGAATCCTCAATACTCAATCTTCAATCCTCAATCCTCAATTCTCAATCCTCAACACGCAATCCTCAATCGTCAATCCTCAATCCCCAATCCTCAATCTTCAATCCTCTATCCTCAATCCTCAATCCTCAATCCTCAATCCTCAATCTTCAATCCTCAATCCTCAACACTCAACCCTCATCCTCAATCCTTAATCCTCAATCCTCAATCATCAATCCTCAAGTTTCAATCCTCAATACTCAGTCTTCAATACTCAATCTTCAACCCTCAATCTTCAATCCTCAATCCTCAATCCTCATTCCTCAAACCTCAATCCTCAATCCTCAGTCCTCACCGTCAATTTTCAATCCTCAATCCTCAATCCTCAATCATCAATCCCCAATCCTCAATCCTCAATCCCCAGTCGTCAATCCTCAATCCTCAGTCCTCAAACATCAATCCTGAATTCTAAATCTTCAGCCCTCAGTCCTCAACAATCAGTTGTCAATCCTCAATCATCAATAGAATATCACCAATTCACAGTTTTCAATACTCAATACTCAACCTGCAATCTTCAAATCTCTATCCACAAACATCAATTCTCATCACTCAACCCTCAACACTCAGTCCCCAATCCTCAATATTCAATCCTCAATCCTCAATCCTCAATCCTCAATCCTCAAACTTCAATCCTCAATGCTCAATCTTCAATCCTCAATCCTCAATCCTCAGTCCTCAATCCTCAATCCCCAATCCTCATTCTTCAATCCTCAATACCCAATCCTCAATCTTCAATCCTCAATCCTCTATCCTCAATTCTCAATCCTCAATCCTCAGTCCTGAGTCCTCAGACCACAATCCTCAACCCTCAGCCCTCATCCTCAATCCTCAATCCTCGATCCTCAATCCTCAATCCTCAATCTTCAATCCTCAATACTCAATCTTTAATCCTCAATCCTCAGTCCTCAAACCTCAATTCTGAGTCCTCAGTCCTGAATACTCAACCTTCAGCGCTCAGTCCTCAACAATCAGTTGCCAATCCTCAGTCCTCAATAGAATATCCTCAATTCACAGCTTTCAATACTCAATACTCAATCTGCATTCTTCAAATCTCTATCCACAAACATCAATTCTCATAACTCAACCCTCAACACTCAGTCCTCAATGTTCAGTCCTCAATCCTCAATTCTCAATATTCAATCCTCAATTCTGAATCTTCAATCCTAATACCTCAATCCTCAATTCTCAATCCTCAATACTCAATCTTCAATCCTCAGTCCCCAAACCTCAATCTTCAATCCTCAATCCTCAATCCTGAATCCTCAATCTTCAGCACTCAGTCTTCAACAATCAGTCGTCAATCCTCAATCCTCAATACAACATCACCAATGCACAGTTTTCAATACTCAATACTCAATCTGCAATCTTCAAATCTCTATCCACAAGCATCAATTCTCATCACTCAACCCTCAACCCTCCGTCCCCAATCCTCAATCTTCAATCCTCAATCCTCAATTCTCAATCCTCAAACCTCAATTTTCAATCCTCAATACTCAATCTTCAATCCCCAATCCTCAATCCTCAATCCTCAATCCTCAATCCTCAATCCTCAACCCTCAATCCTCAGCCCTGCAACCTCAATCCCGAATCCTCAATCCTGAATCCGCAAACCTCAGTTCTCAGTCCTCAACAATCAACTGTCAATCCTCAATCCTCAATAGAATATCCTCAATTCACAGTTTTCAATACTCAATCCCCATTCTTCAATCTTCAAACCTCAATCCACAAACATCAATTCTCATCACTCAACCCTCAACACTCAGTCCTCAATCTTCAATCCTCAATCCTCAGTCCTCAATCTTGAATCCTCAATACTCAATCTTCAATCCTCAATCCTCAATTCTCAATCCTCAACACTCAATCCTCAATTGTCAATCCTCAATCCCCAATCCTCAATCTTCAATCCTCTATCCTCAATCCTCAATCCTCAATCATCAATCCTCAATCTTCGATACTCAATACTCAATCTTCAATCCTCAATCCTCAATCCTCAGTCCACAATCCTCAATCCTCAATCCTCAATCCTCAATCTTCTATCCTCAATACTCAATCTGCAATCCTCAATCCTCAATCCTCAATCCTCAAACCTAATTCGTCACTCCTCGAAACCCAGTCCTCAATCTTCAATCCTCAATCCTCAATCATCAATTCTCAATCCTCAACCCTCAATCCTCAATCCTCAATCTTCAATCCTCAATACTCAATCCTCAATCCTCAATCCTCAATCCTCAATCTTCAATCCTCAACACCCAATCCTCAATCTGCAATCCTCAATCCTCAATCTTCAATCCTTAATCCTCGATCCTCAATCCCCAATCCTCAATCTTCAATCCTCAATACTCAATCTTCAATCCTCAATCCTCAATCCTCAATCCTCAATCCTCAATCCTCAATCCTCAATCCTCAATCTTCAATCCTCAATACTCAGTCTTCGACCCTCAATCTTCAATCCTCAATGCTCAATCCTCAATCCTCATTCCTCAATCCTCAACACCCAATCCTCAATCTGCAATCCTCAATCCTCAATCCTCAATTCTCAATCCTCATTCCTCAATCCTCAGACCTCAAACATCAATACTCAACCCTCAGTCCTCGTCCGCAATCCACAAACCTCAATCCTCAATCCTCAATCTTCAATCATCAATATTCAATCTTCAATCATCAATCCTTAATCCTCTATCCTCAATCCTCAATCCTGAATGTTCAATCCTCAATACCCAATCCTCAACCTTCAATCCTCAATACTCAATCCTCAATCCTCAATCCTCAATCCTCAGTCCTCAATCCTCAATTCTCAATCTTCAATCCTCAATCCTCAGACCTCAAACATCATTACTCAACCCTCAGCCCTCGTCCGCAATCCACAACCCTCAATCCTCAATACTCAATCTTCAATCATCAATCCTCAATCCTCAATCCTCAATTCTCAATCCTCAATCCCCAATCCTCAATCCTCAATCTTCAATCCTCAATCCTCAATCCTCAATTCTCAATCCTCAATCCTCAATCGTCAATCCTCAATTCCCAATCCTCAATCATCAATCCTCAATCCTCAATCTTCAATCCTTAATCCTCAATCCTCAATCCCCAATCCTCAATCTTCAATACTCAATCTTCAATCCTCAATCCTCAATCCTCAGTCCTCAATCCTCAATCCTCATTCTTCAATCCTCAACACCCAATCCTCAATCTTCAATCCTCAATCCTCAATCCTCAATTCTCAACCCTCAGTCCTCAATCCTCAGACCTCAAGCTTCAGTACTCAACCCTCAGTCCTCGCCCGGAATCCACAACCCTCAATCCTCAATCCTAAATCTTCAATCATGAATATTCAATCTTCAATCCTCAATCCTCAATCCTCAATTCTCAATCCGCAATACTCAATCCGCAATACTCAATCCTCAATCGTCAATCCTCAATCCTGAATCCTCAACCTTCAATCCTCAATACTCAATCTTCAATACTCAATCCACAATCCTCAATCCTCAATCCTCAATCCTCAATCCTCAATCCCAAATCCTTAATCCTCAATCCTCAATCCTCAACCCACAATCCTCAGTCCTGATACCTCAATACCGAATCCTCAATCCTGAATCCTCAATCCTCAGCCCTCAGTCCTCAACAATCAATTTTCAATCCTCAATCCTCAATAGAATATCTTCAATTCACAGTTTTCAATACTCAATCCCCATTCTGCAATCTTCAAATCTCAATGCACAAACATCAATTATCATCACTCAACCCTCAACACTCAGTCCTCAATCTTCAATCGTCAATCCTAAATCCGCAATCTTCAATCCTCAATACTCAACATTCAATCCTCAACCCTCAATCCTCAATCCTCAATGCTCAATCCTCAATCGTCAATCCTCAATTCCCAATCCTCAATCTTCAATATTCAATCCTCAATATTCAATCCTGAATCGTCAATCCTCAATCCTCAATCCTCAATCTTCAATCCTCAATACTCAATCTTCAATCCTCAATCCTCAGTCCTGAATCCTCAATCCTCAATCCTCAATCCTCAATCCTCAATGTTCAATCCTCAATACTCAATCTTCAACCCTCAATCTTCAATCCTCAATCCTCTATCCTCATTCTTCAATCCTCAACGCCCAATCCTCAATCTTCAATCCTCAATCCTCAATCCTCAATTCTCAATCCTCAATCCTCAGACCTCAAACATCAATACTCAACCCTCAGTGCTCGTCCGCAATCCACAAACCTCAATCCTCAATCCTCAATCTTCAATCATCAATATTCAATCTTCAATCCTCAATCCTCAATCCTCTATCCTCAATCCTCAATCCTGAATGTTCAATCCTCAATACCCAATCCTCAATCTTCAATCCTCAATACTCAATCCTCAATCCTCAATCCTCAATCCTCAGTCCTCAATCCTCAATTCTCAATCCTCAATCCTCAATCCTCAGACCTCAAACATCAATACTCAACCCTCAGCCCTCGTCCGCAATCCACAACCCTCAATCCTCAATCCTCAATCTTCAAACATCAATCCTCAGTCCTCAATCCTCAATACTCAATCCTCAATCCTCAATCCTCAATCCTCAATCTTCAATCCTCAATCCTCAATCCTCAATCCTCAATCCTCAATCCTCAATCGTCAATCATCAATTCCCAATCCTCAGTCTTCAATCCTCAATCCTCAATCTTCAATCCTTGATCCTCAATCCTCAATCCCCAATCCTCAATCTTCAATACTCAATCTTCAATCCTCAATCCTCAATCCTCAGTCCTCAATCCTCAATCCTCATTCTTCAATCCTCAACACCCAATCCTCAATCTTCAATCCTCAATCCTCAATCCTCAATTCTCAATCCTCAGTCCTCAATCCTCAGACCTCAAGCATCAATACTCAACCCTCAGTCCTCGTCCGCAATCCACAACCCTCAATCCTCAATCCTCAATCTTCAATCATCAATATTCAATCTTCAATCCTCAATCCTCAATCCTCAATTCTCAATCCGCAATACTCAATCCTCAATCGTCAATCCTCAATCCTGAATCCTCAACCTTCAACCTCAATACTCAATCTTCAATACTCAATCCTCAATCCTCAATCCTCAATCCTCAATCCTCAATCCTCAAACCTCAATCCCAAATGCTTAATCCTCAATCCTCAATCCTCAACCCACAATCCTCAGTCCTGATACCGCAATACCGAATCCTCAATCCTGAATCCTCAATCCTCAGCCCTCAGTCCTCAACAATCAATTGTCAATCCTCAATCCTCAATAGAATATCTTCAATTCACAGTTTTCAATACTCAATCCCCATTCTTCAATCTTCAAATCTCAATCCACAAACATCAATTATCATCACTGAACCCTCAACACTCAGTCCTCAATCTTCAATCGTCAATCCTAAATCCGCAATCTTCAATCCTCAATACTCAACATTCAATCCTCAACCCTCAATCCTCAATCCTCTATGCTCAATCCTCAATCGTCAATCCTCAATACCCAATCCTCAATCTTCAATCCTCAATCCTCAATATTCAATCCTGAATCGTCAATCCTCAATCCTCAATCCTCAATCTTCAATCCTCAATACTCAATCTTCAATCCTCACTCCTCAATCCTCAATCCTCAATCCTCAATCCTCAATCCTCAATCCTCAATCATCAATCTTCAATCCTCAATACTCAATCTTCAACCCTCAATCTTCAATCCTCAATCCTCTATCCTCATTCTTCAATCCTCAACACCCAATCCTCAATCTTCAATCCTCAATCCTCAATCCTCAATTCTCAATCCTCAATCCTCAATCCTCAGACCTCAAACGTCAATACTCAACCATCAGCCCTCGTCCGCAATCCACAACCCTCAATCCTCAATCCTCAATCTTCAATCATCAATATTCAATCTTCAAACCTCAATACTCAATCATCTATCCTCAATCCTCAATCCTGAATGTTCAATCCTCATTACCCAATCCTCAACCTTCAATCCTCAATCCTCAATCCTCAATCCTCAAACCTCAATCCTCAGTCCTGAAACCTCAATACCGAATCCTCAATCCTGAATCCTCAATCTTCAGCCCTCAGTCCTCAACATTCAATTGTCAATCCTCAATCCTCAATAGAATATCCTCAATTGACAGTTTTCAATACTCAATCCCCATTCTTCAATCTTCAAATCTCAATCCACAAACATGAATTCTCACCACTCAACCCTCAACACTCAGTCCACAATCTTCTATCCTCAATCCTCAATCCTCAATCCTCAATCCTCAATCCTCAATCCTCAACCTTCTATCATCAATACTCAATCTGCAATCCTCAATCCTCAATCCTCAATCCTCAATCCTAATTCGTCACTCCTCGAAACCCAATCCTCAATCTTCAATCCTCAATCCTCAATCCTCAATTCTCAATCCTCAATCCTCAATCCTCAATCCTCAATTTTCAATCCTCAATACTCAATCTTCAATACTCAATCCTCAATCCTCAATCCTCAATCCTCAATCCTCAATCCTCAATCCAAAATCCTCAATTCTCAATCCTCAACCCTCAACCCTCATTCCTCAGTCCTGAAACATCAATACCGAATCTTCAATACTGAACCCTCAATCTTCAGACCTCAGTCCTCAACAATCAATTGTCAATCCTCAATCCACAATAGAATATCCTCAATTCACAGTATTCAATTCTCAATCCCCATTCTTCAAACTTCAAATCTCAATACACAAACATCAATTCTCTTCACTCAACCCTCAACACTCAGTCCTCAATCTTCAATCCTCAATCCTAAATCCTCAATCTTCAATCCTCAATACTCAATCTTCAATCCTCAATCCTCAATTCTCAATCGTCAATACTCAATCCGCAATCGTCAATCCTCAATTCCCAATCCTCAATCTTCAATCCTCAATCCTCAATCTTCAGTCCTTAGTCCTCAAACCTAAATCCTCAACCCTCAACCCTCATCCTCAATCCTCAATCCTCAATCATCAATCCTCAAGTTTCAATCCTCAATACTCAGTCTTCAATCCTCAATCCTCAATCCTCAATCCTCAATCCTCAACCCTCAATCCTCAACCCTCAATCCTCAGTCCTGAAACCTCAATCCCGAATCCTCAATCCTGAATCCGCAAACTTCAGTCCTCAGTCCTCAACAATCAATTGTCAATCCACAATCCTCAATAGAATATCCTCAATTCACAGTTTTCAATACTCAATCCCCATTCTTCAATCTTCATGTCTCAATCCACAAACATCAATTCTCATCACTCAACCCACAACACTCAGTCCTCAATCTTCAATCCTCAATCCTCAATCCGCAATCTTGAATCCTCAATACTCAATCTTCAATCCTCAATCCTCAATTCACAATCCTCAACACTCAATCCTCAATCGTCAATCTTCAATCCCCAATCCTCAATCCTCAGTCCTCACCCTCAATTCTCAATCCTCAATCCTCAATCCTCAATCATCAATCCTCTATCCTCAATCCTCAATCCTCAATCCTCAATCCTCAATCCTCAATCCTCAATCCTCAATTTTCAATCCACAATACTCAATGTTCAACCCTCAATCTTCAATCCTCAATCCTCAATCCTCATTCTTCAAACCTCAATCCTCAATCCTCAGTCCTCACCCTCAATTCTCAATCCTCAATCCTCAATCCTCAATCATCAATCCCCAATCCTCAATACTCAATCCCCAATCCTCAATCCTCAATCCTCAGTCCTCAAACATCAATCCTGAATCCTAAATCTTCGGCCCTCAGTCCTCAACAATCAGTTGTCAATCCTCAATCCTCAATAGAATATCACCAATTCACAGTTTTCAATACTCAATACTCAATCTGCCATCTTCAAATCTCTATCCACAAACATCAATCCTCATCACTCAACCCTCAACACTCAGTCCCCAATCCTCAATATTCAATCCTCAATCCTCAATCCTCAATCCTCAATCCTCAACCTTCAATCCTCAATGCTCAATCTTCAATCCTCAATCCTCAATCCTCAGTCCTCAATCCTCAATCCCCAATCCTCATTCTTCAATCCTCAATACCCAATCCTCAATCTTCAATCCTCAATCCTCAATCCTCAATTCTCAATCCTCAATCCTCAGTCCTGAGTCCTCAGACCACAATCCTCAACCCTCAGCCCTCATCCTCAATCCTCAATCCTCGATCCTCAATCCTCAATCCTCAATCTTCAATCCTCAATACTCAATCTTTAATCCTCAATCCTCAGTCCTCAAACATCAATTCTGAGTACTCAGTCCTGAATACTCAACCTTCAGCCCTCAGTCCTCAACAATCAGTCGCCAATCCTCAGTCCTCAATAGAATATCCTCAATTCACAGCTTTCAATACTCAATACTCAATCTGCATTCTTCAAATCTCTATCCACAAACATCAATTCTCATAAGTCAACCCTCAACACTCAGTCCTCAATGTTCAGTCCTCAATCCTCAATCCTCAATATTCAATCCTCAATTCTGAATCTTCAATCCTAATTCCTCAATCCTCAATTCTCAATCCTCAATCCTCAATCTTCAATCCTCTGTCCCCAAACCTCAATCTTCAATCCTCAATCCTCAATCCTGAATCCTCAATCTTCAGCAATCAGTCTTCAACTATCAGTTGTCAATCCTCAATCCTCAATACAACATCACCAATGCACAGTTTTCAATACTCGATACTCAATCTGCAATCTTCAAATCTCTATCCACAAGCATCAATTCTCATCACTCAACCCTCAACCCTCCGTCCCCAATCCTCAATCTTCAATCCTCAATCCTCAATCCTCAATCCTCAATCCTCAATTTTCAATCCTCAATACTCAATCTTCAATCCCCAATCCTCAATCCTCAATCCTCAATCCTCAATGCTCAATCCTCAACCCTCAATCCTCAGTCCTCAAACCTCAATCCCGAATCCTCAATCCTGAATCCTCAATCTTCAGCCCTCAGTCCTCAACAATCAATTGTCAGTCCTCAATCCTGAATAGAATATACCCAATTCGCAGTTTTCAATACTCAATCCCCAATGTTCAATCTTCAAATCTCAAACCACAAACATCAATTCTCATCACGCAACGCTCAACACTCAGTCCCCAATCCTCAATCTTCAATCCAAAATCCTCAATCCTCAATCCTCAATCCTCAATCCTCAATCCTCATTCCTCAAACCTCAATCCTCAATCCTCAATCCTCAATCCTCATTCCTCAAACCTCAATCCTCAATCCTCAGTCCTCACCCTCAATTCTCAATCCTCAATACTCAATCTTCAATCCTCAATCCTCAATCCTCAGTCCTCAATCCTCAATCATCAATCCTCAATCCTCAATCTTCAATCCTCAATACTCAATCTGCAATCCTCAATCCTCAATCATCAATCCTAATTCGTCACTCCTCAATACCCAATCCTCAATCTGCAATCCTCAATTCTCAATCCTCAACCCTCAACACTCAGTCCCCAATCCTCAATATTCAATCCTCAATCCTCAATCCTCAATCCTCAATCCTCAACCTTCAATCCTCAATGCTCAATCATCAATCCTCAATCCTCAATCCTCAGTCCTCAATCCTCAATCCCCAATCCTCATTCTTCAATCCTCAATACCCAATCCTCAATCTTCAATCCTCAATCCTCAATCCTCAATTCTCAATCCTCAATCCTCAGTCCTGAGTCCTCAGACCACAATCCTCAACCCTCAGCCCTCAAACCTAAATCCTCAACCCTCAACCCTCATCCTCAATCCTCAATCCTCAATCATCAATCCTCAAGTTTCAATCCTCAATACTCAGTCTTCAATCCTCAATCCTCAATCCTCAATCCTCAATCCTCAACCCTCAATCCTCAACCCTCAATCCTCAGTCCTGAAACCTCAATCCCGAATCCTCAATCCTGAATCCGCAAACTTCAGTCCTCAGTCCTCAACAATCAATTGTCAATCCACAATCCTCAATAGAATATCCTCAATTCACAGTTTTCAATACTCAATCCCCATTCTTCAATCTTCATGTCTCAATCCACAAACATCAATTCTCATCACTCAACCCACAACACTCAGTCCTCAATCTTCAATCCTCAATCCTCAATCCGCAATCTTGAATCCTCAATACTCAATCTTCAATCCTCAATCCTCAATTCACAATCCTCAACACTCAATCCTCAATCGTCAATCTTCAATCCCCAATCCTCAATCCTCAGTCCTCACCCTCAATTCTCAATCCTCAATCCTCAATCCTCAATCATCAATCCTCTATCCTCAATCCTCAATCCTCAATCCTCAATCCTCAATCCTCAATCCTCAATCCTCAATTTTCAATCCACAATACTCAATGTTCAACCCTCAATCTTCAATCCTCAATCCTCAATCCTCATTCCTCAAACCTCAATCCTCAATCCTCAGTCCTCACCCTCAATTCTCAATCCTCAATCCTCAATCCTCAATCATCAATCCCCAATCCTCAATACTCAATCCCCAATCCTCAATCCTCAATCCTCAGTCCTCAAACATCAATCCTGAATCCTAAATCTTCGGCCCTCAGTCCTCAACAATCAGTTGTCAATCCTCAATCCTCAATAGAATATCACCAATTCACAGTTTTCAATACTCAATACTCAATCTGCCATCTTCAAATCTCTATCCACAAACATCAATCCTCATCACTCAACCCTCAACACTCAGTCCCCAATCCTCAATATTCAATCCTCAATCCTCAATCCTCAATCCTCAATCCTCAACCTTCAATCCTCAATGCTCAATCTTCAATCCTCAATCCTCAATCCTCAGTCCTCAATCCTCAATCCCCAATCCTCATTCTTCAATCCTCAATACCCAATCCTCAATCTTCAATCCTCAATCCTCAATCCTCAATTCTCAATCCTCAATCCTCAGTCCTGAGTCCTCAGACCACAATCCTCAACCCTCAGCCCTCATCCTCAATCCTCAATCCTCGATCCTCAATCCTCAATCCTCAATCTTCAATCCTCAATACTCAATCTTTAATCCTCAATCCTCAGTCCTCAAACATCAATTCTGAGTACTCAGTCCTGAATACTCAACCTTCAGCCCTCAGTCCTCAACAATCAGTCGCCAATCCTCAGTCCTCAATAGAATATCCTCAATTCACAGCTTTCAATACTCAATACTCAATCTGCATTCTTCAAATCTCTATCCACAAACATCAATTCTCATAAGTCAACCCTCAACACTCAGTCCTCAATGTTCAGTCCTCAATCCTCAATCCTCAATATTCAATCCTCAATTCTGAATCTTCAATCCTAATTCCTCAATCCTCAATTCTCAATCCTCAATCCTCAATCTTCAATCCTCAGTCCCCAAACCTCAATCTTCAATCCTCAATCCTCAATCCTGAATCCTCAATCTTCAGCACTCAGTCTTCAACTATCAGTTGTCAATCCTCAATCCTCAATACAACATCACCAATGCACAGTTTTCAATACTCGATACTCAATCTGCAATCTTCAAATCTCTATCCACAAGCATCAATTCTCATCACTCAACCCTCAACCCTCCGTCCCCAATCCTCAATCTTCAATCCTCAATCCTCAATCCTCAATCCTCAATCCTCAATTTTCAATCCTCAATACTCAATCTTCAATCCCCAATCCTCAATCCTCAATCCTCAATCCTAAATGCTCAATCCTCAACCCTCAATCCTCAGTCCTCAAACCTCAATCCCGAATCCTCAATCCTGAATCCTCAATCTTCAGCCCTCAGTCCTCAACAATCAATTGTCTGTCCTCAATCCTGAATAGAATATACCCAATTCGCAGTTTTCAATACTCAATCCCCAATGTTCAATCTTCAAATCTCAAACCACAAACATCAATTCTCATCACGCAACGCTCAACACTCAGTCCCCAATCCTCAATCTTCAATCCTCAATCCTCAATCCTCAATCCTCAATCCTCAATCCTCAATCCTCATTCCTCAAACCTCAATCCTCAACACTCAATCCTCAATCGTCAATCCTCAATCCCCAATCCTCAATCTTCAATCCTCTATCCTCAATCCTCAATACTCAATCCTCAATCCTCAGTCCTCAATCTTCAATACTCAATACTCAATCTTCAATCCTCAATCCTCAATCCTCAGACCTCAATCCTCAATCCTCAATCCTCAATCCTCAATCTTCTATCCTCAATACTCAATCTGCAATCCTCAATCCTCAATCCTCAATCCTCAATCCTAATTCGTCACTCCTCGAAACCCAGTCCTCAATCTTCAATCCTCAATCCTCAATCCTCAATTCTCAATCCTCAATCCTCAATCCTCAATCCTCAATTTTCAATCCTCAATCCTAAATCCTCAATCTTCAATCCTCAATACTCAATCTTCAATCCTCAATCCTCAATTCTCAATCCTCAATACTCAATCCTCAATCGTCAATCCTCAATTCCCAATCCTCAATCTTCAATCCTCAATCCTCAATCTTCAATCCTTAATCCTCAATCCTCAATCCCCAATCCTCAATCTTCAATCCTCAATACTCAATCTTCAATCCTCAATCCTCAATCCTCAATCCTCAATCCTCAATCCTCAATCGTCAATCTTCAATCCTCAATACTCAATCTTCAACCCTCAATCCTCAATCCTCAGACCTCAAACATCAATACTCAACCCTCAGTCCTCGTCCGCAATCCACAAACCTCAATCCTCAATCCTCAATCTTCAATCATCAATATTCAATCTTCAATCATCAATCCTTAATCCTCTATCCTCAATCCTCAATCCTGAATGTTCAATCCTCAATACCCAATCCTCAACCTTCAATCCTCAATACTCAATCCTCAATCCTCAATCCTCAATCCTCAGTCCTCAATCCTCAATTCTCAATCCTCAATCCTCAATCCTCAGACCTCAAACATCAATACTCAACCCTCAGCCCTCGTCCGCAATCCACAACCCTCAATCCTCAATCCTCAATCTTCAATCATCAATCCTCAATCCTCAATCCTCAATTCTCAATCCTCAATCCCCAATCCTCAATCCTCAATCTTCAATCCTCAATCCTCAATCCTCAATTCTCAATCCTCAATCCTCAATCGTCAATCCTCAATTCCCAATCCTCAATCTTCAATCCTCAATCCTCAATCTTCAATCCTTAATCCTCAATCCTCAATCCCCAATCCTCAATCTTCAATACTCAATCTTCAATCCTCAATCCTCAATCCTCAGACCTCAAACGTCAATACTCAACCCTCAGCCCTCGTCCGCAATCCACAACCCTCAATCCTCAATCCTCAATCTTCAATCATCAATATTCAATCTTCAATACTCAATCCACAATCCTCAATCCTCAATCCTCAATCCTCAATCCTCAATCCCAAATCCTTAATCCTCAATCCTCAATCCTCAACCCACAATCCTCAGTCCTGATACCTCAATACCGAATCCTCAATCCTGAATCCTCAACCCTCAGCCCTCAGTCCTCAACAATCAATTGTCAATCCTCAATCCTCAATAGAATATCTTCAATTCACAGTTTTCAATACTCAATCCCCATTCTGCAATCTTCAAATCTCAATGCACAAACATCAATTATCATCACTCAACCCTCAACACTCAGTCCTCTATCTTCAATCGTCAATCCTAAATCTGCAATCTTCAATCTTCAATACTCAACATTCAATCCTCAACCCTCAATCCTCAATCCTCAATGCTCAATCCTCAATCGTCAATCCTCAATTCCCAATCCTCAATCTTCAATATTCAATCCTCAATATTCAATCCTGAATCGTCAATCCTCAATCCTCAATTCTCAATCTTCAATCCTCAATACTCAATCTTCAATCCTCAATCCTCAGTCCTGAATCCTCAATCCTCAATCCTCAATCCTCAATCCTCAATGTTCAATCCTCAATACTCAATCTTCAACCCTCAATCTTCAATCCTCAATCCTCTATCCTCATTCTTCAATCCTCAACACCCAATCCTCAATCTTCAATCCTCAATCCTCAATCCTCAATTCTCAATCCTCAATCCTCAATCCTCAGACCTCAAACATCAATACTCAACCCTCAGTCCTCGTCCGCAATCCACAAACCTCAATCCTCAATCCTCAATATTCAATCCTCAATCCTCAATCCTCAATCTTCTATCCTCAATACTCAATCTGCAATCCTCAATCCTCAATCCTCAATCCTCAATCCTAATTCGTCACTCCTCGAAACCCAGTCCTCAATCTTCAATCCTCAATCCTCAATCCTCAATTCTCAATCCTCAATCCTCAATCCTCAATCCTCAATTTTCAATCCTCAATCCTAAATCCTCAATCTTCAATCCTCAATACTCAATCTTCAATCCTCAATCCTCAATTCTCAATCCTCAATACTCAATCCTCAATCGTCAATCCTCAATTCCCAATCCTCAATCTTCAATCCTCAATCCTCAATCTTCAATCCTTAATCCTCAATCCTCAATCCCCAATCCTCAATCTTCAATCCTCAATACTCAATCTTCAATCCTCAATCCTCAATCCTCAATCCTCAATCCTCAATCCTCAATCGTCAATCTTCAATCCTCAATACTCAATCTTCAAACCTCAATCTTCAATCCTCAATCCTCAATCCTCATTCTTCAATCCTCATCACCAAATCCTCAATCCTCAATCTTCAATACTCAATCCTCAATCCTCAGTCCTCAATCCTCAATCCTCATTCTTCAATCCTCAACACCCAATCCTCAATCTTCAATCCTCAATCCTCAATCCTCAATTCTCAATCCTCAGTCCTCAATCCTCAGACCTCAAGCATCAATACTCAACCCTCAGTCCTCGTACGCAATCCACAACCCTCAATCCTCAATCCTCAATCTTCAATCATCAATATTCAACCTTCAATCCTCAATCCTCAATCCTCAATTCTCAATCCGCAATACTCAATCCTCAATCGTCAATCCTCAGTCCTGAATACTCAATCCTCAACCTTCAATCCTCAATACTCAATCTTCAATACTCAATCCTCAATCCTCAATCCTCAATCCTCAATCTTCAATCCTCAATCCCAAATCCTTAATGCTCAATCCTCAATCCTCAACCCACTATCCTCAGTCCTGATACCTCAATACCGAATCCTCAATCCTCAATCCTCAATCCTCAGCCCTCAGTCCTCAACAATCAATTGTCAATCCTCAATCCTCAATAGAATATCTTCAATTCACAGTTTTCAATACTCAATCCCCATTCTTCAATCTTCAAATCTCAATCCACAAACATCAATTATCATCACTCCACCCTCAACACTCAGTCCTCAATCTTCAATCGTCAATCCTAAATCCGCAATCTTCAATCCTCAATACTCAACATTCAATCCTCAACCCTCAATCCTCAATCCTCTATGCTCAATCCTCAATCGTCAATCCTCAATACCCAATCCTCAATCTTCAATCCTCAATCCTCAATATTCAATCCTGAATCGTCAATCCTCAATCCTCAATCCTCAATCTTCAATCCTCAATACTCAATCTTCAATCCTCAATCCTCAATCCTCAATCCTCAATCCTCAATCCTCAATCCTCAATCCTCAATCATCAATCTTCAATCCTCAATACTCAATCTTCAACCCTCAATCTTCAATCCTCAATCCTCTATCCTCATTCTTCAATCCTCAACACCCAATCCTCAATCTTCAATCCTCAATCCTCAATCCTCAATTCTCAATCCTCAATCCTCAATCCTCAGACCCCAAACATCAATACTCAACCCTCAGTCCTCGTCCGCAATCCACAAACCTCAATCCTCAATCCTCAATCTTCAATCATCAATATTCAATCTTCAATCCTCAATCCTCAATCCTCAATCCTCTATCCTCAATCCTCAATCCTGAATGTTCAATCCTCAATACCCTATCCTCAATCTTCAATCCTTAATACTCAATCCTCAATCCTCAATCCTCAATCCTCAGTCCTCAATCCTCAATTCTCAATCCTCAATCCTCAGACCTCAAACGTCAATACTCAACCCTCAGCCCTCGTCCGCAATCCACAACCCTCAATCCTCAATCCTCAATCTTCAATCATCAATATTCAATCTTCAAACCTCAATACCCAATCCTCTATCCTCAATCCTCAATCCTGAATGTTCAATCCTCATTACCCAATCCTCAACCTTCAATCCTCAATCCTCAATCCTCAATCCTCAAACCTCAATCCTCAGTCCTGAAACCTCAATACCGAATCCTCAATCCTGAATCCTCAATCTTCAGCCCTCAGTCCTCAACAATCAATTGTCAATCCTCAATCCTCAATAGAATATCCTCAATTGACAGTTTTCAATACTCAATCCCCATTCTTCAATCTTCAAATCTCAATCCACAAACATCAATTCTCACCACTCAACCCTCAACACTCAGTCCACAATCTTCTATCCTCAATCCTCAATCCTCAATCCTCAATCCTCAATCCTCAATCCTCAATCTTCTATCATCAATACTCAATCTGCAATCCTCAATCCTCAATCCTCAATCCTCAATCCTAATTCGTCACTCCTCGAAACCCAATCCTCAATCTTCAATCCTCAATCCTCAATCCTCAATTCTCAATCCTCAATCCTCAATCCTCAATCCTCAATTTTCAATCCTCAATACTCAATCTTCAATACTCAATCCTCAATCCTCAATCCTCAATCCTCAATCCTCAATCCTCAATCCAAAATCCTCAATCCTCAATCCTCAACCCTCAACCCTCATTCCTCAGTCCTGAAACATCAATACCGAATCTTCAATACTGAATCCTCAATCTTCAGACCTCAGTCCTCAACAATCAATTGTCAATCCTCAATACACAATAGAATATCCTCAATTCACAGTTTTCAATTCTCAATCCCCATTCTTCAAACTTCAAATCTCAATACACAAACATCAATTCTCTTCACTCAACCCTCAACACTCAGTCCTCAATCTTCAATCCTCAATCCTAAATCCTCAATCTTCAATCCTCAATCTTCAATCCTCCATCCTCCATCCTCAATTCTCAATCCTCAATCCTCAATCCTCAATCCTCAATTTTCAATCCTCAATACTCAGTCTTCAATACTCAATCCTCAATCCTCAATCCTCAATCCTCAACCCTCAATCCTCAAGTTTCAATCCTCAATACTCAGTCTTCAATCCTCAATCCTCAATCCTCAATCCTCAATCCTCAATCCTCAACCCTCAATCCTCAGCCCTCAATCCTCAGTCCTGAAACCTCAATCCCGAATCCTCAATCCTGAATCCGCAAACTTCAGTCCTCAGTCCTCAACAATCAATTGTCAATCCACAATCCTCAATAGAATATCCTCAATTCACAGTTTTCAATACTCAATCCCCATTCTTCAATCTTCAAGTCTCAATCCACAAACATCAATTCTCATCACTCAACCCACAACACTCAGTCCTCAATCTTCAATCCTCAATCCTCAATCCGCAATCTTGAATCCTCAATACTCAATCTTCAATCCTCAATCCTCAATTCTCAATCCTCAACACGCAATCCTCAATCGTCAATCCTCAATCCCCAATCCTCAATCTTCAATCCTCTATCCTCAATCCTCAATCCTCAATCCTCAATCCTCAATCCTCAATCCTCAATCCTCAATCTTCAATCCTCAATACTCAATCTTCAACCCTCAATCCTCAATCCTCAATCCTCAATCCTCATTCCTCAAACCTCAATCCTCAATCCTCAGTCCTCACCCTCAATTTTCAATCCTCAATCCTCAATCCTCAATCATCAATTCCCAATCCTCAATCCTCAATCCCCAGTCCTCAATCCTCAATCCTCAGTCCTCAAACATCAATCCTGAATTCTAAATCTTCAGCCCTCAGTCCTCAACAATCAGTTGTCAATCCTCAATCATCAATAGAATATCACCAATTCACAGTTTTCAATACTCAATACTCAATCTGCAATCTTCAAATCTCTATCCACAAACATCAATTCTCATCACTCAAGCCTCAACACTCAGTCCCCAATCCTCAATATTCAATCCTCAATCCTCAATCTTCCATCCTCAATACTCAATCTTCAATCCTCAATCCTCAATTCTCAATCCTCAATACTCAATCCACAATCGTTAATCCTCAATTCCCAATCCTCAATCTTCAATCCTCAATCCTCAATCTTCAATCCTTAATCCTCAATCCTCAATCCCCAATCCTCAATCTTCAATCCTCAATACTCAATCTTCAATCCTCAATCCTCAATCCTCAATCCTCAATCCTCAATCCTCAATCCTCAATCTTCAATCCTCAATACTCAGTCTTCGACCCTCAATCTTCTATCCTCAATCCTCAATCCTCAATCCTCATTCCTCAATCCTCAACACCCAATCCTCAATCTGCAATCCTCAATCCTCAATCCTCAATTCTCAATCCTCACTCCTCAATCCTCAGACCTCAAACATCAATACTCAACCCTCTGTCCTCGTCCGCAATCCACAACCCTCAATCCTCAATCCTCAATCTTCAATCATCAATATTCAATCTTCAATCCTCAATACTCAATCCTCTATCCTCAATCCTCAATCCTGAATGTTCAGTCCTCAATACCCAATCCTCAATCCTCAATCCTCAGTACTCAATCCTCAAACCTCAATCCTCGAATCCTCAGTCCTGAAACCTCAATCCTGAATGCTCAATCCTGAAACCTCAATCTTCAGCCCTCAGTCCTCGACGATCAATTGTCAGTCCTCAATCCTCAATAGAATATACCCAATTCGCAGTTTTCAATACTCAATCCCCAATCTTCAATTTTCAAATCTCAATCCACAAACGTCAATTCTCATCACTCAACGCTCAACACTCAGTCCCCAATCCTCAATCTTCAATGCTCAATCCTCAATCCTCAATCCTCAATCCTCAATCTTCAATCCTCAATACTCAATCTTCAATCCTCAATCTTCAATCTTCAATCCTCAATATTCAATCCTGAATCGGCAATCCTCAATCCTCAATCCTCAATCTTCAATCCTCAATACTCAATCTTCAATCCTCAATCCTCAGTCCTGAATCCTCAATCCTCAATCCTCAATCCTCAATCCTCAATGTTCAATCCTCAATACTCAATCTTCAACCCTCAATCTTCAATCCTCAATCCTCTATCCTCATTCTTCAATCCTCAACACCCAATCCTCAATCTTCAATCCTCAATCCTCAATCCTCAATTCTCAATCCTCAATCCTCAATCCTCAGACCTCAAACATCAATACTCAACCCTCAGCCCTCGTCCGCAATCCACAAACCTCAATCCTCAATCCTCAATCTTCAATCATCAATATTCAATCTTCAATCCTCAATCCTCAATCCTCTATCCTCAATCCTCAATCCTGAATGTTCAATCCTCAATACCCAATCCTCAATCTTCAATCCTCAATACTCAATCCTCAATCCTCAATCCTCAATCCTCAGTCCACAATCCTCAATTCTCAATCCTCAATCCTCAATCCTCAGACCTCAAACATCAATACTCAACCCTCAGCCCTCGTCCGCAATCCACAACCCTCAATCCTCAATCCTCAATCTTCAAACATCAATCCTCAGTCCTCAATCCTCAATACTCAATCCTCAATTCTCAATCCTCAATCCTCAATTTTCAATCCTCAATCCTCAATCCTCAATCCTCAATCCTCAATCCTCAATCGTCAATCCTCAATTCCCAATCCTCAATCTTCAATCCTCAATCCTCAATCTTCAATGCTTGATCCTCAATCCGCAATCCCCAATCCTCAATCTTCAATACTCAATCTTCAATCCTCAATCCTCAATCCTCAGTCCTCAATCCTCAATCCTCATCCTTCAATCCTCAAAACCCAATCCTCAATCTTCAATCCTCAATCCTCAATCCTCAATTCTCAATCCTCAGTCCTCAATCCTCAGACCTCAAGCATCAATACTCAACCCTCAGTCCTCGTCCGCAATCCACAACCCTCAATCCTCAATCCTCAATCTTCAATCATCAGTATTCAATCTTCAATCCTCAATCCTCAATCCTCAATCCTCAATCCTCAATCCCAAATGCTTAATCCTCAATCCTCAATCCTCAACCCACAATCCTCAGTCCTGATACCGCAATACCGAATCCTCAATCCTGAATCCTCAATCCTCAGCCCTCAGTCCTCAACAATCAATTGTCAATCCTCAATCCTCAATAGAATATCTTCAATTCACAGTTTTCAATACTCAATCCCCATTCGTCAATCTTCAAATCTCAATACACAAACGTCAATTATCATCACTCAACCCTCAACACTCAGTCCTCAATCTTCAATCGTCAATCCTAAACCCGCAATCTTCAATCCTCAATACTCAACATTCAATCCTCAACCCTCAATCCTCAATCCTCTATGCTCAATCCTCAATCGTCAATCCTCAATACCCAATCCTCAATCTTCAATCCTCAATCCTCAATATTCAATCCTGAATCGTCAATCCTCAATCCTCAATCCTCAATCTTCAATCCTCAATACTCAATCTTCAATCCTCAATCCTCAAGCCTCAATCCTCAATCCTCAATCCTCAATCCTCAATCCTCAATCATCAATCTTCAATCCTCAATACTCAATCTTCAACCCTCAATCTTCAATCCTCAATCCTCTATCCTCATTCTTCAATCCTCAGCACCCAATCCTCAATCTTCAATCCTCAATCCTCAATCCTCAATTCTCAATCCTCAATCCTCAATCCTCAGACCCCAAACATCAATACTCAACCCTCAGTCCTCGTCCGCAATCCACAAACCTCAATCCTCAATCCTCAATCTTCAATCCTCAATCCTCAAACCTCAATCTTCTATCCTCAATACTCAATCTGCAATCCTCAATCCTCAATCCTCAATCCTCAATCCTAATTCGTCACTCCTCGAAACCCAGTCCTCAATCTTCAATCCTCAATCCTCAATCCTCAATTCTCAATCCTCAATCCTCAATCCTCAATCCTCAATTTTCAATCCTCAATCCTAAATCCTCAATCTTCAATCCTCAATACTCAATCTTCAATCCTCAATCCTCAATTCTCAATCCTCAATACTCAATCCTCAATCGTCAATCCTCAATTCCCAATCCTCAATCTTCAATCCTCAGTCCTCAATCTTCAATCCTTAATCCTCAATCCTCAATCCCCAATCCTCAATCTTCAATCCTCAATACTCAATCTTCAATCCTCAATCCTCAATCCTCAATCCTCAATCCTCAATCCTCAATCGTCAATCTTCAATCCTCAATACTCAATCTTCAACCCTCAATCTTCAATCCTCAATCCTCAATCCTCATTCTTCAATCCTCATCACCAAATCCTCAATCCTCAATCTTCAATACTCAATCCTCAATCCTCAGTCCTCAATCCTCAATCCTCATTCTTCAATCCTCAACACCCAATCCTCAATCTTCAATCCTCAATCCTCAATCCTCAATTCTCAATCCTCAGTCCTCAATCCTCAGACCTCAAGCATCAATACTCAACCCTCAGTCCTCGTACGCAATCCACAACCCTCAATCCTCAATCCTCAATCTTCAATCATCAATATTCAACCTTCAATCCTCAATCCTCAATCCTCAATTCTCAATCCGCAATACTCAATCCTCAATCGTCAATCCTCAGTCCTGAATACTCAATCCTCAATCCTCAATCCTCAATCCTCAATCTTCAATCCTCAATCCCAAATCCTTAATGCTCAATCCTCAATCCTCAACCCACTATCCTCAGTCCTGATACCTCAATACCGAATCCTCAATCCTCAATCCTCAATCCTCAGCCCTCAGTCCTCAACAATCAATTGTCAATCCTCAATCCTCAATAGAATATCTTCAATTCACAGTTTTCAATACTCAATCCCCATTCTTCAATCTTCAAATCTCAATCCACAAACATCAATTATCATCACTCCACCCTCAACACTCAGTCCTCAATCTTCAATCGTCAATCCTAAATCCGCAATCTTCAATCCTCAATACTCAACATTCAATCCTCAACCCTCAATCCTCAATCCTCTATGCTCAATCCTCAATCGTCAATCCTCAATACCCAATCCTCAATCTTCAATCCTCAATCCTCAATATTCAATCCTGAATCGTCAATCCTCAATCCTCAATCCTCAATCTTCAATCCTCAATACTCAATCTTCAATCCTCAATCCTCAATCCTCAATCCTCAATCCTCAATCCTCAATCCTCAATCCTCAATCATCAATCTTCAATCCTCAATACTCAATCTTCAACCCTCAATCTTCAATCCTCAATCCTCTATCCTCATTCTTCAATCCTCAACACCCAATCCTCAATCTTCAATCCTCAATCCTCAATCCTCAATTCTCAATCCTCAATCCTCAATCCTCAGACCCCAAACATCAATACTCAACCCTCAGTCCTCGTCCGCAATCCACAAACCTCAATCCTCAATCCTCAATCTTCAATCATCAATATTCAATCTTCAATCCTCAATCCTCAATCCTCAATCCTCTATCCTCAATCCTCAATCCTGAATGTTCAATCCTCAATACCCAATCCTCAATCTTCAATCCTTAATACTCAATCCTCAATCCTCAATCCTCAATCCTCAGTCCTCAATCCTCAATTCTCAATCCTCAATCCTCAGACCTCAAACGTCAATACTCAACCCTCAGCCCTCGTCCGCAATCCACAACCCTCAATCCTCAATCCTCAATCTTCAATCATCAATATTCAATCTTCAAACCTCAATACCCAATCCTCTATCCTCAATCCTCAATCCTGAATGTTCAATCCTCATTACCCAATCCTCAACCTTCAATCCTCAATCCTCAATCCTCAATCCTCAAACCTCAATCCTCAGTCCTGAAACCTCAATACCGAATCCTCAATCCTGAATCCTCAATCTTCAGCCCTCAGTCCTCAACAATCAATTGTCAATCCTCAATCCTCAATAGAATATCCTCAATTGACAGTTTTCAATACTCAATCCCCATTCTTCAATCTTCAAATCTCAATCCACAAACATCAATTCTCACCACTCAACCCTCAACACTCAGTCCACAATCTTCTATCCTCAATCCTCAATCCTCAATCCTCAATCCTCAATCCTCAATCCTCAATCTTCTATCATCAATACTCAATCTGCAATCCTCAATCCTCAATCCTCAATCCTCAATCCTAATTCGTCACTCCTCGAAACCCAATCCTCAATCTTCAATCCTCAATCCTGAATCCTCAATTCTCAATCCTCAATCCTCAATCCTCAATCCTCAATTTTCAATCCTCAATACTCAATCTTCAATACTCAATCCTCAATCCTCAATCCTCAATCCTCAATCCTCAATCCTCAATCCAAAATCCTCAATCCTCAATCCTCAACCCTCAACCCTCATTCCTCAGTCCTGAAACATCAATACCGAATCTTCAATACTGAATCCTCAATCTTCAGACCTCAGTCCTCAACAATCAATTGTCAATCCTCAATACACAATAGAATATCCTCAATTCACAGTTTTCAATTCTCAATCCCCATTCTTCAAACTTCAAATCTCAATACACAAACATCAATTCTCTTCACTCAACCCTCAACACTCAGTCCTCAATCTTCAATCCTCAATCCTAAATCCTCAATCTTCAATCCTCAATCTTCAATCCTCCATCCTCCATCCTCAATTCTCAATCCTCAATCCTCAATCCTCAATCCTCAATTTTCAATCCTCAATACTCAATCTTCAATACTCAATCCTCAATCCTCAATCCTCAATCCTCAACCCTCAATCCTCAAGTTTCAATCCTCAATACTCAGTCTTCAATCCTCAATCCTCAATCCTCAATCCTCAATCCTCAATCCTCAACCCTCAATCCTCAGCCCTCAATCCTCAGTCCTGAAACCTCAATCCCGAATCCTCAATCCTGAATCCGCAAACTTCAGTCCTCAGTCCTCAACAATCAATTGTCAATCCACAATCCTCAATAGAATATCCTCAATTCACAGTTTTCAATACTCAATCCCCATTCTTCAATCTTCAAGTCTCAATCCACAAACATCAATTCTCATCACTCAACCCACAACACTCAGTCCTCAATCTTCAATCCTCAATCCTCAATCCGCAATCTTGAATCCTCAATACTCAATCTTCAATCCTCAATCCTCAATTCTCAATCCTCAACACGCAATCCTCAATCGTCAATCCTCAATCCCCAATCCTCAATCTTCAATCCTCTATCCTCAATCCTCAATCCTCAATCCTCAATCCTCAATCCTCAATCCTCAATCCTCAATCTTCAATCCTCAGTACTCAATCTTCAACCCTCAATCTTCAATCCTCAATCCTCAATCCTCATTCCTCAAACCTCAAACCTCAATCCTCAATCCTCAGTCCTCACCCTCAATTTTCAATCCTCAATCCTCAATCCTCAATCATCAATTCCCAATCCTCAATCCTCAATCCCCAGTCCTCAATCCTCAATCCTCAGTCCTCAAACATCAATCCTGAATTCTAAATCTTCAGCCCTCAGTCCTCAACAATCAGTTGTCAATCCTCAATCATCAATAGAATATCACCAATTCACAGTTTTCAATACTCAATACTCAATCTGCAATCTTCAAATCTCTATCCACAAACATCAATTCTCATCACTCAAGCCTCAACACCCAATCCTCAATCTGCAATCCTCAATCCTCAATCCTCAATTGTCAATCCTCACTCCTCAATCCTCAGACCTCAAACATCAATACTCAACCCTCTGTCCTCGTCCGCAATCCACAACCCTCAATCCTCAATCCTCAATCTTCAATCATCAATATTCAATCTTCAATCCTCAATACTCAATCCTCTATCCTCAATCCTCAATCCTGAATGTTCAGTCCTCAATACCCAATCCTCAATCCTCAATCCTCAGTACTCAATCCTCAAACCTCAATCCTCGAATCCTCAGTCCTGAAACCTCAATCCTGAATGCTCAATCCTGAAACCTCAATCTTCAGCCCTCAGTCCTCGACGATCAATTGTCAGTCCTCAATCCTCAATAGAATATACCCAATTCGCAGTTTTCAATACTCAATCCCCAATCTTCAATTTTCAAATCTCTATCCACAAACATCAATTCTCATCACTCAAGCCTCAACACTCAGTCCCCAATCCTCAATATTCAATCCTCAATCCTCAATCTTCCATCCTCAATACTCAATCTTCAATCCTCAATCTTCAATGCTCAATCCTCAATCCTCAATCCTCAATCCTCAATCTTCAATCCTCAATACTCAATCTTCAATCCTCAATCTTCAATCTTCAATCCTCAATATTCAATCCTGAATCGGCAATCCTCAATCCTCAATCCTCAATCTTCAATCCTCAATACTCAATCTTCAATCCTCAATCCTCAGTCCTGAATCCTCAATCCTCAATCCTCAATCCTCAATCCTCAATGTTCAATCCTCAATACTCAATCTTCAACCCTCAATCTTCAATCCTCAATCCTCTATCCTCATCCTTCAATCCTCAACACCCAATTCTCAATCTTCAATCCTCAATCCTCAATCCTCAATTCTCAATCCTCAATCCTCAATCCTCAGACCTCAAACATCAATACTCAACCCTCAGTCCTCGTCCGCAATCCACAAACCTCAATCCTCAATCCTCAATCTTCAATCATCAATATTCAATCTTCAATCCTCAATCCTCAATCCTCTATCCTCAATACTCAATCCTGAATGTTCAATCCTCAATACCCAATCCTCAATCTTCAATCCTCAATACTCAATCCTCAATCCTCAATCCTCAATCCTCAGTCCACAATCCTCAATTCTCAATCCTCAATCCTCAATCCTCAGACCTCAAACATCAATACTCAACCCTCAGCCCTCGTCCGCAATCCAGAACCCTCAATCCTCAATCCTCAATCTTCAAACATCAATCCTCAGTCCTCAATCCTCAATACTCAATCCTCAATTCTCAATCCTCAATCCTCAATTTTCAATCCTCAATCCTCAATCCTCAATCCTCAATCCTCAATCCTCAATCGTCAATCCTCAATTCCCAATCCTCAATCTTCAATCCTCAATCCTCAATCTTCAATGCTTGATCCTCAATCCGCAATCCCCAATCCTCAATCTTCAATACTCAATCTTCAATCCTCAATCCTCAATCCTCAGTCCTCAATCCTCAATCCTCATCCTTCAATCCTCAAAACCCAATCCTCAATCTTCAATCCTCAATCCTCAATCCTCAATTCTCAATCCTCAGTCCTCAATCCTCAGACCTCAAGCATCAATACTCAACCCTCAGTCCTCGTCCGCAATCCACAACCCTCAATCCTCAATCCTCAATCTTCAATCATCAGTATTCAATCTTCAATCCTCAATCCTCAATCCTCAATCCTCAATCCTCAATCCCAAATGCTTAATCCTCAATCCTCAATCCTCAACCCACAATCCTCAGTCCTGATACCGCAATACCGAATCCTCAATCCTGAATCCTCAATCCTCAGCCCTCAGTCCTCAACAATCAATTGTCAATCCTCAATCCTCAATAGAATATCTTCAATTCACAGTTTTCAATACTCAATCCCCATTCGTCAATCTTCAAATCTCAATACACAAACGTCAATTATCATCACTCAACCCTCAACACTCAGTCCTCAATCTTCAATCGTCAATCCTAAATCCGCAATCTTCAATCCTCAATACTCAACATTCAATCCTCAACCCTCAATCCTCAATCCTCTATGCTCAATCCTCAATCGTCAATCCTCAATACCCAATCCTCAATCTTCAATCCTCAATCCTCAATATTCAATCCTGAATCGTCAATCCTCAATCCTCAATCCTCAATCTTCAATCCTCAATACTCAATCTTCAATCCTCAATCCTCAATCCTCAATCCTCAATCCTCAATCCTCAATCCTCAATCCTCAATCATCAATCTTCAATCCTCAATACTCAATCTTCAACCCTCAATCTTCAATCCTCAATCCTCTATCCTCATTCTTCAATCCTCAGCACCCAATCCTCAATCTTCAATCCTCAATCCTCAATCCTCAATTCTCAATCCTCAATCCTCAATCCTCAGACCCCAAACATCAATACTCAACCCTCAGTCCTCGTCCGCAATCCACAAACCTCAATCCTCAATCCTCAATCTTCAATCATCAATATTCAATCCTCAATCCTCAATCCTCAATTCTCTATCCTCAATCCTCAATCCTGAATGTTCAATCCTCAATACCCAATCCTCAATCTTCAATCCTTAATACTCAATCCTCAATCCTCAATCCTCAATCCTCAGTCCTCAATCCTCAATTCTCAATCCTCAATCCTCAATCCTCAGACCTCAAACGTCAATACTCAACCCTCAGCCCTCGTCCGCAATCCACAACCCTCAATCCTCTATCCTCAATCTTCAATCATCAATATTCAATCTTCAAACCTCAATACTCAATCCTCTATCCTCAATCCTCAATCCTGAATGTTCAAACCTCATTACCCAATCCTCAACCTTCAATCCTCAATCCTCAATCCTCAATCTTCAATCCTCAATCCTCAATCCTCAATCCTAATTCGTCACTCCTCGAAACCCAATCCTCAATCTTCAATCCTCAATCCTCAATCCTCAATTCTCAATCCTCAATCCTCAATCCTCAATCCTCAATTTTCAATCCTCAATACTCAATCTTCAATACTCAATCCTCAATCCTCAATCCTCAATCCTCAATCCTCAATCCTCAATCCAAAATCCTCAATCCTCAATCCTCAACCCTCAACCCTCATTCCTCAGTCCTGAAACATCAATACCGAATCTTCAATACTGAATCCTCAATCTTCAGACCTCAGTCCTCAACAATCAATGGTCAATCCTCAATCCACAATAGAATATCCTCAATTCACAGTTTTCAATTCTCAATCCCCATTCTTCAAACTTCAAATCTCAATACACAAACATCAATTCTCTTCACTCAACCCTCAACACTCAGTCCTCAATCTTCAATCCTCAATCCTAAATCCTCAATCTTCAATCCTCAATACTCAATCTTCAATCCTCAATCCTCAATTCTCAATCGTCAATACTCAATCCGCAATCGTCAATCCTCAATTCCCAATCCTCAATCTTCAATCCTCAATCCTCAATCTTCAATCCTTAATCCTCAATCCTCAATCCCCAATCCAAAGTCCTCAATCCTCAGACCTCAAGCATCAGTACCCAACCCTCTGACCTCGTCCTCAATCCACAACCCTTAATCCTAAATCCGCAATCTTCAATCATCAATATTCAACCTTCAATCCTCAATCCTCAATCCTCAATCCTCAATCCTCAATCCGCAATCCTCAATTCTCTATCCTCAATCTTCAGTCCTTAGTCCTCAAACCTCAATCCTCAACCCTCAACCCTCATCCTCAATCCTCAATCCTCAATCCTCAATCATCAATCCTCAAGTTTCAATCCTCTATACTCAGTCTTCAATCCTCAATCCTCAATCCTCAATCCTCAATCCTCAATCCTCAACCCTCAACCCTCAACCCTCAATCCTCAGTCCTGAAACCTCAATCCCGAATCCTCAATCCTGAATCCGCAAACTTCAGTCCTCAGTCCTCAACAATCAATTGTCAATCCACAATCCTCAATAGAATATCCTCAATTCACAGTTATCAATACTCAATCCCCATTCTTCAATCTTCATGTCTCAATCCACAAACATCAATTCTCATCACTCAACCCACAACACTCAGTCCTCAATCTTCAATCCTCAATCCTCAATCCGCAATCTTGAATCCTCAATACTCAATCTTCAATCCTCAATCCTCGATTCTCAATCCTCAACACTCAATCCTCAATCGTCAATCCTCAATCCCCAATCCTCAATCTTCAACCCTCAATCTTCAATCCTCAATCCTCAATCTTCAATCCTTACTCCTCAATCCGCAATCCTCAATCTTCAATACTTAATACTCAATCTTCAATCCTCAATCCTCAATCCTCAGTCCTCAATCCTCAATCCTCAATCCTCAATCCTCAATCCTCAATCTTCTATCCTCAATACTCAATCTGCAATCCTCAATCCTCAATCCTCAATCCTCAATCCTAATTCGTCACTCCTCGAAACCCAGTCCTCAATCTTCAATCCTCCATCCTCCATCCTCAATTCTCAATCCTCAATCCTCAATCCTCAATCCTCAATTTTCAATCCTCAATATTCAGTCTTCAATACTCAATCCTCAATCCTCAATCCTCAATCCTCAATCCTCAATCCTCAATCCAAAATCCTCAATCCTCAATCCTCAACCCTCAACCCTCATTCCTCAGTCCTGAAACATCAATACCGAAACTTCAATACTGAATCCTCAATCTTCAGACCTCAGTCCTCAACAATCAATTGTCAATCCTCAATCCTCAATAGAAAATCCTCAATTCACAGTTTTCAATACTCAATCCCCATTCTTCAAACTTCAAATCTCAATCCACAAACATCAATTCTCTTCACTCAACCCTCAACACTCAGTCCTCAATCTTCAATCCTCAATTCTAAATCCTCAATCTTCAATCCTCAATACTCAATCTTCAATCCTCAATCCTCAATTCTCAATCCTCAATACTCAATCCGCAATCGTCAATCCTCAATTCCCAATCCTCAATCTTCAATCCTCAATCCTCAATCTTCAATCCTTAATCCTCAATCCTCAATCCCCAATCCTCAGTCCTCAATCCTCAGACCTCAAGCATCAGTACCCAACCCTCTGACCTCGTCCTCAATCCACAACACTTAATCCTAAATCCGCAATCTTCAATCATCAATATTCAACCTTCAATCCTCAATCCTCAATCCTCAATCCTCAATCCTCAATCCTCAATCCTGAAACCTCAATACCGGAGCCTCAATCTTCAATCCTCAATCCTCAATCCTCAATTCTCTATCCTCAATCTTCAGTCCTTAGTCCTCAAACCTCAATCCTCAACACTCAACCCTCATCCCCAATCCTTAATCCTCAATCCTCAATCATCAATCCTCAAGTTTCAATCCTCAATACTCAGTCTTCAATCCTCAATCCTCAATCCTCAATCCTCAATCCTCAATCCTCAACCCTCAATCCTCAACCCTCAATCCTCAGTCCTGAAACCTCAATCCCGAATCCTCAATCCTGAATCCGCAAACATCAGTCCTCAGTCCTCAACAATCAATTGTCAATCCACAATCCTCAATAGAATATCCTCAATTCACAGTTTTCAATACTCAATCCCCATTCTTCAATCATCAAGTCTCAATCCACAAACATCAATTCTCATCACTCAACCCACAACACTCAGTCCTCAATCTTCAATCCTCAATCCTCAATCCGCAATCTTGAATCCTCAATACTCAATCTTCAATCCTCAATCCTCAATTCTCAATCCTCAACACGCAATCCTCAATCGTCAATCCTCAATCCCCAATCCTCAATCTTCAATCCTCTATCCTCAATCCTCAATCCTCAATCCTCAATCCTCAATCTTCAATCCTCAATCCTCAACACTCAACCCTCATCCTCAATCCTTAATCCTCAATCCTCAATCATCAATCCTCAAGTTTCAATCCTCAATACTCAGTCTTCAATACTCAATCTTCAACCCTCAATCTTCAATCCTCAATCCTCAATCCTCATTCCTCAAACCTCAATCCTCAATCCTCAGTCCTCACCGTCAATTTTCAATCCTCAATCCTCAATCCTCAATCATCAATCCCCAATCCTCAATCCTCAATCCCCAGTCGTCAATCCTCAATCCTCAGTCCTCAAACATCAATCCTGAATTCTAAATCTTCAGCCCTCAGTCCTCAACAATCAGTTGTCAATCCTCAATCATCAATAGAATATCACCAATTCACAGTTTTCAATACTCAATACTCAACCTGCAATCTTCAAATCTCTATCCACAAACATCAATTCTCATCACTCAACCCTCAACACTCAGTCCCCAATCCTCAATATTCAATCCTCAATCCTCAATCCTCAATCCTCAATCCTCAAACTTCAATCCTCAATGCTCAATCTTCAATCCTCAATCCTCAATCCTCAGTCCTCAATCCTCAATCCCCAATCCTCATTCTTCAATCCTCAATACCCAATCCTCAATCTTCAATCCTCAATCCTCTATCCTCAATTCTCAATCCTCAATCCTCAGTCCTGAGTCCTCAGACCACAATCCTCAACCCTCAGCCCTCATCCTCAATCCTCAATCCTCGATCCTCAATCCTCAATCCTCAATCTTCAATCCTCAATACTCAATCTTTAATCCTCAATCCTCAGTCCTCAAACCTCAATTCTGAGTCCTCAGTCCTGAATACTCAACCTTCAGCGCTCAGTCCTCAACAATCAGTTGCCAATCCTCAGTCCTCAATAGAATATCCTCAATTCACAGCTTTCAATACTCAATACTCAATCTGCATTCTTCAAATCTCTATCCACAAACATCAATTCTCATAACTCAACCCTCAACACTCAGTCCTCAATGTTCAGTCCTCAATCCTCAATTCTCAATATTCAATCCTCAATTCTGAATCTTCAATCCTAATACCTCAATCCTCAATTCTCAATCCTCAATACTCAATCTTCAATCCTCAGTCCCCAAACCTCAATCTTCAATCCTCAATCCTCAATCCTGAATCCTCAATCTTCAGCACTCAGTCTTCAACAATCAGTCGTCAATCCTCAATCCTCAATACAACATCACCAATGCACAGTTTTCAATACTCAATACTCAATCTGCAATCTTCAAATCTCTATCCACAAGCATCAATTCTCATCACTCAACCCTCAACCCTCCGTCCCCAATCCTCAATCTTCAATCCTCAATCCTCAATTCTCAATCCTCAAACCTCAATTTTCAATCCTCAATACTCAATCTTCAATCCCCAATCCTCAATCCTCAATCCTCAATCCTCAATCCTCAATCCTCAACCCTCAATCCTCAGCCCTGCAACCTCAATCCCGAATCCTCAATCCTGAATCCGCAAACCTCAGTTCTCAGTCCTCAACAATCAACTGTCAATCCTCAATCCTCAATAGAATATCCTCAATTCACAGTTTTCAATACTCAATCCCCATTCTTCAATCTTCAAACCTCAATCCACAAACATCAATTCTCATCACTCAACCCTCAACACTCAGTCCTCAATCTTCAATCCTCAATCCTCAGTCCTCAATCTTGAATCCTCAATACTCAATCTTCAATCCTCAATCCTCAATTCTCAATCCTCAACACTCAATCCTCAATTGTCAATCCTCAATCCCCAATCCTCAATCTTCAATCCTCTATCCTCAATCCTCAATCCTCAATCATCAATCCTCAATCTTCGATACTCAATACTCAATCTTCAATCCTCAATCCTCAATCCTCAGTCCACAATCCTCAATCCTCAATCCTCAATCCTCAATCTTCTATCCTCAATACTCAATCTGCAATCCTCAATCCTCAATCCTCAATCCTCAAACCTAATTCGTCACTCCTCGAAACCCAGTCCTCAATCTTCAATCCTCAATCCTCAATCATCAATTCTCAATCCTCAACCCTCAATCCTCAATCCTCAATCTTCAATCCTCAATACTCAATCCTCAATCCTCAATCCTCAATCCTCAATCTTCAATCCTCAACACCCAATCCTCAATCTGCAATCCTCAATCCTCAATCTTCAATCCTTAATCCTCGATCCTCAATCCCCAATCCTCAATCTTCAATCCTCAATACTCAATCTTCAATCCTCAATCCTCAATCCTCAATCCTCAATCCTCAATCCTCAATCCTCAATCCTCAATCTTCAATCCTCAATACTCAGTCTTCGACCCTCAATCTTCAATCCTCAATGCTCAATCCTCAATCCTCATTCCTCAATCCTCAACACCCAATCCTCAATCTGCAATCCTCAATCCTCAATCCTCAATTCTCAATCCTCATTCCTCAATCCTCAGACCTCAAACATCAATACTCAACCCTCAGTCCTCGTCCGCAATCCACAAACCTCAATCCTCAATCCTCAATCTTCAATCATCAATATTCAATCTTCAATCATCAATCCTTAATCCTCTATCCTCAATCCTCAATCCTGAATGTTCAATCCTCAATACCCAATCCTCAACCTTCAATCCTCAATACTCAATCCTCAATCCTCAATCCTCAATCCTCAGTCCTCAATCCTCAATTCTCAATCTTCAATCCTCAATCCTCAGACCTCAAACATCATTACTCAACCCTCAGCCCTCGTCCGCAATCCACAACCCTCAATCCTCAATACTCAATCTTCAATCATCAATCCTCAATCCTCAATCCTCAATTCTCAATCCTCAATCCCCAATCCTCAATCCTCAATCTTCAATCCTCAATCCTCAATCCTCAATTCTCAATCCTCAATCCTCAATCGTCAATCCTCAATTCCCAATCCTCAATCATCAATCCTCAATCCTCAATCTTCAATCCTTAATCCTCAATCCTCAATCCCCAATCCTCAATCTTCAATACTCAATCTTCAATCCTCAATCCTCAATCCTCAGTCCTCAATCCTCAATCCTCATTCTTCAATCCTCAACACCCAATCCTCAATCTTCAATCCTCAATCCTCAATCCTCAATTCTCAACCCTCAGTCCTCAATCCTCAGACCTCAAGCTTCAGTACTCAACCCTCAGTCCTCGCCCGGAATCCACAACCCTCAATCCTCAATCCTAAATCTTCAATCATGAATATTCAATCTTCAATCCTCAATCCTCAATCCTCAATTCTCAATCCGCAATACTCAATCCGCAATACTCAATCCTCAATCGTCAATCCTCAATCCTGAATCCTCAACCTTCAATCCTCAATACTCAATCTTCAATACTCAATCCACAATCCTCAATCCTCAATCCTCAATCCTCAATCCTCAATCCCAAATCCTTAATCCTCAATCCTCAATCCTCAACCCACAATCCTCAGTCCTGATACCTCAATACCGAATCCTCAATCCTGAATCCTCAATCCTCAGCCCTCAGTCCTCAACAATCAATTTTCAATCCTCAATCCTCAATAGAATATCTTCAATTCACAGTTTTCAATACTCAATCCCCATTCTGCAATCTTCAAATCTCAATGCACAAACATCAATTATCATCACTCAACCCTCAACACTCAGTCCTCAATCTTCAATCGTCAATCCTAAATCCGCAATCTTCAATCCTCAATACTCAACATTCAATCCTCAACCCTCAATCCTCAATCCTCAATGCTCAATCCTCAATCGTCAATCCTCAATTCCCAATCCTCAATCTTCAATATTCAATCCTCAATATTCAATCCTGAATCGTCAATCCTCAATCCTCAATCCTCAATCTTCAATCCTCAATACTCAATCTTCAATCCTCAATCCTCAGTCCTGAATCCTCAATCCTCAATCCTCAATCCTCAATCCTCAATGTTCAATCCTCAATACTCAATCTTCAACCCTCAATCTTCAATCCTCAATCCTCTATCCTCATTCTTCAATCCTCAACGCCCAATCCTCAATCTTCAATCCTCAATCCTCAATCCTCAATTCTCAATCCTCAATCCTCAGACCTCAAACATCAATACTCAACCCTCAGTGCTCGTCCGCAATCCACAAACCTCAATCCTCAATCCTCAATCTTCAATCATCAATATTCAATCTTCAATCCTCAATCCTCAATCCTCTATCCTCAATCCTCAATCCTGAATGTTCAATCCTCAATACCCAATCCTCAATCTTCAATCCTCAATACTCAATCCTCAATCCTCAATCCTCAATCCTCAGTCCTCAATCCTCAATTCTCAATCCTCAATCCTCAATCCTCAGACCTCAAACATCAATACTCAACCCTCAGCCCTCGTCCGCAATCCACAACCCTCAATCCTCAATCCTCAATCTTCAAACATCAATCCTCAGTCCTCAATCCTCAATACTCAATCCTCAATCCTCAATCCTCAATCCTCAATCTTCAATCCTCAATCCTCAATCCTCAATCCTCAATCCTCAATCCTCAATCGTCAATCATCAATTCCCAATCCTCAGTCTTCAATCCTCAATCCTCAATCTTCAATCCTTGATCCTCAATCCTCAATCCCCAATCCTCAATCTTCAATACTCAATCTTCAATCCTCAATCCTCAATCCTCAGTCCTCAATCCTCAATCCTCATTCTTCAATCCTCAACACCCAATCCTCAATCTTCAATCCTCAATCCTCAATCCTCAATTCTCAATCCTCAGTCCTCAATCCTCAGACCTCAAGCATCAATACTCAACCCTCAGTCCTCGTCCGCAATCCACAACCCTCAATCCTCAATCCTCAATCTTCAATCATCAATATTCAATCTTCAATCCTCAATCCTCAATCCTCAATTCTCAATCCGCAATACTCAATCCTCAATCGTCAATCCTCAATCCTGAATCCTCAACCTTCAACCTCAATACTCAATCTTCAATACTCAATCCTCAATCCTCAATCCTCAATCCTCAATCCTCAATCCTCAAACCTCAATCCCAAATGCTTAATCCTCAATCCTCAATCCTCAACCCACAATCCTCAGTCCTGATACCGCAATACCGAATCCTCAATCCTGAATCCTCAATCCTCAGCCCTCAGTCCTCAACAATCAATTGTCAATCCTCAATCCTCAATAGAATATCTTCAATTCACAGTTTTCAATACTCAATCCCCATTCTTCAATCTTCAAATCTCAATCCACAAACATCAATTATCATCACTGAACCCTCAACACTCAGTCCTCAATCTTCAATCGTCAATCCTAAATCCGCAATCTTCAATCCTCAATACTCAACATTCAATCCTCAACCCTCAATCCTCAATCCTCTATGCTCAATCCTCAATCGTCAATCCTCAATACCCAATCCTCAATCTTCAATCCTCAATCCTCAATATTCAATCCTGAATCGTCAATCCTCAATCCTCAATCCTCAATCTTCAATCCTCAATACTCAATCTTCAATCCTCACTCCTCAATCCTCAATCCTCAATCCTCAATCCTCAATCCTCAATCCTCAATCATCAATCTTCAATCCTCAATACTCAATCTTCAACCCTCAATCTTCAATCCTCAATCCTCTATCCTCATTCTTCAATCCTCAACACCCAATCCTCAATCTTCAATCCTCAATCCTCAATCCTCAATTCTCAATCCTCAATCCTCAATCCTCAGACCTCAAACGTCAATACTCAACCATCAGCCCTCGTCCGCAATCCACAACCCTCAATCCTCAATCCTCAATCTTCAATCATCAATATTCAATCTTCAAACCTCAATACTCAATCATCTATCCTCAATCCTCAATCCTGAATGTTCAATCCTCATTACCCAATCCTCAACCTTCAATCCTCAATCCTCAATCCTCAATCCTCAAACCTCAATCCTCAGTCCTGAAACCTCAATACCGAATCCTCAATCCTGAATCCTCAATCTTCAGCCCTCAGTCCTCAACATTCAATTGTCAATCCTCAATCCTCAATAGAATATCCTCAATTGACAGTTTTCAATACTCAATCCCCATTCTTCAATCTTCAAATCTCAATCCACAAACATGAATTCTCACCACTCAACCCTCAACACTCAGTCCACAATCTTCTATCCTCAATCCTCAATCCTCAATCCTCAATCCTCAATCCTCAATCCTCAACCTTCTATCATCAATACTCAATCTGCAATCCTCAATCCTCAATCCTCAATCCTCAATCCTAATTCGTCACTCCTCGAAACCCAATCCTCAATCTTCAATCCTCAATCCTCAATCCTCAATTCTCAATCCTCAATCCTCAATCCTCAATCCTCAATTTTCAATCCTCAATACTCAATCTTCAATACTCAATCCTCAATCCTCAATCCTCAATCCTCAATCCTCAATCCTCAATCCAAAATCCTCAATTCTCAATCCTCAACCCTCAACCCTCATTCCTCAGTCCTGAAACATCAATACCGAATCTTCAATACTGAACCCTCAATCTTCAGACCTCAGTCCTCAACAATCAATTGTCAATCCTCAATCCACAATAGAATATCCTCAATTCACAGTATTCAATTCTCAATCCCCATTCTTCAAACTTCAAATCTCAATACACAAACATCAATTCTCTTCACTCAACCCTCAACACTCAGTCCTCAATCTTCAATCCTCAATCCTAAATCCTCAATCTTCAATCCTCAATACTCAATCTTCAATCCTCAATCCTCAATTCTCAATCGTCAATACTCAATCCGCAATCGTCAATCCTCAATTCCCAATCCTCAATCTTCAATCCTCAATCCTCAATCTTCAGTCCTTAGTCCTCAAACCTAAATCCTCAACCCTCAACCCTCATCCTCAATCCTCAATCATCAATCCTCAAGTTTCAATCCTCAATACTCAGTCTTCAATCCTCAATCCTCAATCCTCAATCCTCAATCCTCAACCCTCAATCCTCAACCCTCAATCCTCAGTCCTGAAACCTCAATCCCGAATCCTCAATCCTGAATCCGCAAACTTCAGTCCTCAGTCCTCAACAATCAATTGTCAATCCACAATCCTCAATAGAATATCCTCAATTCACAGTTTTCAATACTCAATCCCCATTCTTCAATCTTCATGTCTCAATCCACAAACATCAATTCTCATCACTCAACCCACAACACTCAGTCCTCAATCTTCAATCCTCAATCCTCAATCCGCAATCTTGAATCCTCAATACTCAATCTTCAATCCTCAATCCTCAATTCACAATCCTCAACACTCAATCCTCAATCGTCAATCTTCAATCCCCAATCCTCAATCCTCAGTCCTCACCCTCAATTCTCAATCCTCAATCCTCAATCCTCAATCATCAATCCTCTATCCTCAATCCTCAATCCTCAATCCTCAATCCTCAATCCTCAATCCTCAATCCTCAATTTTCAATCCACAATACTCAATGTTCAACCCTCAATCTTCAATCCTCAATCCTCAATCCTCATTCCTCAAACCTCAATCCTCAATCCTCAGTCCTCACCCTCAATTCTCAATCCTCAATCCTCAATCCTCAATCATCAATCCCCAATCCTCAATACTCAATCCCCAATCCTCAATCCTCAATCCTCAGTCCTCAAACATCAATCCTGAATCCTAAATCTTCGGCCCTCAGTCCTCAACAATCAGTTGTCAATCCTCAATCCTCAATAGAATATCACCAATTCACAGTTTTCAATACTCAATACTCAATCTGCCATCTTCAAATCTCTATCCACAAACATCAATCCTCATCACTCAACCCTCAACACTCAGTCCCCAATCCTCAATATTCAATCCTCAATCCTCAATCCTCAATCCTCAATCCTCAACCTTCAATCCTCAATGCTCAATCTTCAATCCTCAATCCTCAATCCTCAGTCCTCAATCCTCAATCCCCAATCCTCATTCTTCAATCCTCAATACCCAATCCTCAATCTTCAATCCTCAATCCTCAATCCTCAATTCTCAATCCTCAATCCTCAGTCCTGAGTCCTCAGACCACAATCCTCAACCCTCAGCCCTCATCCTCAATCCTCAATCCTCGATCCTCAATCCTCAATCCTCAATCTTCAATCCTCAATACTCAATCTTTAATCCTCAATCCTCAGTCCTCAAACATCAATTCTGAGTACTCAGTCCTGAATACTCAACCTTCAGCCCTCAGTCCTCAACAATCAGTCGCCAATCCTCAGTCCTCAATAGAATATCCTCAATTCACAGCTTTCAATACTCAATACTCAATCTGCATTCTTCAAATCTCTATCCACAAACATCAATTCTCATAAGTCAACCCTCAACACTCAGTCCTCAATGTTCAGTCCTCAATCCTCAATCCTCAATATTCAATCCTCAATTCTGAATCTTCAATCCTAATTCCTCAATCCTCAATTCTCAATCCTCAATCCTCAATCTTCAATCCTCTGTCCCCAAACCTCAATCTTCAATCCTCAATCCTCAATCCTGAATCCTCAATCTTCAGCAATCAGTCTTCAACTATCAGTTGTCAATCCTCAATCCTCAATACAACATCACCAATGCACAGTTTTCAATACTCGATACTCAATCTGCAATCTTCAAATCTCTATCCACAAGCATCAATTCTCATCACTCAACCCTCAACCCTCCGTCCCCAATCCTCAATCTTCAATCCTCAATCCTCAATCCTCAATCCTCAATCCTCAATTTTCAATCCTCAATACTCAATCTTCAATCCCCAATCCTCAATCCTCAATCCTCAATCCTCAATGCTCAATCCTCAACCCTCAATCCTCAGTCCTCAAACCTCAATCCCGAATCCTCAATCCTGAATCCTCAATCTTCAGCCCTCAGTCCTCAACAATCAATTGTCAGTCCTCAATCCTGAATAGAATATACCCAATTCGCAGTTTTCAATACTCAATCCCCAATGTTCAATCTTCAAATCTCAAACCACAAACATCAATTCTCATCACGCAACGCTCAACACTCAGTCCCCAATCCTCAATCTTCAATCCAAAATCCTCAATCCTCAATCCTCAATCCTCAATCCTCAATCCTCATTCCTCAAACCTCAATCCTCAATCCTCAATCCTCAATCCTCATTCCTCAAACCTCAATCCTCAATCCTCAGTCCTCACCCTCAATTCTCAATCCTCAATACTCAATCTTCAATCCTCAATCCTCAATCCTCAGTCCTCAATCCTCAATCATCAATCCTCAATCCTCAATCTTCAATCCTCAATACTCAATCTGCAATCCTCAATCCTCAATCATCAATCCTAATTCGTCACTCCTCAATACCCAATCCTCAATCTGCAATCCTCAATTCTCAATCCTCAACCCTCAACACTCAGTCCCCAATCCTCAATATTCAATCCTCAATCCTCAATCCTCAATCCTCAATCCTCAACCTTCAATCCTCAATGCTCAATCATCAATCCTCAATCCTCAATCCTCAGTCCTCAATCCTCAATCCCCAATCCTCATTCTTCAATCCTCAATACCCAATCCTCAATCTTCAATCCTCAATCCTCAATCCTCAATTCTCAATCCTCAATCCTCAGTCCTGAGTCCTCAGACCACAATCCTCAACCCTCAGCCCTCAAACCTAAATCCTCAACCCTCAACCCTCATCCTCAATCCTCAATCCTCAATCATCAATCCTCAAGTTTCAATCCTCAATACTCAGTCTTCAATCCTCAATCCTCAATCCTCAATCCTCAATCCTCAACCCTCAATCCTCAACCCTCAATCCTCAGTCCTGAAACCTCAATCCCGAATCCTCAATCCTGAATCCGCAAACTTCAGTCCTCAGTCCTCAACAATCAATTGTCAATCCACAATCCTCAATAGAATATCCTCAATTCACAGTTTTCAATACTCAATCCCCATTCTTCAATCTTCATGTCTCAATCCACAAACATCAATTCTCATCACTCAACCCACAACACTCAGTCCTCAATCTTCAATCCTCAATCCTCAATCCGCAATCTTGAATCCTCAATACTCAATCTTCAATCCTCAATCCTCAATTCACAATCCTCAACACTCAATCCTCAATCGTCAATCTTCAATCCCCAATCCTCAATCCTCAGTCCTCACCCTCAATTCTCAATCCTCAATCCTCAATCCTCAATCATCAATCCTCTATCCTCAATCCTCAATCCTCAATCCTCAATCCTCAATCCTCAATCCTCAATCCTCAATTTTCAATCCACAATACTCAATGTTCAACCCTCAATCTTCAATCCTCAATCCTCAATCCTCATTCCTCAAACCTCAATCCTCAATCCTCAGTCCTCACCCTCAATTCTCAATCCTCAATCCTCAATCCTCAATCATCAATCCCCAATCCTCAATACTCAATCCCCAATCCTCAATCCTCAATCCTCAGTCCTCAAACATCAATCCTGAATCCTAAATCTTCGGCCCTCAGTCCTCAACAATCAGTTGTCAATCCTCAATCCTCAATAGAATATCACCAATTCACAGTTTTCAATACTCAATACTCAATCTGCCATCTTCAAATCTCTATCCACAAACATCAATCCTCATCACTCAACCCTCAACACTCAGTCCCCAATCCTCAATATTCAATCCTCAATCCTCAATCCTCAATCCTCAATCCTCAACCTTCAATCCTCAATGCTCAATCTTCAATCCTCAATCCTCAATCCTCAGTCCTCAATCCTCAATCCCCAATCCTCATTCTTCAATCCTCAATACCCAATCCTCAATCTTCAATCCTCAATCCTCAATCCTCAATTCTCAATCCTCAATCCTCAGTCCTGAGTCCTCAGACCACAATCCTCAACCCTCAGCCCTCATCCTCAATCCTCAATCCTCGATCCTCAATCCTCAATCCTCAATCTTCAATCCTCAATACTCAATCTTTAATCCTCAATCCTCAGTCCTCAAACATCAATTCTGAGTACTCAGTCCTGAATACTCAACCTTCAGCCCTCAGTCCTCAACAATCAGTCGCCAATCCTCAGTCCTCAATAGAATATCCTCAATTCACAGCTTTCAATACTCAATACTCAATCTGCATTCTTCAAATCTCTATCCACAAACATCAATTCTCATAAGTCAACCCTCAACACTCAGTCCTCAATGTTCAGTCCTCAATCCTCAATCCTCAATATTCAATCCTCAATTCTGAATCTTCAATCCTAATTCCTCAATCCTCAATTCTCAATCCTCAATCCTCAATCTTCAATCCTCTGTCCCCAAACCTCAATCTTCAATCCTCAATCCTCAATCCTGAATCCTCAATCTTCAGCAATCAGTCTTCAACTATCAGTTGTCAATCCTCAATCCTCAATACAACATCACCAATGCACAGTTTTCAATACTCGATACTCAATCTGCAATCTTCAAATCTCTATCCACAAGCATCAATTCTCATCACTCAACCCTCAACCCTCCGTCCCCAATCCTCAATCTTCAATCCTCAATCCTCAATCCTCAATCCTCAATCCTCAATTTTCAATCCTCAATACTCAATCTTCAATCCCCAATCCTCAATCCTCAATCCTCAATCCTCAATGCTCAATCCTCAACCCTCAATCCTCAGTCCTCAAACCTCAATCCCGAATCCTCAATCCTGAATCCTCAATCTTCAGCCCTCAGTCCTCAACAATCAATTGTCAGTCCTCAATCCTGAATAGAATATACCCAATTCGCAGTTTTCAATACTCAATCCCCAATGTTCAATCTTCAAATCTCAAACCACAAACATCAATTCTCATCACGCAACGCTCAACACTCAGTCCCCAATCCTCAATCTTCAATCCAAAATCCTCAATCCTCAATCCTCAATCCTCAATCCTCAATCCTCATTCCTCAAACCTCAATCCTCAATCCTCAATCCTCAATCCTCATTCCTCAAACCTCAATCCTCAATCCTCAGTCCTCACCCTCAATTCTCAATCCTCAATACTCAATCTTCAATCCTCAATCCTCAATCCTCAGTCCTCAATCCTCAATCATCAATCCTCAATCCTCAATCTTCAATCCTCAATACTCAATCTGCAATCCTCAATCCTCAATCATCAATCCTAATTCGTCACTCCTCAATACCCAATCCTCAATCTGCAATCCTCAATTCTCAATCCTCAACCCTCAACACTCAGTCCCCAATCCTCAATATTCAATCCTCAATCCTCAATCCTCAATCCTCAATCCTCAACCTTCAATCCTCAATGCTCAATCATCAATCCTCAATCCTCAATCCTCAGTCCTCAATCCTCAATCCCCAATCCTCATTCTTCAATCCTCAATACCCAATCCTCAATCTTCAATCCTCAATCCTCAATCCTCAATTCTCAATCCTCAATCCTCAGTCCTGAGTCCTCAGACCACAATCCTCAACCCTCAGCCCTCATCCTCAATCCTCAATCCTCGATCCTCAATCCTCAATCCTCAATCTTCAATCCTCAATACTCAATCTTTAATCCTCAATCCTCAGTCCTCAAACATCAATTCTGAGTACTCAGTCCTGAATACTCAACCTTCAGCCCTCAGTCCTCAACAATCAGTTGCCAATCCTCAGTCCTCAATAGAACATCCTCAATTCACAGCTTTCAATACTCAATACTCAATCTGCATTCTTCAAATCTCTATCCACAAACATCAATTCTCATAAGTCAACCCTCAACACTCAGTCCTCAATGTTCAGTCCTCAATCCTCAATCCTCAATATTCAATCCTCAATTCTGAATCTTCAATCCTAATTCCTCAATCCTCAATTCTCAATCCTCAATCCTCAATCTTCAATCCTCAGTCCCCAAACCTCAATCTTCAATCCTCAATCCTCAATCCTGAATCCTCAATCTTCAGCAATCAGTCTTCAACTATCAGTTGTCAATCCTCAATCCTCAATACAACATCACCAATGCACAGTTTTCAATACTCGATACTCAATCTGCAATCTTCAAATCTCTATCCACAAGCATCAATTCTCATCACTCAACCCTCAACCCTCCGTCCCCAATCCTCAATCTTCAATCCTCAATCCTCAATCCTCAATCCTCAATCCTCAATTTTCAATCCTCAATACTCAATCTTCAATCCCCAATCCTCAATCCTCAATCCTCAATCCTCAATGCTCAATCCTCAACCCTCAATCCTCAGTCCTCAAACCTCAATCCCGAATCCTCAATCCTGAATCCTCAATCTTCAGCCCTCAGTCCTCAACAATCAATTGTCAGTCCTCAATCCTGAATAGAATATACCCAATTCGCAGTTTTCAATACTCAATCCCCAATGTTCAATCTTCAAATCTCAAACCACAAACATCAATTCTCATCACGCAACGCTCAACACTCAGTCCCCAATCCTCAATCTTCAATCCTCAATCCTCAATCCTCAATCCTCAATCCTCAATCCTCAATCCTCAATCCTCATTCCTCAAACCTCAATCCTCAATCCTCAATCCTCAATCCTCATTCCTCAAACCTCAATCCTCAATCCTCAGTCCTCACCCTCAATTCTCAATCCTCAATACTCAATCTTCAATCCTCAATCCTCAATCCTCAGTCCTCAATCCTCAATCCTCAATCCTCAATCCTCAATCTTCAATCCTCAATACTCAATCTGCAATCCTCAATCCTCAATCATCAATCCTAATTCGTCACTCCTCAATACCCAATCCTCAATCTGCAATCCTCAATTCTCAATCCTCAATCCTCAATCCTCAATCCTCAATCCTCAATCCTCAATCTTCAATCCTCAATCCTCAATCCTCAATTCTCAATCCTCAATCCTCAATCCTCAATCCTCAATACTCAACCCTCAATCCTCAGTCCAGAAACATCAATACCGAATCCTCAATCCTGAATCCTCAATCTCCAGCCCTTAGTCCTCAACAATCAATTGTCAATCCTCAATCCTCAATAGAATATCCTCAATTCACAGTTTTCAATACTCAATCCCCATTCTTCAATCTTCAAATCTAAATCCACAAACATCAATTCTCATCACTCAACCCTCAACACTCAGTCCTCTATCTTCAATCCTCAATCCTAAATCCTCAATCTTCAATCCTCAATACTCAATCTGCAATCCTCAATCCTCAATCCCCAATCCTCAATCCTAATTCGTCACTCCTCAATACCCAATCCTCAATCTTCAATCCTCAACCCTCAATCTTCAATCCTGAATCATCAATCCTCAAGTTTCAATCCTCAATACTCAGTCTTCAATCCTCAATCCTCAATCCTCAATCCTCTATCCTCAATCCTCAATCCTGAATGTTCAATCCTCAATACCCAATCCTCAGCCTTCAATCCTCAATCCTCAATCCTCAATCCTCAAACCTCAATCCTCAGTCCTGAATCCTCAATACCGAATCCTCAATCCTGAATCCTCAATCTTCAGCCCTCAGTCCTCAACAATCAACTGTCAATCCTCAATCCTCAATAGAATATCCTCAATTGACAGTTTTCAATGCTCAATCCCCATTCTTCAATCTTCAAATCTCAATCCACAAACATCAATTCTCACCACTCAACCCTCAACACTCATTCCACAATCTTCAATCCTCAATCCTCAATCCTCAATCTTGAATCCTCAACACTCAATCTTCAATCCTCAATCCTCAATTCTCAATCCTCAATACTCAATCTTCAACCCTCAATCTTCAATCCTCAATCCTCAATCTTCAATCCTTACTCCTCAATCCGCAATCCTCAATCTTCAATACTCAATACTCAATCTTCAATCCTCAATCCTCAATCCTCAGTCCTCAATCCTCAATCCTCAATCCTCAATCCTCAATCCTCAATCTTCTATCCTCAATACTCAATCTGCAATCCACAATCCTCAATCCTCAATCCTCAATCCTAATTCGTCACTCCTCGAAACCCAGTCCTCAATCTTCAATCCTCCATCCTCCATCCTCAATTCTCAATCCTCAATCCTCAATCCTCAATCCTCAATTTTCAATCCTCAATACTCAATCTTCAATACTCAACCCTCAATCCTCAATCCTCAATCCTCAATCCTCAATCCTCAACCCAAAATCCTCAATCCTCAATCCTCAACCCTCAACCCTCATTCCTCAGTCCTGAAACATCAATCCCGAATCCTCAACCCTGAATCCGCAAACTTCAGTCCTCAGTCCTCAACAATCAATTGTCAATCCACAATCCTCAATAGAATATCCTCAATTCACAGTTTTCAATACTCAATCCCCATTCTTCAATCTTCATGTCTCAATCCACAAACATCAATTCTCATCACTCAACCCACAACACTCAGTCCTCAATCTTCAATCCTCAATCCTCAATCCGCAATCTTGAATCCTCAATACTCAATCTTCAATCCTCAATCCTCAATTCACAATCCTCAACACTCAATCCTCAATCGTCAATCTTCAATCCCCAATCCTCAATCCTCAGTCCTCACCCTCAATTCTCAATCCTCAATCCTCAATCCTCAATCATCAATCCTCTATCCTCAATCCTCAATCCTCAATCCTCAATCCTCAATCCTCAATCCTCAATCCTCAATTTTCAATCCACAATACTCAATGTTCAACCCTCAATCTTCAATCCTCAATCCTCAATCCTCATTCCTCAAACCTCAATCCTCAATCCTCAGTCCTCACCCTCAATTCTCAATCCTCAATCCTCAATCCTCAATCATCAATCATCAATCCCCAATCCTCAATACTCAATCCCCAATCCTCAATCCTCAATCCTCAGTCCTCAAACATCAATCCTGAATCCTAAATCTTCGGCCCTCAGTCCTCAACAATCAGTTGTCAATCCTCAATCCTCAATAGAATATCACCAAATCACAGTTTTCAATACTCAATACTCAATCTGCCATCTTCAAATCTCTATCCACAAACATCAATCCTCATCACTCAACCCTCAACACTCAGTCCCCAATCCTCAATATTCAATCCTCAATCCTCAATCCTCAATCCTCAATCCTCAACCTTCAATCCTCAATGCTCAATCTTCAATCCTCAATCCTCAAACCTCAGTCCTCAATCCTCAATCCCCAATCCTCATTCTTCAATCCTCAATACCCAATCCTCAATCTTCAATCCTCAATCCTCAATCCTCAATTCTCAATCCTCAATCCTCAGTCCTGAGTCCTCAGACCACAATCCTCAACCCTCAGCCCTCATCCTCAATCCTCAATCCTCGATCCTCAATCCTCAATCCTCAATCTTCAATCCTCAATACTCAATCTTTAATCCTCAATCCTCAGTCCTCAAACATCAATTCTGAGTACTCAGTCCTGAATACTCAACCTTCAGCCCTCAGTCCTCAACAATCAGTCGCCAATCCTCAGTCCTCAATAGAATATCCTCAATTCACAGCTTTCAATACTCAATACTCAATCTGCATTCTTCAAATCTCTATCCACAAACATCAATTCTCATAAGTCAACCCTCAACACTCAGTCCTCAATGTTCAGTCCTCAATCCTCAATCCTCAATATTCAATCCTCAATTCTGAATCTTCAATCCTAATTCCTCAATCCTCAATTCTCAATCCTCAATCCTCAATCTTCAATCCTCTGTCCCCAAACCTCAATCTTCAATCCTCAATCCTCAATCCTGAATCCTCAATCTTCAGCAATCAGTCTTCAACTATCAGTTGTCAATCCTCAATCCTCAATACAACATCACCAATGCACAGTTTTCAATACTCGATACTCAATCTGCAATCTTCAAATCTCTATCCACAAGCATCAATTCTCATCACTCAACCCTCAACCCTCCGTCCCCAATCCTCAATCTTCAATCCTCAATCCTCAATCCTCAATCCTCAATCCTCAATTTTCAATCCTCAATACTCAATCTTCAATCCCCAATCCTCAATCCTCAATCCTCAATCCTCAATGCTCAATCCTCAACCCTCAATCCTCAGTCCTCAAACCTCAATCCCGAATCCTCAATCCTGAATCCTCAATCTTCAGCCCTCAGTCCTCAACAATCAATTGTCAGTCCTCAATCCTGAATAGAATATACCCAATTCGCAGTTTTCAATACTCAATCCCCAATGTTCAATCTTCAAATCTCAAACCACAAACATCAATTCTCATCACGCAACGCTCAACACTCAGTCCCCAATCCTCAATCTTCAATCCAAAATCCTCAATCCTCAATCCTCAATCCTCAATCCTCAATCCTCATTCCTCAAACCTCAATCCTCAATCCTCAATCCTCAATCCTCATTCCTCAAACCTCAATCCTCAATCCTCAGTCCTCACCCTCAATTCTCAATCCTCAATACTCAATCTTCAATCCTCAATCCTCAATCCTCAGTCCTCAATCCTCAATCATCAATCCTCAATCCTCAATCTTCAATCCTCAATACTCAATCTGCAATCCTCAATCCTCAATCATCAATCCTAATTCGTCACTCCTCAATACCCAATCCTCAATCTGCAATCCTCAATTCTCAATCCTCAACCCTAAACACTCAGTCCCCAATCCTCAATATTCAATCCTCAATCCTCAATCCTCAATCCTCAATCCTCAACCTTCAATCCTCAATGCTCAATCTTCAATCCTCAATCCTCAATCCTCAGTCCTCAATCCTCAATCCCCAATCCTCATTCTTCAATCCTCAATACCCAATCCTCAATCTTCAATCCTCAATCCTCAATCCTCAATTCTCAATCCTCAATCCTCAGTCCTGAGTCCTCAGACCACAATCCTCAACCCTCAGCCCTCATCCTCAATCCTCAATCCTCGATCCTCAATCCTCAATCCTCAATCTTCAATCCTCAATACTCAATCTTTAATCCTCAATCCTCAGTCCTCAAACATCAATTCTGAGTACTCAGTCCTGAATACTCAACCTTCAGCCCTCAGTCCTCAACAATCAGTTGCCAATCCTCAGTCCTCAATAGAACATCCTCAATTCACAGCTTTCAATACTCAATACTCAATCTGCATTCTTCAAATCTCTATCCACAAACATCAATTCTCATAAGTCAACCCTCAACACTCAGTCCTCAATGTTCAGTCCTCAATCCTCAATCCTCAATATTCAATCCTCAATTCTGAATCTTCAATCCTAATTCCTCAATCCTCAATTCTCAATCCTCAGTCCTCAATCTTCAATCCTCAGTCCCCAAACCTCAATCTTCAATCCTCAATCCTCAATCCTGAATCCTCAATCTTCAGCAATCAGTCTTCAACTATCAGTTGTCAATCCTCAATCCTCAATACAACATCACCATTGCACAGTTTTCAATACTCGATACTCAACCTGCAATCTTCAAATCTCTATCCACAAGCATCAATTCTCATCACTCAACCCTCAACCCTCCGTCCCCAATCCTCAATCTTCAATCCTCAATCCTCAATCCTCAATCCTCAATCCTCAATTTTCAATCCTCAATACTCAATCTTCAATCCCCAATCCTCAATCCTCAATCCTCAATCCTCAATGCTCAATCCTCAACCCTCAATCCTCAGTCCTCAAACCTCAATCCCGAATCCTCAATCCTGAATCCTCAATCTTCAGCCCTCAGTCCTCAACAATCAATTGTCAGTCCTCAATCCTGAATAGAATATACCCAATTCGCAGTTTTCAATACTCAATCCCCAATGTTCAATCTTCAAATCTCAAACCACAAACATCAATTCTCATCACGCAACGCTCAACACTCAGTCCCCAATCCTCAATCTTCAATCCTCAATCCTCAATCCTCAATCCTCAATCCTCAATCCTCAATCCTCAATCCTCATTCCTCAAACCTCAATCCTCAATCCTCAATCCTCAATCCTCATTCCTCAAACCTCAATCCTCAATCCTCAGTCCTCACCCTCAATTCTCAATCCTCAATACTCAATCTTCAATCCTCAATCCTCAATCCTCAGTCCTCAATCCTCAATCCTCAATCCTCAATCCTCAATCTTCAATCCTCAATACTCAATCTGCAATCCTCAATCCTCAATCATCAATCCTAATTCGTCACTCCTCAATACCCAATCCTCAATCTGCAATCCTCAATTCTCAATCCTCAATCCTCAATCCTCAATCCTCAATCCTCAATCCTCAATTTTCAATCCTCAATCCTCAATCCTCAATTCTCAATCCTCAATCCTCAATCCTCAATCCTCAATACTCAACCCTCAATCCTCAGTCCAGAAACATCAATACCGAATCCTCAATCCTGAATCCTCAATCTCCAGCCCTTAGTCCTCAACAATCAATTGTCAATCCTCAATCCTCAATAGAATATCCTCAATTCACAGTTTTCAATACTCAATCCCCATTCTTCAATCTTCAAATCTAAATCCACAAACATCAATTCTCATCACTCAACCCTCAACACTCAGTCCTCTATCTTCAATCCTCAATCCTAAATCCTCAATCTTCAATCCTCAATACTCAATCTGCAATCCTCAATCCTCAATCCCCAATCCTCAATCCTAATTCGTCACTCCTCAATACCCAATCCTCAATCTTCAATCCTCAACCCTCAATCTTCAATCCTGAATCATCAATCCTCAAGTTTCAATCCTCAATACTCAGTCTTCAATCCTCAATCCTCAATCCTCAATCCTCTATCCTCAATCCTCAATCCTGAATGTTCAATCCTCAATACCCAATCCTCAGCCTTCAATCCTCAATCCTCAATCCTCAATCCTCAAACCTCAATCCTCAGTCCTGAATCCTCAATACCGAATCCTCAATCCTGAATCCTCAATCTTCAGCCCTCAGTCCTCAACAATCAACTGTCAATCCTCAATCCTCAATAGAATATCCTCAATTGACAGTTTTCAATGCTCAATCCCCATTCTTCAATCTTCAAATCTCAATCCACAAACATCAATTCTCACCACTCAACCCTCAACACTCATTCCACAATCTTCAATCCTCAATCCTCAATCCTCAATCTTGAATCCTCAACACTCAATCTTCAATCCTCAATCCTCAATTCTCAATCCTCAATACTCAATCTTCAACCCTCAATCTTCAATCCTCAATCCTCAATCTTCAATCCTTACTCCTCAATCCGCAATCCTCAATCTTCAATACTCAATACTCAATCTTCAATCCTCAATCCTCAATCCTCAGTCCTCAATCCTCAATCCTCAATCCTCAATCCTCAATCCTCAATCTTCTATCCTCAATACTCAATCTGCAATCCACAATCCTCAATCCTCAATCCTCAATCCTAATTCGTCACTCCTCGAAACCCAGTCCTCAATCTTCAATCCTCCATCCTCCATCCTCAATTCTCAATCCTCAATCCTCAATCCTCAATCCTCAATTTTCAATCCTCAATACTCAATCTTCAATACTCAACCCTCAATCCTCAATCCTCAATCCTCAATCCTCAATCCTCAACCCAAAATCCTCAATCCTCAATCCTCAACCCTCAACCCTCATTCCTCAGTCCTGAAACATCAATACCGAATCTTCAACACTGAATCCTCAATCTTCAGACCTCAGTCCTCAACAATCAATTGTCAATCCTCAATCCTCAATAGAATATCCTCAATTCACAGTTTTCAATACTCAATCCCCATTCTTCAAACTTCAAATCTCAATCCACAAACATCAATTCTCTTCACTCAACCCTCAACACTCAGTCCTCAATCTTCAATCCTCAATCCTAAATCCTCAATCTTCAATCCTGAATACTCAATCTTCAATCCTCAATCCTCAATTCTCAATCCTCAATACTCAATCCGCAATCGTCAATCCTCAATTCCCAATCCTCAATCTTCAATCCTCAATCCTCAATCTTCAATCCTTAATCCTCAATCCTCAATCCCCAATCCTCAGTCCTCAATCCTCAGACCTCAAGCATCAGTACCCAACCCTCTGACCTCGTCCTCAATCCACAACACTTAATCCTAAATCCGCAATCTTCAATCATCAATATTCAACCTTCAATCCTCAATCCTCAATCCTCAATCCTCAATCCTCAATCCTCAATCCTGAAACCTCAATACCGGAGCCTCAATCTTCAATCCTCAATCCTCAATCCTCAATTCTCTATCCTCAATCTTCAGTCCTTAGTCCTCAAACCTCAATCCTCAACACTCAACCCTCATCCTCAATCCTTAATCCTCAATCCTCAATCCTCAATCATCAATCCTCAAGTTTCAATCCTCAATACTCAGTCTTCAATCCTCAATCCTCAATCCTCAATCCTCAATCCTCAATCCTCAACCCTCAATCCTCAGCCCTCAATCCTCAGTCCTGAAACCTCAATCCCGAATCCTCAATCCTGAATCCGCAAACTTCAGTCCTCAGTCCTCAACAATCAATTGTCAATCCACAATCCTCAATAGAATATCCTCAATTCACAGTTTTCAATACTCAATCCCCATTCTTCAATCTTCAAGTCTCAATCCACAAACATCAATTCTCATCACTCAACCCACAACACTCAGTCCTCAATCTTCAATCCTCAATCCTCAATCCGCAATCTTGAATCCTCAATACTCAATCTTCAATCCTCAATCCTCAATTCTCAATCCTCAACACGCAATCCTCAATCGTCAATCCTCAATCCCCAATCCTCAATCTTCAATCCTCTATCCTCAATCCTCAATCCTCAATCCTCAATCCTCAATCCTCAATCCTCAATCCTCAATCTTCAATCCTCAATACTCAATCTTCAACCCTCAATCTTCAATCCTCAATCCTCAATCCTCATTCCTCAAACCTCAATCCTCAGTCCTCAGTCCTCACCCTCAATTTTCAATCCTCAATCCTCAATCTTCAATCCTCTATCCTCAATCCTCAATCCTCAATCCTCAATCCTCAATCCTCAATCCTCAATCCTCAATCTTCAATCCTGAATCGTCAATCCTCAATCCTCAATCCTCAATCTTCAATCCTCAATACTCAATCTTCAATCCTCAATCCTCAATCCTCAATCCTCAATCCTCAATCCTCAATCCTCAATCCTCAATCATCAATCTTCAATCCCCAATACTCAATCTTCAACCCTCAATCTTCAATCCTCAATCCTCTATCCTCATTCTTCAATCCTCAGCACCCAATCCTCAATCTTCAATCCTCAATCCTCAATCCTCAATTCTCAATCCTCAATCCTCAATCCTCAGAACCCAAACATCAATACTCAACCCTCAGTCCTCGTCAGCAATCCACAAACCTCAATCCTCAATCCTCAATCTTCAATCATCAATATTCAATCTTCAATCCTCAATCCTCAATCCTCTATCCTCAATCCTCAATCCTGAATGTTCAATCCTCAATACCCAATCCTCAATCTTCAATCCTTAATACTCAATCCTCAATCCTCAATCCTCAATCCTCAGTCCTCAATCCTCAATTCTCAATCCTCAATCCTCAATCCTCAGACCTCAAACGTCAATACTCAACCCTCAGCCCTCGTCCGCAATCCACAACCCTCAATCCTCTATCCTCAATCTTCAATCATCAATATTCAATCTTCAAACCTCAATACTCAATCCTCTATCCTCAATCCTCAATCCTGAATGTTCAATCCTCATTACCCAATCCTCAACCTTCAATCCTCAATCCTCAATCCTCAATCCTCAAACCTCAATCCTCAGTCCTGAAACCTCAATACCGAATCCTCAATCCTGAATCCTCAATCTTCAGCCCTCAGTCCTCAACAATCAATTGTCAATCCTCAATCCTCAATAGAATATCCTCAATTGACAGTTTTCAATACTCAATCCCCATTCTTCAATCTTCAAATCTCAATCCACAAACATCAATTCTCACCACTCAACCCTCAACACTCAGTCCACAATCTTCAATCCTCAATCCTCAATCCTCAATCCTCAATCCTCAATCCTCAATCCTCAATCTTCTATCCTCAATACTCAATCTGCAATCCCCAATCCTCAATCCTCAATCCTCAATCCTAATTCGTCACTCCTCGAAACCCAATCCTCAATCTTCAATCCTCAATCCTCAATCATCAATTCTCAATCCTCAATCCTCAATCCTCAATCCTCAATCCTCAATTTTCAATCCTCAATACTCAATCTTCAATACTCAATCCTCAATCCTCAATCCCCAATCCTTAATCCTCAATCCTCAATCCAAAATCCTCAATCCTCAATCCTCAACCCTCAACCCTCATTCCTCAGTCCTGAAACATCAATACCGAATCTTCAATACTGAATCCTCAATCTTCAGACCTCAGTCCTCAACAATCAATGGTCAATCCTCAATCCACAATAGAATATCCTCAATTCACAGTTTTCAATTCTCAATCCCCATTCTTCAAACTTCAAATCTCAATACACAAACATCAATTCTCTTCACTCAACCCTCAACACTCGGTCCTCAATCTTCAATCCTCAATCCTAAATCCTCAATCTTCAATCCTCAATACTCAATCTTCAATCCTCAATCCTCAATTCTCAATCGTCAATACTCAATCCGCAATCGTCAATCCTCAATTCCCAAACCTCAATCTTCAATCCTCAATCCTCAATCTTCAATCCTTAATCCTCAATCCTCAATCCCCAATCCAAAGTCCTAAATCCGCAATCTTCAATCATCAATATTCAACCTTCAATCCTCAATCCTCAATCCTCAATCCTCAATCCTCAATCCTCAATCCTCAAACTTCAATACCGGAGCCTCAATCTTCAATCCTCAATCCTCAATCCTCAATTCTCTATCCTCAATCTTCAGTCCTTAGTCCTCAAACCTCAATCCTCAACCCTCAACCCTCATCCTCAATCCTCAATCCTCAATCCTCAATCATCAATCCTCAAGTTTCAATCCTCAATACTCAGTCTTCAATCCTCAATCCTCAATCCTCAATCCTCAATCCTCAATCCTCAACCCTCAATCCTCAACCCTCAATCCTCAGTCCTGAAACCTCAATCCCGAATCCTCAATCCTGAATCCGCAAACTTCAGTCCTCAGTCCTCAACAATCAATTGTCAATCCACAATCCTCAATAGAATATCCTCAATTCACAGTTTTCAATACTCAATCCCCATTCTTCAATCTTCATGTCTCAATCCACAAACATCAATTCTCATCACTCAACCCACAACACTCAGTCCTCAATCTTCAATCCTCAATCCTCAATCCGCAATCTTGAATCCTCAATACTCAATCTTCAATCCTCAATCCTCGATTCTCAATCCTCAACACTCAATCCTCAATCGTCAATCCTCAATCCCCAATCCTCAATCTTCAATCCTCTATCCTCAATCCTCAATCCTCAATCCTCAATCCTCAATCCTCAATCCTCAATCCTCAATCTTCAATCCTCAATACTCAATCTTCAAACCTCAATCTTCAATCCTCAATCCTCAATCCTCATTCCTCAAACCTCAATCCTCAATCCTTAATCCTCAATCCTCAATCCTCAATCTTCGATCCTCAATACTCAATCTTCAATACTCAATCCTCAATCCTCAATCCCCAGTCGTCAATCCTCAATCCTCAGTCCTCAAACATCAATCCTGAATTCTAAATCTTCAGCCCTCAGTCCTCAACAATCAGTTGTCAATCCTCAATCATCAATAGAATATCACCAATTCACAGTTTTCAATACTCAATACTCAACCTGCAATCTTCAAATCTCTATCCACAAACATCAATTCTCATCACTCAACCCTCAACACTCAGTCCCCTATCCTCAATATTCAATCCTCAATCCTCAATCCTCAATCCTCAATCCTCAAACTTCAATCCTCAATGCTCAATCTTCAATCCTCAATCCTCAATCCTCAGTCCTCAATCCTCAATCCCCAATCCTCATTCTTCAATCCTCAATCTTCAATCCTCAATCCTCAATCCTCAATTCTCAATCCTCAATCCTCAGTCCTGAGTCCTCAGACCACAATCCTCAACCCTCAGCCCTCATCCTCAATCCTAAATCCTCGATCCTCAATCCCCAATCCTCAATCTTCAATCCTCAATACTCAATCTTTAATCCTCAATCCTCAGTCCTCAAACCTCAATTCTGAGTACTCAGTCCTGAATACTCAACCTTCAGCGCTCAGTCCTCAACAATCAGTTGCCAATCCTCAGTCCTCAATAGAATATCCTCAATTCACAGCTTTCAATACTCAATACTCAATCTGCATTCTTCAAATCTCTATCCACAAACATCAATTCCCATAACTCAACCCTCAACACTCAGTCCTCAATGTTCAGTCCTCAATCCTCAATTCTCAATATTCAATCCTCAATTCTGAATCTTCAATCCTAATTCCTCAATCCTCAATTCTCAATCCTCAATACTCAATCTTCAATCCTCAGTCCCCAAACCTCAATCTTCAATCCTCAATCCTCAATCCTGAATCCTCAATCTTCAGCACTCAGTCTTCAACAATCAGTTGTCAATCCTCAATCCTCAATACAACATCACCAATGCACAGTTTTCAATACTCAATACTCAATCTGCAATCTTCAAATCTCTATCCACAAGCATCAATTCTCATCACTCAACCCTCAACCCTCCGTCCCCAATCCTCAATCTTCAATCCTCAATCCTCAATCCTCAATCCTCAAACCTCAATTTTCAATCCTCAATACTCAATCTTCAATCCCCAATCCTCAATCCTCAATCCTCAATCCTCAATCCTCAATCCTCAACCCTCAATCCTCAGCCCTGCAACCTCAATCCCGAATCCTCAATCCTGAATCCGCAAACCTCAGTTCTCAGTCCTCAACAATCAACTGTCAATCCTCAATCCTCAATAGAATATCCTCAATTCACAGTTTTCAATACTCAATCCCCATTCTTCAATCTTCAAACCTCAATCCACAAACATCAATTCTCATCACTCAACCCTCAATACTCAGTCCTCAATCTTCAATCCTCAATCCTCAGTCCTCAATCTTGAATCCTCAATACTCAATCTTCAATCCTCAATCCTCAATTCTCAATCCTCAACACTCAATCCTCAATTGTCAATCCTCAATCCCCAATCCTCAATCTTCAATCCTCTATCCTCAATCCTCAATCCTCAATCCTCAATCCTCAATCTTCGATACTCAATACTCAATCTTCAATCCTCAATCCTCAATCCTCAGTCCACAATCCTCAATCCTCAATCTTCAATCCTCAATCTTCTATCCTCAATACTCAATCTGCAATCCTCAATCCTCAATCCTCAATCCTCAATCCTAATTCGTCACTCCTCGAAACCCAGTCCTCAATCTTCAATCCTCAATCCTCAATCATCAATTCTCAATCCTCATCCCTCAATCCTCAATCCTCAATCTTCAATCCTCAATACTCAATCTTCAATACTCAATCCTCAATACTCAATCCTCAATCCTCAATCCTCAATCCTCAATCCTGGATCCCAAATCCTCAATCCTCAATCCTCAATCCTCAACCCTGAATCCTCAGTCCTGAAACATCAATACCGAATCCTCAATACTGAATCCTCAATCTTCAGCCCTCAGTCCTCAACAATCAATCGTCAATCCTCAATCCTCAATCGAATATCCTCAATTCACAGTTTTCAATTCTCAATCCCCATTCTTCAATCTTCAAATCTCAATCCACAAGCATCAATTCTCATCACTCAACCCTCAACACTCGGTCCTCAATCTTCAATCCTCAATCCTAAATCCTCAATCTTCCATCCTCAATACTCAATCTTCAATCCTCAATCCTCAATTCTCAATCCTCAATACTCAATCCACTATCGTTAATCCTCAATTCCCAATCCTCAATCTTCAATCCTCAATCCTCAATCTTCAATCCTTAATCCTCAATCCTCAATCCCCAATCCTCAATCTTCAATCCTCAATACTCAATCTTCAATCCTCAATCCTCAATCCTCAATCCTCAATCCTCAATCCTCAATCCTCAATCCTCAATCTTCAATCCTCAATACTCAGTCTTCGACCCTCAATCTTCAATCCTCAATCCTCAATCCTCAATCCTCATTCCTCAATCCTCAACACCCAATCCTCAATCTGCAATCCTCAATCCTCAATCCTCAATTCTCAATCCTCATTTCTCAATCCTCAGACCTCAAACATCAATACTCAACCCTCTGTCCTCGTCCGCAATCCACAACCCTCAATCCTCAATCCTCAATCTTCAATCATCAATATTCAATCTTCAATCCTCAATACTCAATCCTCTATCCTCAATCCTCAATCCTGAATGTTCAGTCCTCAATGCCCAATCCTCAATCTTCAATCCTCAGTACTCAATCCTCAAACCTCAATCCTCGAATCCTCAGTCCTGAAACCTCAATCCTGAATCCTCAATCCTAAAACCTCAATCTTCAGCCCTGAGTCCTCGACGATCAATTGTCAGTCCTCAATCCTCAATAGAATATACCCAATTCGCAGTTTTCAATACTCAATCCCCAATCTTCAATTTTCAAATCTCAATCCACAAACGTCAATTCTCATCACTCAACGCTCAACACTCAGTCCCCAATCCTCAATATTCAATGCTCAATCCTCAATCCTCAATCCTCAATCCTCAATCTTCAATCCTCAATACTCAATCTTCAATCCTCAATCCTCAATCCTCAATCCTCAATCCTCAATCCTCAATCCTCAATTCTCAATCCTCATTCCTCAATCCTCAGACCTCAAACATCAATACTCAACCCTCTGTCCTCGTCTGCAATCCTCAATCCTCAATCCTCAATCCTCAATCCTCAATCCTCAGTCCTCAATCTTCAATCCTCAATACTCAATCTTCAACCCTCAATCTTCAATCCTCAATCCTCTATCCTCATTCTTCAATCCTCAACACCCAATCCTCAATCTTCAATCCTCAATCCTCAATCCTCAGTTCTGAATCCTCAATCCTCAATCCTCAGACCTCAAACATCAATACTCAACCCTCAGTCCTCGTCCGCAATCCACAACACTCAATCCTCAATCCTCAATCTTCAATCATCAATATTCAATCTTCAATCCTCAATCCTCAATCCTCTATCCTCGATCCTCAATCCTGAATGTTCAATCCTCAATACCCAATCCTCAATCTTCAATCCTCAATACTCAATACTCAATCCTCAATCCTCAATCCTCAGTCCTCAATCCTCAATTCTCAATCCTCAATCCTCAATCCTCAGACCTCAAACATCAATACTCAACCCTCAGCCCTCGTCCGCAATCCACAACCCTCAATCCTCAATCCTCAATCTTCAGTCATCAATATTCAATCTTCAATCCTCAATCCTCAATCCTCTATCCTCAATCCTCAATCCTGAATGTTCAATCCTCATTACCCAATCCTCAACCTTCAATCCTCAATCCTCAATCCTCAATCCTCAAACCTCAATCCCCAGTCCTGAAACCTCAATACCGAGTCCTCAATCCTGAATCCTCAATCTTCAGCCCTCAGTCCTCAACAATCAATTGTCAATCCTCAATCCTCAATAGAATATCCTCAATTGACAGTTTTCAATACTCAATCCCCATTCTTCAATCTTCAAATCTCAATCCACAAACATCAATTCTCACCACTCAACCCTCAACACTCAGTCCACAATCTTCAATCCTCAATCCTCAATCCTCAATCCTCAATCCTCAATCCTCAATCCTCAATCTTCTATCCTCAATACTCAATCTGCAATCCCCAATCCTCAATCCTCAATCCTCAATCCTAATTCGTCACTCCTCGAAACCCAATCCTCAATCTTCAATCCTCAATCCTCAATACTTAATTCTCAATCCTCAATCCTCAATCCTCAATCCTCAATTTTCAATCCTCAATACTCAATCTTCAATACTCAATCCTCAATCCTCAATCCCCAATCCTTAATCCTCAATCCTCAATCCAAAATCCTCAATCCTCAATCCTCAACCCTCAACCCTCATTCCTCAGTCCTGAAACATCAATACCGAATCTTCAATACTGAATCCTCAATCTTCAGACCTCAGTCCTCAACAATCAATGGTCAATCCTCAATCCACAATAGAATATCCTCAATTCACAGTTTTCAATTCTCAATCCCCATTCTTCAAACTTCAAATCTCAATACACAAACATCAATTCTCTTCACTCAACCCTCAACACTCAGTCCTCAATCTTCAATCCTCAATCCTAAATCCTCAATCTTCAATCCTCAATACTCAATCTTCAATCCTCAATCCTCAATTCTCAACCGTCAATACTCAATCCGCAATCGTCAATCCTCAATTCCCAAACCTCAATCTTCAATCCTCAATCCTCAATCTTCAATCCTTAATCCTCAATCCTCAATCCCCAATCCAAAGTCCTCAATCCTCAGACCTCAAGCATCAGTACCCAACCCTCTGACCTCGTCCTCAATCCACAACCCTTAATCCTAAATCCGCAATCTTCAATCATCAATATTCAACCTTCAATCCTCAATCCTCAATCCTCAATCCTCAATCCTCAATCCTCAATCCTCAAACTTCAATACCGGAGCCTCAATCTTCAATCCTCAATCCTCAATCCTCAATTCTCTATCCTCAATCTTCAGTCCTTAGTCCTCAAACCTCAATCCTCAACCCTCAACCCTCATCCTCAATCCTCAATCCTCAATGCTCAATCATCAATCCTCAAGTTTCAATCCTCAATACTCAGTCTTCAATCCTCAATCCTCAATCCTCAATCCTCAATCCTCAATCCTCAACCCTCAATCCTCAACCCTCAATCCTCAGTCCTGAAACCTCAATCCCGAATCCTCAATCCTGAATCCGCAAACTTCAGTCCTCAGTCCTCAACAATCAATTGTCAATCCACAATCCTCAATAGAATATCCTCAATTCACAGTTTTCAATACTCAATACCCATTCTTCAATCTTCATGTCTCAATCCACAAACATCAATTCTCATCACTCAACCCACAACACTCAGTCCTCAATCTTCAATCCTCAATCCTCAATCCGCAATCTTGAATCCTCAATACTCAATCTTCAATCCTCAATCCTCGATTCTCAATCCTCGACACTCAATCCTCAATCGTCAATCCTCAATCCCCAATCCTCAATCTTCAATCCTCTATCCTCAATCCTCAATCCTCAATCCTCAATCCTCAATCCTCAATCCTCAATACTCAATCTTCAATACTCAATCCTCAATCCTCAATCCCCAGTCGTCAATCCTCAATCCTCAGTCCTCAAACATCAATCCTGAATTCTAAATCTTCAGCCCTCAGTCCTCAACAATCAGTTGTCAATCCTCAATCATCAATAGAATATCACCAATTCACAGTTTTCAATACTCAATACTCAACCTGCAATCTTCAAATCTCTATCCACAAACATCAATTCTCATCACTCAACCCTCAACACTCAGTCCCCTATCCTCAATATTCAATCCTCAATCCTCAATCCTCAATCCTCAATCCTCAAACTTCAATCCTCAATGCTCAATCTTCAATCCTCAATCCTCAATCCTCAGTCCTCAATCCTCAATCCCCAATCCTCATTCTTCAATCCTCAATCTTCAATCCTCAATCCTCAATCCTCAATTCTCAATCCTCAATCCTCAGTCCTGAGTCCTCAGACCACAATCCTGAACCCTCAGCCCTCATCCTCAATCCTCAATCCTCGATCCTCAATCCCCAATCCTCAATCTTCAATCCTCAATACTCAATCTTTAATCCTCAATCCTCAGTCCTGAAACCTCAATCCCGAATCCTCAATCCTGAATCCGCAAACTTCAGTCCTCAGTCCTCAACAATCAATTGTCAATCCACAATCCTCAATAGAATATCCTCAATTCACAGTTTTCAATACTCAATCCCCATTCTTCAATCTTCATGTCTCAATCCACAAACATCAATTCTCATCACTCAACCCACAACACTCAGTCCTCAATCTTCAATCCTCAATCCTCAATCCGCAATCTTGAATCCTCAATACTCAATCTTCAATCCTCAATCCTCGATTCTCAATCCTCAACACTCAATCCTCAATCGTCAATCCTCAATCCCCAATCCTCAATCTTCAATCCTCTATCCTCAATCCTCAATCCTCAATCCTCAATCCTCAATCCTCAATCCTCAATCCTCAATCTTCAATCCTCAATACTCAATCTTCAAACCTCAATCTTCAATCCTCAATCCTCAATCCTCATTCCTCAAACCTCAATCCTCAATCCTTAATCCTCAATCCTCAATCCTCAATCTTCGATCCTCAATACTCAATCTTCAATACTCAATCCTCAATCCTCAATCCCCAGTCGTCAATCCTCAATCCTCAGTCCTCAAACATCAATCCTGAATTCTAAATCTTCAGCCCTCAGTCCTCAACAATCAGTTGTCAATCCTCAATCATCAATAGAATATCACCAATTCACAGTTTTCAATACTCAATACTCAACCTGCAATCTTCAAATCTCTATCCACAAACATCAATTCTCATCACTCAACCCTCAACACTCAGTCCCCTATCCTCAATATTCAATCCTCAATCCTCAATCCTCAATCCTCAATCCTCAAACTTCAATCCTCAATGCTCAATCTTCAATCCTCAATCCTCAATCCTCAGTCCTCAATCCTCAATCCCCAATCCTCATTCTTCAATCCTCAATCTTCAATCCTCAATCCTCAATCCTCAATTCTCAATCCTCAATCCTCAGTCCTGAGTCCTCAGACCACAATCCTCAACCCTCAGCCCTCATCCTCAATCCTAAATCCTCGATCCTCAATCCCCAATCCTCAATCTTCAATCCTCAATACTCAATCTTTAATCCTCAATCCTCAGTCCTCAAACCTCAATTCTGAGTACTCAGTCCTGAATACTCAACCTTCAGCGCTCAGTCCTCAACAATCAGTTGCCAATCCTCAGTCCTCAATAGAATATCCTCAATTCACAGCTTTCAATACTCAATACTCAATCTGCATTCTTCAAATCTCTATCCACAAACATCAATTCCCATAACTCAACCCTCAACACTCAGTCCTCAATGTTCAGTCCTCAATCCTCAATTCTCAATATTCAATCCTCAATTCTGAATCTTCAATCCTAATTCCTCAATCCTCAATTCTCAATCCTCAATACTCAATCTTCAATCCTCAGTCCCCAAACCTCAATCTTCAATCCTCAATCCTCAATCCTGAATCCTCAATCTTCAGCACTCAGTCTTCAACAATCAGTTGTCAATCCTCAATCCTCAATACAACATCACCAATGCACAGTTTTCAATACTCAATACTCAATCTGCAATCTTCAAATCTCTATCCACAAGCATCAATTCTCATCACTCAACCCTCAACCCTCCGTCCCCAATCCTCAATCTTCAATCCTCAATCCTCAATCCTCAATCCTCAAACCTCAATTTTCAATCCTCAATACTCAATCTTCAATCCCCAATCCTCAATCCTCAATCCTCAATCCTCAATCCTCAATCCTCAACCCTCAATCCTCAGCCCTGCAACCTCAATCCCGAATCCTCAATCCTGAATCCGCAAACCTCAGTTCTCAGTCCTCAACAATCAACTGTCAATCCTCAATCCTCAATAGAATATCCTCAATTCACAGTTTTCAATACTCAATCCCCATTCTTCAATCTTCAAACCTCAATCCACAAACATCAATTCTCATCACTCAACCCTCAATACTCAGTCCTCAATCTTCAATCCTCAATCCTCAGTCCTCAATCTTGAATCCTCAATACTCAATCTTCAATCCTCAATCCTCAATTCTCAATCCTCAACACTCAATCCTCAATTGTCAATCCTCAATCCCCAATCCTCAATCTTCAATCCTCTATCCTCAATCCTCAATCCTCAATCCTCAATCCTCAATCTTCGATACTCAATACTCAATCTTCAATCCTCAATCCTCAATCCTCAGTCCACAATCCTCAATCCTCAATCTTCAATCCTCAATCTTCTATCCTCAATACTCAATCTGCAATCCTCAATCCTCAATCCTCAATCCTCAATCCTAATTCGTCACTCCTCGAAACCCAGTCCTCAATCTTCAATCCTCAATCCTCAATCATCAATTCTCAATCCTCATCCCTCAATCCTCAATCCTCAATCTTCAATCCTCAATACTCAATCTTCAATACTCAATCCTCAATACTCAATCCTCAATCCTCAATCCTCAATCCTCAATCCTGGATCCCAAATCCTCAATCCTCAATCCTCAATCCTCAACCCTGAATCCTCAGTCCTGAAACATCAATACCGAATCCTCAATACTGAATCCTCAATCTTCAGCCCTCAGTCCTCAACAATCAATCGTCAATCCTCAATCCTCAATCGAATATCCTCAATTCACAGTTTTCAATTCTCAATCCCCATTCTTCAATCTTCAAATCTCAATCCACAAGCATCAATTCTCATCACTCAACCCTCAACACTCGGTCCTCAATCTTCAATCCTCAATCCTAAATCCTCAATCTTCCATCCTCAATACTCAATCTGCAATCCTCAATCCTCAATCCTCAATCCTCAATCCTAATTCGTCACTCCTCGAAACCCAGTCCTCAATCTTCAATCCTCAATCCTCAATCATCAATTCTCAATCCTCATCCCTCAATCCTCAATCCTCAATCTTCAATCCTCAATACTCAATCTTCAATACTCAATCCTCAATACTCAATCCTCAATCCTCAATCCTCAATCCTCAATCCTGGATCCCAAATCCTCAATCCTCAATCCTCAATCCTCAACCCTGAATCCTCAGTCCTGAAACATCAATACCGAATCCTCAATACTGAATCCTCAATCTTCAGCCCTCAGTCCTCAACAATCAATCGTCAATCCTCAATCCTCAATCGAATATCCTCAATTCACAGTTTTCAATTCTCAATCCCCATTCTTCAATCTTCAAATCTCAATCCACAAGCATCAATTCTCATCACTCAACCCTCAACACTCGGTCCTCAATCTTCAATCCTCAATCCTAAATCCTCAATCTTCCATCCTCAATACTCAATCTTCAATCCTCAATCCTCAATTCTCAATCCTCAATACTCAATCCACTATCGTTAATCCTCAATTCCCAATCCTCAATCTTCAATCCTCAATCCTCAATCTTCAATCCTTAATCCTCAATCCTCAATCCCCAATCCTCAATCTTCAATCCTCAATACTCAATCTTCAATCCTCAATCCTCAATCCTCAATCCTCAATCCTCAATCCTCAATCCTCAATCCTCAATCTTCAATCCTCAATACTCAGTCTTCGACCCTCAATCTTCAATCCTCAATCCTCAATCCTCAATCCTCATTCCTCAATCCTCAACACCCAATCCTCAATCTGCAATCCTCAATCCTCAATCCTCAATTCTCAATCCTCATTTCTCAATCCTCAGACCTCAAACATCAATACTCAACCCTCTGTCCTCGTCCGCAATCCACAACCCTCAATCCTCAATCCTCAATCTTCAATCATCAATATTCAATCTTCAATCCTCAATACTCAATCCTCTATCCTCAATCCTCAATCCTGAATGTTCAGTCCTCAATGCCCAATCCTCAATCTTCAATCCTCAGTACTCAATCCTCAAACCTCAATCCTCGAATCCTCAGTCCTGAAACCTCAATCCTGAATCCTCAATCCTAAAACCTCAATCTTCAGCCCTGAGTCCTCGACGATCAATTGTCAGTCCTCAATCCTCAATAGAATATACCCAATTCGCAGTTTTCAATACTCAATCCCCAATCTTCAATTTTCAAATCTCAATCCACAAACGTCAATTCTCATCACTCAACGCTCAACACTCAGTCCCCAATCCTCAATATTCAATGCTCAATCCTCAATCCTCAATCCTCAATCCTCAATCTTCAATCCTCAATACTCAATCTTCAATCCTCAATCCTCAATCCTCAATCCTCAATCCTCAATCCTCAATCCTCAATTCTCAATCCTCATTCCTCAATCCTCAGACCTCAAACATCAATACTCAACCCTCTGTCCTCGTCTGCAATCCTCAATCCTCAATCCTCAATCCTCAATCCTCAATCCTCAGTCCTCAATCTTCAATCCTCAATACTCAATCTTCAACCCTCAATCTTCAATCCTCAATCCTCTATCCTCATTCTTCAATCCTCAACACCCAATCCTCAATCTTCAATCCTCAATCCTCAATCCTCAGTTCTGAATCCTCAATCCTCAATCCTCAGACCTCAAACATCAATACTCAACCCTCAGTCCTCGTCCGCAATCCACAACACTCAATCCTCAATCCTCAATCTTCAATCATCAATATTCAATCTTCAATCCTCAATCCTCAATCCTCTATCCTCGATCCTCAATCCTGAATGTTCAATCCTCAATACCCAATCCTCAATCTTCAATCCTCAATACTCAATACTCAATCCTCAATCCTCAATCCTCAGTCCTCAATCCTCAATTCTCAATCCTCAATCCTCAATCCTCAGACCTCAAACATCAATACTCAACCCTCAGCCCTCGTCCGCAATCCACAACCCTCAATCCTCAATCCTCAATCTTCAGTCATCAATATTCAATCTTCAATCCTCAATCCTCAATCCTCTATCCTCAATCCTCAATCCTGAATGTTCAATCCTCATTACCCAATCCTCAACCTTCAATCCTCAATCCTCAATCCTCAATCCTCAAACCTCAATCCCCAGTCCTGAAACCTCAATACCGAGTCCTCAATCCTGAATCCTCAATCTTCAGCCCTCAGTCCTCAACAATCAATTGTCAATCCTCAATCCTCAATAGAATATCCTCAATTGACAGTTTTCAATACTCAATCCCCATTCTTCAATCTTCAAATCTCAATCCACAAACATCAATTCTCACCACTCAACCCTCAACACTCAGTCCACAATCTTCAATCCTCAATCCTCAATCCTCAATCCTCAATCCTCAATCCTCAATCCTCAATCTTCTATCCTCAATACTCAATCTGCAATCCCCAATCCTCAATCCTCAATCCTCAATCCTAATTCGTCACTCCTCGAAACCCAATCCTCAATCTTCAATCCTCAATCCTCAATACTTAATTCTCAACCCTCAATCCTCAATCCTCAATCCTCAATTTTCAATCCTCAATACTCAATCTTCAATACTCAATCCTCAATCCTCAATCCCCAATCCTTAATCCTCAATCCTCAATCCAAAATCCTCAATCCTCAATCCTCAACCCTCAACCCTCATTCCTCAGTCCTGAAACATCAATACCGAATCTTCAATACTGAATCCTCAATCTTCAGACCTCAGTCCTCAACAATCAATGGTCAATCCTCAATCCACAATAGAATATCCTCAATTCACAGTTTTCAATTCTCAATCCCCATTCTTCAAACTTCAAATCTCAATACACAAACATCAATTCTCTTCACTCAACCCTCAACACTCAGTCCTCAATCTTCAATCCTCAATCCTAAATCCTCAATCTTCAATCCTCAATACTCAATCTTCAATCCTCAATCCTCAATTCTCAACCGTCAATACTCAATCCGCAATCGTCAATCCTCAATTCCCAAACCTCAATCTTCAATCCTCAATCCTCAATCTTCAATCCTTAATCCTCAATCCTCAATCCCCAATCCAAAGTCCTCAATCCTCAGACCTCAAGCATCAGTACCCAACCCTCTGACCTCGTCCTCAATCCACAACCCTTAATCCTAAATCCGCAATCTTCAATCATCAATATTCAACCTTCAATCCTCAATCCTCAATCCTCAATCCTCAATCCTCAATCCTCAATCCTCAAACTTCAATACCGGAGCCTCAATCTTCAATCCTCAATCCTCAATCCTCAATTCTCTATCCTCAATCTTCAGTCCTTAGTCCTCAAACCTCAATCCTCAACCCTCAACCCTCATCCTCAATCCTCAATCCTCAATGCTCAATCATCAATCCTCAAGTTTCAATCCTCAATACTCAGTCTTCAATCCTCAATCCTCAATCCTCAATCCTCAATCCTCAATCCTCAACCCTCAATCCTCAACCCTCAATCCTCAGTCCTGAAACCTCAATCCCGAATCCTCAATCCTGAATCCGCAAACTTCAGTCCTCAGTCCTCAACAATCAATTGTCAATCCACAATCCTCAATAGAATATCCTCAATTCACAGTTTTCAATACTCAATACCCATTCTTCAATCTTCATGTCTCAATCCACAAACATCAATTCTCATCACTCAACCCACAACACTCAGTCCTCAATCTTCAATCCTCAATCCTCAATCCGCAATCTTGAATCCTCAATACTCAATCTTCAATCCTCAATCCTCGATTCTCAATCCTCGACACTCAATCCTCAATCGTCAATCCTCAATCCCCAATCCTCAATCTTCAATCCTCTATCCTCAATCCTCAATCCTCAATCCTCAATCCTCAATCCTCAATCCTCAATACTCAATCTTCAATACTCAATCCTCAATCCTCAATCCCCAGTCGTCAATCCTCAATCCTCAGTCCTCAAACATCAATCCTGAATTCTAAATCTTCAGCCCTCAGTCCTCAACAATCAGTTGTCAATCCTCAATCATCAATAGAATATCACCAATTCACAGTTTTCAATACTCAATACTCAACCTGCAATCTTCAAATCTCTATCCACAAACATCAATTCTCATCACTCAACCCTCAACACTCAGTCCCCTATCCTCAATATTCAATCCTCAATCCTCAATCCTCAATCCTCAATCCTCAAACTTCAATCCTCAATGCTCAATCTTCAATCCTCAATCCTCAATCCTCAGTCCTCAATCCTCAATCCCCAATCCTCATTCTTCAATCCTCAATCTTCAATCCTCAATCCTCAATCCTCAATTCTCAATCCTCAATCCTCAGTCCTGAGTCCTCAGACCACAATCCTGAACCCTCAGCCCTCATCCTCAATCCTCAATCCTCGATCCTCAATCCCCAATCCTCAATCTTCAATCCTCAATACTCAATCTTTAATCCTCAATCCTCAGTCCTGAAACCTCAATCCCGAATCCTCAATCCTGAATCCGCAAACTTCAGTCCTCAGTCCTCAACAATCAATTGTCAATCCACAATCCTCAATAGAATATCCTCAATTCACAGTTTTCAATACTCAATCCCCATTCTTCAATCTTCATGTCTCAATCCACAAACATCAATTCTCATCACTCAACCCACAACACTCAGTCCTCAATCTTCAATCCTCAATCCTCAATCCGCAATCTTGAATCCTCAATACTCAATCTTCAATCCTCAATCCTCGATTCTCAATCCTCAACACTCAATCCTCAATCGTCAATCCTCAATCCCCAATCCTCAATCTTCAATCCTCTATCCTCAATCCTCAATCCTCAATCCTCAATCCTCAATCCTCAATCCTCAATCCTCAATCTTCAATCCTCAATACTCAATCTTCAAACCTCAATCTTCAATCCTCAATCCTCAATCCTCATTCCTCAAACCTCAATCCTCAATCCTTAATCCTCAATCCTCAATCCTCAATCTTCGATCCTCAATACTCAATCTTCAATACTCAATCCTCAATCCTCAATCCCCAGTCGTCAATCCTCAATCCTCAGTCCTCAAACATCAATCCTGAATTCTAAATCTTCAGCCCTCAGTCCTCAACAATCAGTTGTCAATCCTCAATCATCAATAGAATATCACCAATTCACAGTTTTCAATACTCAATACTCAACCTGCAATCTTCAAATCTCTATCCACAAACATCAATTCTCATCACTCAACCCTCAACACTCAGTCCCCTATCCTCAATATTCAATCCTCAATCCTCAATCCTCAATCCTCAATCCTCAAACTTCAATCCTCAATGCTCAATCTTCAATCCTCAATCCTCAATCCTCAGTCCTCAATCCTCAATCCCCAATCCTCATTCTTCAATCCTCAATCTTCAATCCTCAATCCTCAATCCTCAATTCTCAATCCTCAATCCTCAGTCCTGAGTCCTCAGACCACAATCCTCAACCCTCAGCCCTCATCCTCAATCCTAAATCCTCGATCCTCAATCCCCAATCCTCAATCTTCAATCCTCAATACTCAATCTTTAATCCTCAATCCTCAGTCCTCAAACCTCAATTCTGAGTACTCAGTCCTGAATACTCAACCTTCAGCGCTCAGTCCTCAACAATCAGTTGCCAATCCTCAGTCCTCAATAGAATATCCTCAATTCACAGCTTTCAATACTCAATACTCAATCTGCATTCTTCAAATCTCTATCCACAAACATCAATTCCCATAACTCAACCCTCAACACTCAGTCCTCAATGTTCAGTCCTCAATCCTCAATTCTCAATATTCAATCCTCAATTCTGAATCTTCAATCCTAATTCCTCAATCCTCAATTCTCAATCCTCAATACTCAATCTTCAATCCTCAGTCCCCAAACCTCAATCTTCAATCCTCAATCCTCAATCCTGAATCCTCAATCTTCAGCACTCAGTCTTCAACAATCAGTTGTCAATCCTCAATCCTCAATACAACATCACCAATGCACAGTTTTCAATACTCAATACTCAATCTGCAATCTTCAAATCTCTATCCACAAGCATCAATTCTCATCACTCAACCCTCAACCCTCCGTCCCCAATCCTCAATCTTCAATCCTCAATCCTCAATCCTCAATCCTCAAACCTCAATTTTCAATCCTCAATACTCAATCTTCAATCCCCAATCCTCAATCCTCAATCCTCAATCCTCAATCCTCAATCCTCAACCCTCAATCCTCAGCCCTGCAACCTCAATCCCGAATCCTCAATCCTGAATCCGCAAACCTCAGTTCTCAGTCCTCAACAATCAACTGTCAATCCTCAATCCTCAATAGAATATCCTCAATTCACAGTTTTCAATACTCAATCCCCATTCTTCAATCTTCAAACCTCAATCCACAAACATCAATTCTCATCACTCAACCCTCAATACTCAGTCCTCAATCTTCAATCCTCAATCCTCAGTCCTCAATCTTGAATCCTCAATACTCAATCTTCAATCCTCAATCCTCAATTCTCAATCCTCAACACTCAATCCTCAATTGTCAATCCTCAATCCCCAATCCTCAATCTTCAATCCTCTATCCTCAATCCTCAATCCTCAATCCTCAATCCTCAATCTTCGATACTCAATACTCAATCTTCAATCCTCAATCCTCAATCCTCAGTCCACAATCCTCAATCCTCAATCTTCAATCCTCAATCTTCTATCCTCAATACTCAATCTGCAATCCTCAATCCTCAATCCTCAATCCTCAATCCTAATTCGTCACTCCTCGAAACCCAGTCCTCAATCTTCAATCCTCAATCCTCAATCATCAATTCTCAATCCTCATCCCTCAATCCTCAATCCTCAATCTTCAATCCTCAATACTCAATCTTCAATACTCAATCCTCAATACTCAATCCTCAATCCTCAATCCTCAATCCTCAATCCTGGATCCCAAATCCTCAATCCTCAATCCTCAATCCTCAACCCTGAATCCTCAGTCCTGAAACATCAATACCGAATCCTCAATACTGAATCCTCAATCTTCAGCCCTCAGTCCTCAACAATCAATCGTCAATCCTCAATCCTCAATCGAATATCCTCAATTCACAGTTTTCAATTCTCAATCCCCATTCTTCAATCTTCAAATCTCAATCCACAAGCATCAATTCTCATCACTCAACCCTCAACACTCGGTCCTCAATCTTCAATCCTCAATCCTAAATCCTCAATCTTCCATCCTCAATACTCAATCTTCAATCCTCAATCCTCAATTCTCAATCCTCAATACTCAATCCACTATCGTTAATCCTCAATTCCCAATCCTCAATCTTCAATCCTCAATCCTCAATCTTCAATCCTTAATCCTCAATCCTCAATCCCCAATCCTCAATCTTCAATCCTCAATACTCAATCTTCAATCCTCAATCCTCAATCCTCAATCCTCAATCCTCAATCCTCAATCCTCAATCCTCAATCTTCAATCCTCAATACTCAGTCTTCGACCCTCAATCTTCAATCCTCAATCCTCAATCCTCAATCCTCATTCCTCAATCCTCAACACCCAATCCTCAATCTGCAATCCTCAATCCTCAATCCTCAATTCTCAATCCTCATTTCTCAATCCTCAGACCTCAAACATCAATACTCAACCCTCTGTCCTCGTCCGCAATCCACAACCCTCAATCCTCAATCCTCAATCTTCAATCATCAATATTCAATCTTCAATCCTCAATACTCAATCCTCTATCCTCAATCCTCAATCCTGAATGTTCAGTCCTCAATGCCCAATCCTCAATCTTCAATCCTCAGTACTCAATCCTCAAACCTCAATCCTCGAATCCTCAGTCCTGAAACCTCAATCCTGAATCCTCAATCCTAAAACCTCAATCTTCAGCCCTGAGTCCTCGACGATCAATTGTCAGTCCTCAATCCTCAATAGAATATACCCAATTCGCAGTTTTCAATACTCAATCCCCAATCTTCAATTTTCAAATCTCAATCCACAAACGTCAATTCTCATCACTCAACGCTCAACACTCAGTCCCCAATCCTCAATCTTCAATGCTCAATCCTCAATCCTCAATCCTCAATCCTCAATCTTCAATCCTCAATACTCAATCTTCAATCCTCAATCCTCAATCCTCAATCCTCAATCCTCAATCCTCAATCCTCAATTCTCAATCCTCATTCCTCAATCCTCAGACCTCAAACATCAATACTCAACCCTCTGTCCTCGTCTGCAATCCTCAATCCTCAATCCTCAATCCTCAATCCTCAATCCTCAGTCCTCAATCTTCAATCCTCAATACTCAATCTTCAACCCTCAATCTTCAATCCTCAATCCTCTATCCTCATTCTTCAATCCTCAACACCCAATCCTCAATCTTCAATCCTCAATCCTCAATCCTCAGTTCTGAATCCTCAATCCTCAATCCTCAGACCTCAAACATCAATACTCAACCCTCAGTCCTCGTCCGCAATCCACAACACTCAATCCTCAATCCTCAATCTTCAATCATCAATATTCAATCTTCAATCCTCAATCCTCAATCCTCTATCCTCGATCCTCAATCCTGAATGTTCAATCCTCAATACCCAATCCTCAATCTTCAATCCTCAATACTCAATACTCAATCCTCAATCCTCAATCCTCAGTCCTCAATCCTCAATTCTCAATCCTCAATCCTCAATCCTCAGACCTCAAACATCAATACTCAACCCTCAGCCCTCGTCCGCAATCCACAACCCTCAATCCTCAATCCTCAATCTTCAGTCATCAATATTCAATCTTCAATCCTCAATCCTCAATCCTCTATCCTCAATCCTCAATCCTGAATGTTCAATCCTCATTACCCAATCCTCAACCTTCAATCCTCAATCCTCAATCCTCAATCCTCAAACCTCAATCCCCAGTCCTGAAACCTCAATACCGAGTCCTCAATCCTGAATCCTCAATCTTCAGCCCTCAGTCCTCAACAATCAATTGTCAATCCTCAATCCTCAATAGAATATCCTCAATTGACAGTTTTCAATACTCAATCCCCATTCTTCAATCTTCAAATCTCAATCCACAAACATCAATTCTCACCACTCAACCCTCAACACTCAGTCCACAATCTTCAATCCTCAATCCTCAATCCTCAATCCTCAATCCTCAATCCTCAATCCTCAATCTTCTATCCTCAATACTCAATCTGCAATCCCCAATCCTCAATCCTCAATCCTCAATCCTAATTCGTCACTCCTCGAAACCCAATCCTCAATCTTCAATCCTCAATCCTCAATACTTAATTCTCAATCCTCAATCCTCAATCCTCAATCCTCAATTTTCAATCCTCAATACTCAATCTTCAATACTCAATCCTCAATCCTCAATCCCCAATCCTTAATCCTCAATCCTCAATCCAAAATCCTCAATCCTCAATCCTCAACCCTCAACCCTCATTCCTCAGTCCTGAAACATCAATACCGAATCTTCAATACTGAATCCTCAATCTTCAGACCTCAGTCCTCAACAATCAATGGTCAATCCTCAATCCACAATAGAATATCCTCAATTCACAGTTTTCAATTCTCAATCCCCATTCTTCAAACTTCAAATCTCAATACACAAACATCAATTCTCTTCACTCAACCCTCAACACTCAGTCCTCAATCTTCAATCCTCAATCCTAAATCCTCAATCTTCAATCCTCAATACTCAATCTTCAATCCTCAATCCTCAATTCTCAACCGTCAATACTCAATCCGCAATCGTCAATCCTCAATTCCCAAACCTCAATCTTCAATCCTCAATCCTCAATCTTCAATCCTTAATCCTCAATCCTCAATCCCCAATCCAAAGTCCTCAATCCTCAGACCTCAAGCATCAGTACCCAACCCTCTGACCTCGTCCTCAATCCACAACCCTTAATCCTAAATCCGCAATCTTCAATCATCAATATTCAACCTTCAATCCTCAATCCTCAATCCTCAATCCTCAATCCTCAATCCTCAATCCTCAAACTTCAATACCGGAGCCTCAATCTTCAATCCTCAATCCTCAATCCTCAATTCTCTATCCTCAATCTTCAGTCCTTAGTCCTCAAACCTCAATCCTCAACCCTCAACCCTCATCCTCAATCCTCAATCCTCAATGCTCAATCATCAATCCTCAAGTTTCAATCCTCAATACTCAGTCTTCAATCCTCAATCCTCAATCCTCAATCCTCAATCCTCAATCCTCAACCCTCAATCCTCAACCCTCAATCCTCAGTCCTGAAACCTCAATCCCGAATCCTCAATCCTGAATCCGCAAACTTCAGTCCTCAGTCCTCAACAATCAATTGTCAATCCACAATCCTCAATAGAATATCCTCAATTCACAGTTTTCAATACTCAATACCCATTCTTCAATCTTCATGTCTCAATCCACAAACATCAATTCTCATCACTCAACCCACAACACTCAGTCCTCAATCTTCAATCCTCAATCCTCAATCCGCAATCTTGAATCCTCAATACTCAATCTTCAATCCTCAATCCTCGATTCTCAATCCTCGACACTCAATCCTCAATCGTCAATCCTCAATCCCCAATCCTCAATCTTCAATCCTCTATCCTCAATCCTCAATCCTCAATCCTCAATCCTCAATCCTCAATCCTCAATACTCAATCTTCAATACTCAATCCTCAATCCTCAATCCCCAGTCGTCAATCCTCAATCCTCAGTCCTCAAACATCAATCCTGAATTCTAAATCTTCAGCCCTCAGTCCTCAACAATCAGTTGTCAATCCTCAATCATCAATAGAATATCACCAATTCACAGTTTTCAATACTCAATACTCAACCTGCAATCTTCAAATCTCTATCCACAAACATCAATTCTCATCACTCAACCCTCAACACTCAGTCCCCTATCCTCAATATTCAATCCTCAATCCTCAATCCTCAATCCTCAATCCTCAAACTTCAATCCTCAATGCTCAATCTTCAATCCTCAATCCTCAATCCTCAGTCCTCAATCCTCAATCCCCAATCCTCATTCTTCAATCCTCAATCTTCAATCCTCAATCCTCAATCCTCAATTCTCAATCCTCAATCCTCAGTCCTGAGTCCTCAGACCACAATCCTGAACCCTCAGCCCTCATCCTCAATCCTCAATCCTCGATCCTCAATCCCCAATCCTCAATCTTCAATCCTCAATACTCAATCTTTAATCCTCAATCCTCAGTCCTCAAACCTCAATTCTGAGTACTCAGTCCTGAATACTCAACCTTCAGCGCTCAGTCCTCAACAATCAGTTGCCAATCCTCAGTCCTCAATAGAATATCCTCAATTCACAGCTTTCAATACTCAATACTCAATCTGCATTCTTCAAATCTCTATCCACAAACATCAATTCTCATAACTCAACCCTCAACACTCAGTCTCAATGTTCAGTCCTCAATCCTCAATTCTCAATATTCAATCCTCAATTCTGAATCTTCAATCCTAATTCCTCAATCCTCAATTCTCAATCCTCAATACTCAATCTTCAATCCTCAGTCCCCAAACCTCAATCTTCAATCCTCAATCCTCAATCCTGAATCCTCAATCTTCAGCACTCAGTCTTCAACAATCAGTTGTCAATCCTCAATCCTCAATACAACATCACCAATGCACAGTTTTCAATACTCAATACTCAATCTGCAATCTTCAAATCTCTATCCACAAGCATCAATTCTCATCACTCAACCCTCAACCCTCCGTCCCCAATCCTCAATCTTCAATCCTCAATCCTCAATCCTCAATCCTCAAACCTCAATTTTCAATCCTCAATACTCAATCTTCAATCCCCAATCCTCAATCCTCAATCCTCAATCCTCAATCCTCAATCCTCAACCCTCAATCCTCAGCCCTGCAACCTCAATCCCGAATCCTCAATCCTGAATCCGCAAACCTCAGTTCTCAGTCCTCAACAATCAACTGTCAATCCTCAATCCTCAATAGAATATCCTCAATTCACAGTTTTCAATACTCAATCCCCATTCTTCAATCTTCAAACCTCAATCCACAAACATCAATTCTCATCACTCAACCCACAACACTCAGTCCTCAATCTTCAATCCTCAATCCTCAATCCGCAATCTTGAATCCTCAATACTCAATCTTCAATCCTCAATCCTCGATTCTCAATCCTCGACACTCAATCCTCAATCGTCAATCCTCAATCCCCAATCCTCAATCTTCAATCCTCTATCCTCAATCCTCAATCTTCTATCCTCAATACTCAATCTTCAATCCTCAATCCTCAATTCTCAATCCTCAATACTCAATCCTCAATCGTCAATCCTCAATTCCCAATCCTCAATCTTCAATCCTCAATCCACAATATTCAATCCTCAATCCTCAATCCTCAGTCCCCAATCCTCAATCTTCAATCCTCAATACTCAATTTTCAATCCTCAATCCTCAATCCTCTATCCTCAATCCTCAATCCTGAATGTTCAATCCTCAATACACAATCCTCAATCTTCAATCCTCAATACTCAATCCTCAATCCTCAACCCTCAATCCTCAGTCCTCAAACCTCAATCCCGAATCCTCAATCCTGAATCCTCAATCTTCAGCCCTCAGTCCTCAACAATCAATTGTCAGTCCTCAATCCTGAATAGAATATACCCAATTCGCAGTTTTCAATACTCAATCCCCAATGTTCAATCTTCAAATCTCAAACCACAAACATCAATCCTCAAAACGCAACGCTCAACACTCAGCCCCCAATCCTCAATCTTCAATCCTCAATCCTCAATCCTCAATCCTCAATCCTCAATCCTCAATCCTCATTCCTCAAACCTCAATCCTCAATCCTCAGTCCTCACCCTCAATTCTCAATGCTCAATCCTCAATCCTCAATCATCAATCCCTCATCCTCAATCCTCAATCCTCGAACCTCAATCTTCAATCCTCAATCCTCAATCCTCAATTCCCAATCCTCAAACCTCAATCCTCAGACCTCAAGCATCAATACCCAACCCTCTGTCCTCGTCCTCAATCCTCAATCTTCTATCCTCAATACTCAATCTTCAATCCTCAATCCTCAATTCTCAATCCTCAATACTCAATCCTCAATCGTCAATCCTCAATTCCCAATCCTCAATCTTCAATCCTCAATCCACAATATTCAATCCTCAATCCTCAATCCTCAGTCCCCAATCCTCAATCTTCAATCCTCAATACACAATTTTCAATCCTCAATCCTCAATCCTCTATCCTCAATCCTCAATCCTGAATGTTCAATCCTCAATACACAATCCTCAATCTTCAATCCTCAATACTCAATCCTCAATCCTCAACCCTCAATCCTCAGTCCTCAAACCTCAATCCCGAATCCTCAATCCTGAATCCTCAATCTTCAGCCCTCAGTCCTCAACAATCAATTGTCAGTCCTCAATCCTGTATAGAATATACCCAATTCGCAGTTTTCAATACTCAATCCCCAATCTTCAATCTTCAAATCTCAATCCACAAACATCAATTCTCGTCACGCAACGCTCAACACTCAGTCCCCAATCCTCAATCTTCAATCCTCAATCCTCAATCCTCAATCCTCAATCCTCAATCCTCAATCCTCAATCCTCAATCCTCATTCCTCAAACCTCAATCCTCAATCCTCAGTCCTCACCCTCAATTCTCAATCCTCAATCCTCAATCCTCAATCATCAATCCCTAATCCTCAATCCTCAATCCTCAATCCTCAATCCTCAATTTTCAATCCTCAATCCTCAATCTTCAATCCTCAATCCTCAATCCTCAATCCTCAATCATCAATCCTCAATTTTCAATCCTCAATACTCAATCTTCAATCCTCAATCCTCAATGCTCAATCCTCAATCCTCAGTCCTCAATCCACAACCCTCAATCCTCAGTCCTGAAACCTCAATCCCGAATCCTCAATCCTGAATCCGCAAACTTCAGTCCTCAATCCTCAACAATCAATTGTGAATCCTCAATCCTCAATAGAATATCCTCAATTCACAGTTTTCAATACTCAATCCCCATTCTTCAATCTTCAAATCTCAATGCACAAACATTAATTCTCATCACTCAACCCTCAACACTCAGTCCTCAATCTTCAATCCTCATTCCTCAATCCGCAATCTTGAATCCTCAATACTCAATCTTCAATCCTCAATCCTCAATTCTCAATCCTCAACACTCAATCCTCAATCGTCAATCCTCAATCCCCAATCCTCAATCTTCAATCCTCTATCCACAATCCTCAATCCTCAATCCTCAATCCTCAATCTTCAATCCTCAATACTCAATCTTCAACCCTCAATCTTCAATCCTCAATCCTCAATCCTCAATCCTCAATCCTCAATCATCAATCCTAATTCGTCACTCCTCAATACCCAATCCTCAATCTGCAATCCTCAATCCTCAATCCTCAAACCTCAATCCTCAATCCTCAATCCTCAATCCTCAATCTTCAATCCTCAATCCTCAATCCTCAATTCTCAATCCTCAATCCTCAATCCTCAATACTCAACCCTCAATCCTCAGTCCAGAAACATCAATACCGAATCCTCAATCCTGAATCCTCAATCTTCAGCCCTCAGTCCTCAACAATCAATTGTCAGTCCTCAATCCTGAATAGAATATACCCAATTCGCAGTTTTCAATACTCAATCCCCAATGTTCAATCTTCAAATCTCAATCCACAAGCATCAATTCTCATCACGCAACGCTCAACACTCAGTCCCCAATCCTCAATCTTCAATCCAACAATCCTCAATCCTCAATCCTCAATCCTCAATCCTCAATCCTCATTCCTCAAACCTCAATCCTCAATCCTCAGTCCTCACCCTCAATTCTCAATCCTCAATCCTCAATCATCAATCCCAAATCCTCAATCCTCAATCCTCAATCCTCAATCCTCAATTTTCAATCCTCAATCCTCAATTTTCAATCCTCAATCCTCAATCCTCAATCCTCAATCATCAATCCTCAATTTTCAATCCTCAATACTCAATCTTCAATCCTCAATCCTCAATCCTCAATCCTCAATCCTCAGTCCTCAATCCACAACCCTCAATCCTCAGTCCTGAAACCTCAATCCCGAATCCTCAATCCTGAATCCGCAAACTTCAGTCCTCAATCCTCAACAATCAATTGTGAATCCTCAATCCTCAATAGAATATCCTCAATTCACAGTTTTCAATACTCAATCCCCATTCTTCAATCTTCAAATCTCAATCCACAAACATTAATTCTCATCACTCAACCCTCAACACTCAGTCCTCAATCTTCAATCCTCAATCCCCAATCCGCAATCTTGAATCCTCAATACTCAATCTTCGATCCTCAATCCTCAATTCTCAATCCTCAACACTCAATCATCAATCGTCAATCCTCAATCCCCAATCCTCAATCTTCAATGCTCTATCCACAATCCTCAATCCTCAATCCTCAATCCTCAATCTTCAATACTCAATACTCAATCTTCAATCCTCAATCCTCAATCCTCAGTCCTCAATCCTCAATCCTCAATCCTCAATCCTCAATCTTCAATCCTCAATACTCAATCTGCAATCCTCAATCCTCAATCATCAATCCTAATTCGTCACTCCTCAATACCCAATCCTCAATCTGCAATCCTCAATTCTCAATCCTCTATCCTCAATCCTCAATCCTCAATCCTGAATCCTCAATCTTCAATCCTCAATCCTCAATCCTCAATTCCCAATCCTCAATCCTCAATCCTCAATCCTCAATACTCAACCCTCAATCCTCATTCCAGAAACATCAATACCGAATCCTCAATCCTGAATCCTCAATCTTCAGCCCTTAGTCCTCAACAATCGATTGTCAATCCTCAATCCTCAATAGAATATCCTCAATTCACAGTTTTCAATACTCAATCCCCATTCTTCAATCTTCAAATCTAAATCCACAAACATCAATTCTCATCACTCAATCCTCAACACTCAGTCCTCTATCTACAATCCTCAATCCTAAATCCTCAATCTTCAATCCTCAATACTCAATCTGCAATCCTCAATCCTCAATCCTCAATCCTCAATCCTAATTCGTCACTCCTCAATACCCAATCCTCAATCTTCAATCCTCAATCCTCGATCCTCAATTCTCAATCCTTAATCCTCAATCCTCAATCTTCAATCCTCAACCCTCAATCTTCAATCCTCAATCATCAATCCTCAAGTTTCAATCCTCAATACTCAGTCTTCAATCCTCAATCCTCAATCCTCAATCCTCAATCCTCAATCCTCAATCCTCAACCCTCAATCCTCAGTCCTGAAACCTCAATCCCGAATCCTCAATCCTGAATCCGCAAACTTCAGTCCTCAGTCCTCAACGATCAATTGTGAATCCTCAAACCTCAATAGAATATCCTCAATTCACAGTTTTCAATACTCAATCCCCATTCTTCAATCTTCAAGTCTCAATCCACAAACATCAATTCTCATCACTCAACCCACAACACTCAGTCCTCAATCTTCAATCCTCAATCTTCAATCATCAATATTCAATCTTCAATACTCAATCCTCAATCCTCTATCCTCAATCCTCAATCCTGAATGTTCAATCCTCAATACCCAATCCTCAACCTTCAATCCTCAATACTCAATACTCAATCCTGAATGTTCAATCCTCAATACCCAATCCTCAATCTTCAATCCTCAATACTCAATACTCAATCCTCAATCCTCAATCCTCAGTCCTCAATCCTCAATTCTCAATCCTCAATCCTCAATCCTCAGACCTCAAACATCAATACTCAACCCTCAGCCCTCGTCCGCAATCCACAACCCTCAATCCTCAATCCTCAATCTTCAATCATCAATATTCAATCTTCAATCCTCAACCCTCAATCCTCTATCCTCAATCCTCAATCCTGGATGTTCAATCCTCAATACCCAATCCTCAACCTTCAATCCTCAATCCTCAATCCTCAATCCTCAAACCTCAATCCTCAGTCCTGAAACCTCAATACCGAATCCTCAATCCTGAATCCTCAATCTTCAGCCCTCAGTCCTCAACAATCAATTGTCAATCCTCAAACCTCAATAGAATATCCTCAATTCACAGTTTTCAATACTCAATCCCCATTCTTCAATCTTCAAATCTCAATCCACAAACATCAATTCTCATCACTCAACCCTCAACACTCAGTCCTCTATCTTCAATCCTCAATCCTAAATCCTCAATCTTCAATCCTCAATACTCAATCTGCAATCCTCAATACTCAATCCTCAATCCTCAATCCTAATTCGTCACTCCTCAATACCCAATCCTCAATCTTCAATCCTCCATTCTCGATCCTCAATTCTCAATCCTTAATCCTCAATCCTCAATCCTCAATCTTCAATCCTCAATACTCAATCTTCAATACTCAATCCTCAATCCTCAATCCTCTATCCTCAATCCTCAATCGTCAGTCCTCAATTCCCAATCCTCAATCATCAATCCTCAACCCTCAATCTTCAATCCTCAATCCTCAATCCTCAATCCTCAATCCTCAATCCTCAATCCTCAATCCTCAATCCTCAGTCCTCAGTCCTCAAACCTCAATCCCGAATCCTCAATCCTGAATCCTCAATCTTCAGCCCTCAGTCCTCAACAATCAATTGTCAGTCCTCAATCCTGAATAGAATATACCCAATTCGCAGTTTTCAATACTCAATCCCCAATGTTCAATCTTCAAATCTCAATCCACAAACATCAATCCTCAAAACGCAACGCTCAACACTCAGCCCCCAATCCTCAATCTTCAATCCTCAATCCTCAATCCTCAATCCTCAATCCTCAATCCTCAATCCTCATTCCTCAAACCTCAATCCTCAATCCTCAGTCCTCACCCTCAATTCTCAATGCTCAATCCTCAATCCTCAATCATCAATCCCTCATCCTCAATCCTCAATCCTCGAACCTCAATCTTCAATCCTCAATCCTCAATCCTCAATTCCCAATCCTCAAACCTCAATCCTCAGACCTCAAGCATCAATACCCAACCCTCTGTCCTCGTCCTCAATCCTCAATCTTCTATCCTCAATACTCAATCTTCAATCCTCAATCCTCAATTCTCAATCCTCAATACTCAATCCTCAATCGTCAATCCTCAATTCCCAATTCTCAATCTTCAATCCTCAATCCTCAATCTTCAATCCTTAATCCTCAATCCTCAATCCCCAATCCTCAATCTTCAATCCTCAATACTCAATCTTCAATCCTCAATCCTCAATCCTCAATCCTCAATCCTCAATCCTCAATCCTCAATCCTCAATCTTCAATCCTCAATACTCAGTCTTCGACCCTCAATCTTCAATCCTCAATCCTCAATCCTCAATCCTCATTCCTCAATCCTCAACACCCAATCCTCAATCTGCAATCCTCAATCCTCAATCCTCAATTCTCAATCCTCATTTCTCAATCCTCAGACCTCAAACATCAATACTCAACCCTCTGTCCTCGTCCGCAATCCACAACCCTCAATCCTCAATCCTCAATCCTCAATCTTCAATCATCAATATTCAATCTTCAATCCTCAATACTCAATCCTCTATCCTCAATCCTCAATCCTGAATGTTCAGTCCTCAATGCCCAATCCTCAATCTTCAATCCTCAGTACTCAATCCTCAAACCTCAATCCTCGAATCCTCAGTCCTGAAACCTCAATCCTGAATCCTCAATCCTGAAACCTCAATCTTCAGCCCTGAGTCCTCGACGATCAATTGTCAGTCCTCAATCCTCAATAGAATATACCCAATTCGCAGTTTTCAATACTCAATCCCCAATCTTCAATTTTTAAATCTCAATCCACAAACGTCAATTCTCATCACTCAACGCTCAACACTCAGTCCCCAATCCTCAATCTTCAATGCTCAATCCTCAATCCTCAATCCTCAATCCTCAATCTTCAATCCTCAATACTCAATCTTCAATCCTCAATCCTCAATCCTCAATCCTCAATCCTCAATCCTCAATCCTCAATTCTCAATCCTCATTCCTCAATTCTCAGACCTCAAACATCAATACTCAACCCTCTGTCCTCGTCTGCAATCCTCAATCCTCAATCCTCAATCCTCAATCCTCAATCCTCAATCCTCAATCCTCAGTCCTCAATCTTCAATCCTCAATACTCAATCTTCAACCCTCAATCTTCAATCCTCAATCCTCTATCCTCATTCTTCAATCCTCAACACCCAATCCTCAATCTTCAATCCTCAATCCTCAATCCTCAGTTCTGAATCCTCAATCCTCAATCCTCAGACCTCAAACATCAATACTCAACCCTCAGTCCTCGTCCGCAATCCACAACACTCAATCCTCAATCCTCAATCTTCAATCATCAATATTCAATCTTCAATCCTCAATCCTCAATCCTCTATCCTCGATCCTCAATCCTGAATGTTCAATCCTCAATACCCAATCCTCAATCTTCAATCCTCAATACTCAATACTCAATCCTCAATCCTCAATCCTCAGTCCTCAATCCTCAATTCTCAATCCTCAATCCTCAATCCTCAGACCTCAAACATCAATACTCAACCCTCAGCCCTCGTCCGCAATCCACAACCCTCAATCCTCAATCCTCAATCTTCAGTCATCAATATTCAATCTTCAATCCTCAATCCTCAATCCTCTATCCTCAATCCTCAATCCTGAATGTTCAATCCTCAATACCCAATCCTCAACCTTCAATCGTCAATCCTCAATCCTCAATCCTCAAACCTCAATCCTCAGTCCTGAAAGCTCAATACCGAATCCTCAATCCTGAATCCTCAATCTTCAGCCCTCAGTCCTCAACAATCAATTGTCAATCCTCAATCCTCAATAGAATATCCTCAATTCACAGTTTTCAATACTCAATCCCCATTCTTCAATCTTCAAATCTCAATCCACAAACATCAATTCTCATCACTCAACCCTCAACACTCAGTCCTCAATCTTCAATCCTCAATCCTCAATTCTCAATCCTCAATCCTCAATCCTCAATCCTCAATCCTCAATCTACAATCCTCAATACTCAATCTTCAACTCTCAATCCTCAATCCTCGAACCTCAATCTTCAATCCTCAATCCTCAATCCTCAATTCCCAATCCTCAAACCTCAATCCTCAGACCTCAAGCATCAATACCCAACCCTCTGTCCTCGTCCTCAATCCTCAATCTTCTATCCTCAATACTCAATCTTCAATCCTCAATCCTCAATTCTCAATCCTCAATACTCAATCCTCAATCGTCAATCCTCAATTCCCAATCCTCAATCTTCAATCCTCAATCCACAATATTCAATCCTCAATCCTCAATCCTCAGTCCCCAATCCTCAATCTTCAATCCTCAATACTCAATTTTCAATCCTCAATCCTCAATCCTCTATCCTCAATCCTCAATCCTGAATGTTCAATCCTCAATACACAATCCTCAATCTTCAATCCTCAATACTCAATCCTCAATCCTCAACCCTCAATCCTCAGTCCTCAAACCTCAATCCCGAATCCTCAATCCTGAATCCTCAATCTTCAGCCCTCAGTCCTCAACAATCAATTGTCAGTCCTCAATCCTGAATAGAATATACCCAATTCGCAGTTTTCAATACTCAATCCCCAATGTTCAATCTTCAAATCGCAATCCACAAACATCAATCCTCAAAACGCAACGCTCAACACTCAGCCCCCAATCCTCAATCTTCAATCCTCAATCCTCAATCCTCAATCCTCAATCCTCAATCCTCAATCCTCATTCCTCAAACCTCAATCCTCAATCCTCAGTCCTCACCCTCAATTCTCAATGCTCAATCCTCAATCCTCAATCATCAATCCCTCATCCTCAATCCTCAATCCTCGAACCTCAATCTTCAATCCTCAATCCTCAATCCTCAATTCCCAATCCTCAATCCTCAATCCTCAATCCTCAATCTTCAATCCTCAATACTCAATCTGCAATCCTCAATCCTCAATCATCAATCCTCAATCCTCAATCCTCAATCCTCATTCCTCAAACCTCAATCCTCAATCCTCAATCCTCAATCCTCATTCCTCAAACCTCAATCCTCAATCCTCAGTCCTCACCCTCAATTCTCAATCCTCAATACTCAATCTTCAATCCTCAATCCTCAATCCTCAGTCCCCAATCCTCATTCTTCAATCCTCAATACCCAATCCTCAATCCTCAATCATCAATCCTCAATCCTCAATCCTCAATCCTCATTCCTCAAACCTCAATCCTCAATCTTCAATCCTCAATCCTCAATCCTCAATTCTCAATCCTCAATCCTCAATCCTCAATCCTCAATACTCAACCCTCAATCCTCAGTCCAGAAACATCAATACCGAATCCTCAATCCTGAATCCTCAATCTCCAGCCCTTAGTCCTCAACAATCAATTGTCAATCCTCAATCCTCAATAGAATATCCTCAATTCACAGTTTTCAATACTCAATCCCCATTCTTCAATCTTCAAATCTAAATCCACAAACATCAATTCTCATCACTCAACCCTCAACACTCAGTCCTCTATCTTCAATCCTCAATCCTAAATCCTCAATCTTCAATCCTCAATACTCAATCTGCAATCCTCAATCCTCAATCCCCAATCCTCAATCCTAATTCGTCACTCCTCAATACCCAATCCTCAATCTTCAATCCTCAACCCTCAATCTTCAATCCTGAATCATCAATCCTCAAGTTTCAATCCTCAATACTCAGTCTTCAATCCTCAATCCTCAATCCTCAATCCTCTATCCTCAATCCTCAATCCTGAATGTTCAATCCTCAATACCCAATCCTCAGCCTTCAATCCTCAATCCTCAATCCTCAATCCTCAAACCTCAATCCTCAGTCCTGAATCCTCAATACCGAATCCTCAATCCTGAATCCTCAATCTTCAGCCCTCAGTCCTCAACAATCAACTGTCAATCCTCAATCCTCAATAGAATATCCTCAATTGACAGTTTTCAATGCTCAATCCCCATTCTTCAATCTTCAAATCTCAATCCACAAACATCAATTCTCACCACTCAACCCTCAACACTCATTCCACAATCTTCAATCCTCAATCCTCAATCCTCAATCTTGAATCCTCAACACTCAATCTTCAATCCTCAATCCTCAATTCTCAATCCTCAATACTCAATCTTCAACCCTCAATCTTCAATCCTCAATCCTCAATCTTCAATCCTTACTCCTCAATCCGCAATCCTCAATCTTCAATACTCAATACTCAATCTTCAATCCTCAATCCTCAATCCTCAGTCCTCAATCCTCAATCCTCAATCCTCAATCCTCAATCCTCAATCTTCTATCCTCAATACTCAATCTGCAATCCACAATCCTCAATCCTCAATCCTCAATCCTAATTCGTCACTCCTCGAAACCCAGTCCTCAATCTTCAATCCTCCATCCTCCATCCTCAATTCTCAATCCTCAATCCTCAATCCTCAATCCTCAATTTTCAATCCTCAATACTCAATCTTCAATACTCAACCCTCAATCCTCAATCCTCAATCCTCAATCCTCAATCCTCAACCCAAAATCCTCAATCCTCAATCCTCAACCCTCAACCCTCATTCCTCAGTCCTGAAACATCAATACCGAATCTTCAACACTGAATCCTCAATCTTCAGACCTCAGTCCTCAACAATCAATTGTCAATCCTCAATCCTCAATAGAATATCCTCAATTCACAGTTTTCAATACTCAATCCCCATTCTTCAAACTTCAAATCTCAATCCACAAACATCAATTCTCTTCACTCAACCCTCAACACTCAGTCCTCAATCTTCAATCCTCAATCCTAAATCCTCAATCTTCAATCCTGAATACTCAATCTTCAATCCTCAATCCTCAATTCTCAATCCTCAATACTCAATCCGCAATCGTCAATCCTCAATTCCCAATCCTCAATCTTCAATCCTCAATCCTCAATCTTCAATCCTTAATCCTCAATCCTCAATCCCCAATCCTCAGTCCTCAATCCTCAGACCTCAAGCATCAGTACCCAACCCTCTGACCTCGTCCTCAATCCACAACACTTAATCCTAAATCCGCAATCTTCAATCATCAATATTCAACCTTCAATCCTCAATCCTCAATCCTCAATCCTCAATCCTCAATCCTCAATCCTGAAACCTCAATACCGGAGCCTCAATCTTCAATCCTCAATCCTCAATCCTCAATTCTCTACCCTCAATCTTCAGTCCTTAGTCCTCAAACCTCAATCCTCAACACTCAACCCTCATCCTCAATCCTTAATCCTCAATCCTCAATCCTCAATCATCAATCCTCAAGTTTCAATCCTCAATACTCAGTCTTCAATCCTCAATCCTCAATCCTCAATCCTCAATCCTCAATCCTCAACCCTCAATCCTCAGCCCTCAATCCTCAGTCCTGAAACCTCAATCCCGAATCCTCAATCCTGAATCCGCAAACTTCAGTCCTCAGTCCTCAACAATCAATTGTCAATCCACAATCCTCAATAGAATATCCTCAATTCACAGTTTTCAATACTCAATCCCCATTCTTCAATCTTCAAGTCTCAATCCACAAACATCAATTCTCATCACTCAACCCACAACACTCAGTCCTCAATCTTCAATCCTCAATCCTCAATCCGCAATCTTGAATCCTCAATACTCAATCTTCAATCCTCAATCCTCAATTCTCAATCCTCAACACGCAATCCTCAATCGTCAATCCTCAATCCCCAATCCTCAATCTTCAATCCTCTATCCTCAATCCTCAATCCTCAATCCTCAATCCTCAATCCTCAATCCTCAATCCTCAATCTTCAATCCTCAATACTCAATCTTCAACCCTCAATCTTCAATCCTCAATCCTCAATCCTCATTCCTCAAACCTCAATCCTCAGTCCTCAGTCCTCACCCTCAATTTTCAATCCTCAATCCTCAATCTTCAATCCTCTATCCTCAATCCTCAATCCTCAATCCTCAATCCTCAATCCTCAATCCTCAATCCTCAATCTTCAATCCTGAATCGTCAATCCTCAATCCTCAATCCTCAATCTTCAATCCTCAATACTCAATCTTCAATCCTCAATCCTCAATCCTCAATCCTCAATCCTCAATCCTCAATCCTCAATCCTCAATCATCAATCTTCAATCCCCAATACTCAATCTTCAACCCTCAATCTTCAATCCTCAATCCTCTATCCTCATTCTTCAATCCTCAGCACCCAATCCTCAATCTTCAATCCTCAATCCTCAATCCTCAATTCTCAATCCTCAATCCTCAATCCTCAGAACCCAAACATCAATACTCAACCCTCAGTCCTCGTCAGCAATCCACAAACCTCAATCCTCAATCCTCAATCTTCAATCATCAATATTCAATCTTCAATCCTCAATCCTCAATCCTCTATCCTCAATCCTCAATCCTGAATGTTCAATCCTCAATACCCAATCCTCAATCTTCAATCCTTAATACTCAATCCTCAATCCTCAATCCTCAATCCTCAGTCCTCAATCCTCAATTCTCAATCCTCAATCCTCAATCCTCAGACCTCAAACGTCAATACTCAACCCTCAGCCCTCGTCCGCAATCCACAACCCTCAATCCTCTATCCTCAATCTTCAATCATCAATATTCAATCTTCAAACCTCAATACTCAATCCTCTATCCTCAATCCTCAATCCTGAATGTTCAATCCTCATTACCCAATCCTCAACCTTCAATCCTCAATCCTCAATCCTCAATCCTCAAACCTCAATCCTCAGTCCTGAAACCTCAATACCGAATCCTCAATCCTGAATCCTCAATCTTCAGCCCTCAGTCCTCAACAATCAATTGTCAATCCTCAATCCTCAATAGAATATCCTCAATTGACAGTTTTCAATACTCAATCCCCATTCTTCAATCTTCAAATCTCAATCCACAAACATCAATTCTCACCACTCAACCCTCAACACTCAGTCCACAATCTTCAATCCTCAATCCTCAATCCTCAATCCTCAATCCTCAATCCTCAATCCTCAATCTTCTATCCTCAATACTCAATCTGCAATCCCCAATCCTCAATCCTCAATCCTCAATCCTAATTCGTCACTCCTCGAAACCCAATCCTCAATCTTCAATCCTCAATCCTCAATACTCAATTCTCAATCCTCAATCCTCAATCCTCAATCCTCAATCCTCAATTTTCAATCCTCAATACTCAATCTTCAATACTCAATCCTCAATCCTCAATCCCCAATCCTTAATCCTCAATCCTCAATCCAAAATCCTCAATCCTCAATCCTCAACCCTCAACCCTCATTCCTCAGTCCTGAAACATCAATACCGAATCTTCAATACTGAATCCTCAATCTTCAGACCTCAGTCCTCAACAATCAATGGTCAATCCTCAATCCACAATAGAATATCCTCAATTCACAGTTTTCAATTCTCAATCCCCATTCTTCAAACTTCAAATCTCAATACACAAACATCAATTCTCTTCACTCAACCCTCAACACTCGGTCCTCAATCTTCAATCCTCAATCCTAAATCCTCAATCTTCAATCCTCAATACTCAATCTTCAATCCTCAATCCTCAATTCTCAATCGTCAATACTCAATCCGCAATCGTCAATCCTCAATTCCCAAACCTCAATCTTCAATCCTCAATCCTCAATCTTCAATCCTTAATCCTCAATCCTCAATCCCCAATCCAAAGTCCTAAATCCGCAATCTTCAATCATCAATATTCAACCTTCAATCCTCAATCCTCAATCCTCAATCCTCAATCCTCAATCCTCAATCCTCAAACTTCAATACCGGAGCCTCAATCTTCAATCCTCAATCCTCAATCCTCAATTCTCTATCCTCAATCTTCAGTCCTTAGTCCTCAAACCTCAATCCTCAACCCTCAACCCTCATCCTCAATCCTCAATCCTCAATCCTCAATCATCAATCCTCAAGTTTCAATCCTCAATACTCAGTCTTCAATCCTCAATCCTCAATCCTCAATCCTCAATCCTCAATCCTCAACCCTCAATCCTCAACCCTCAATCCTCAGTCCTGAAACCTCAATCCCGAATCCTCAATCCTGAATCCGCAAACTTCAGTCCTCAGTCCTCAACAATCAATTGTCAATCCACAATCCTCAATAGAATATCCTCAATTCACAGTTTTCAATACTCAATCCCCATTCTTCAATCTTCATGTCTCAATCCACAAACATCAATTCTCATCACTCAACCCACAACACTCAGTCCTCAATCTTCAATCCTCAATCCTCAATCCGCAATCTTGAATCCTCAATACTCAATCTTCAATCCTCAATCCTCGATTCTCAATCCTCAACACTCAATCCTCAATCGTCAATCCTCAATCCCCAATCCTCAATCTTCAATCCTCTATCCTCAATCCTCAATCCTCAATCCTCAATCCTCAATCCTCAATCCTCAATCCTCAATCTTCAATCCTCAATACTCAATCTTCAAACCTCAATCTTCAATCCTCAATCCTCAATCCTCATTCCTCAAACCTCAATCCTCAATCCTTAATCCTCAATCCTCAATCCTCAATCTTCGATCCTCAATACTCAATCTTCAATACTCAATCCTCAATCCTCAATCCCCAGTCGTCAATCCTCAATCCTCAGTCCTCAAACATCAATCCTGAATTCTAAATCTTCAGCCCTCAGTCCTCAACAATCAGTTGTCAATCCTCAATCATCAATAGAATATCACCAATTCACAGTTTTCAATACTCAATACTCAACCTGCAATCTTCAAATCTCTATCCACAAACATCAATTCTCATCACTCAACCCTCAACACTCAGTCCCCTATCCTCAATATTCAATCCTCAATCCTCAATCCTCAATCCTCAATCCTCAAACTTCAATCCTCAATGCTCAATCTTCAATCCTCAATCCTCAATCCTCAGTCCTCAATCCTCAATCCCCAATCCTCATTCTTCAATCCTCAATCTTCAATCCTCAATCCTCAATCCTCAATTCTCAATCCTCAATCCTCAGTCCTGAGTCCTCAGACCACAATCCTCAACCCTCAGCCCTCATCCTCAATCCTAAATCCTCGATCCTCAATCCCCAATCCTCAATCTTCAATCCTCAATACTCAATCTTTAATCCTCAATCCTCAGTCCTCAAACCTCAATTCTGAGTACTCAGTCCTGAATACTCAACCTTCAGCGCTCAGTCCTCAACAATCAGTTGCCAATCCTCAGTCCTCAATAGAATATCCTCAATTCACAGCTTTCAATACTCAATACTCAATCTGCATTCTTCAAATCTCTATCCACAAACATCAATTCCCATAACTCAACCCTCAACACTCAGTCCTCAATGTTCAGTCCTCAATCCTCAATTCTCAATATTCAATCCTCAATTCTGAATCTTCAATCCTAATTCCTCAATCCTCAATTCTCAATCCTCAATACTCAATCTTCAATCCTCAGTCCCCAAACCTCAATCTTCAATCCTCAATCCTCAATCCTGAATCCTCAATCTTCAGCACTCAGTCTTCAACAATCAGTTGTCAATCCTCAATCCTCAATACAACATCACCAATGCACAGTTTTCAATACTCAATACTCAATCTGCAATCTTCAAATCTCTATCCACAAGCATCAATTCTCATCACTCAACCCTCAACCCTCCGTCCCCAATCCTCAATCTTCAATCCTCAATCCTCAATCCTCAATCCTCAAACCTCAATTTTCTATCCTCAATACTCAATCTTCAATCCCCAATCCTCAATCCTCAATCCTCAATCCTCAATCCTCAATCCTCAACCCTCAATCCTCAGCCCTGCAACCTCAATCCCGAATCCTCAATCCTGAATCCGCAAACCTCAGTTCTCAGTCCTCAACAATCAACTGTCAATCCTCAATACTCAATAGAATATCCTCAATTCACAGTTTTCAATACTCAATCCCCATTCTTCAATCTTCAAACCTCAATCCACAAACATCAATTCTCATCACTCAACCCTCAATACTCAGTCCTCAATCTTCAATCCTCAATCCTCAGTCCTCAATCTTGAATCCTCAATACTCAATCTTCAATCCTCAATCCTCAATTCTCAATCCTCAACACTCAATCCTCAATTGTCAATCCTCAATCCCCAATCCTCAATCTTCAATCCTCTATCCTCAATCCTCAATCCTCAATCCTCAATCCTCAATCTTCGATACTCAATACTCAATCTTCAATCCTCAATCCTCAATCCTCAGTCCACAATCCTCAATCCTCAATCTTCAATCCTCAATCTTCTATCCTCAATACTCAATCTGCAATCCTCAATCCTCAATCCTCAATCCTCAATCCTAATTCGTCACTCCTCGAAACCCAGTCCTCAATCTTCAATCCTCAATCCTCAATCATCAATTCTCAATCCTCATCCCTCAATCCTCAATCCTCAATCTTCAATCCTCAATACTCAATCTTCAATACTCAATCCTCAATACTCAATCCTCAATCCTCAATCCTCAATCCTCAATCCTGGATCCCAAATCCTCAATCCTCAATCCTCAATCCTCAACCCTGAATCCTCAGTCCTGAAACATCAATACCGAATCCTCAATACTGAATCCTCAATCTTCAGCCCTCAGTCCTCAACAATCAATCGTCAATCCTCAATCCTCAATCGAATATCCTCAATTCACAGTTTTCAATTCTCAATCCCCATTCTTCAATCTTCAAATCTCAATCCACAAGCATCAATTCTCATCACTCAACCCTCAACACTCGGTCCTCAATCTTCAATCCTCAATCCTAAATCCTCAATCTTCCATCCTCAATACTCAATCTTCAATCCTCAATCCTCAATTCTCAATCCTCAATACTCAATCCACTATCGTTAATCCTCAATTCCCAATCCTCAATCTTCAATCCTCAATCCTCAATCTTCAATCCTTAATCCTCAATCCTCAATCCCCAATCCTCAATCTTCAATCCTCAATACTCAATCTTCAATCCTCAATCCTCAATCCTCAATCCTCAATCCTCAATCCTCAATCCTCAATCCTCAATCTTCAATCCTCAATACTCAGTCTTCGACCCTCAATCTTCAATCCTCAATCCTCAATCCTCAATCCTCATTCCTCAATCCTCAACACCCAATCCTCAATCTGCAATCCTCAATCCTCAATCCTCAATTCTCAATCCTCATTTCTCAATCCTCAGACCTCAAACATCAATACTCAACCCTCTGTCCTCGTCCGCAATCCACAACCCTCAATCCTCAATCCTCAATCTTCAATCATCAATATTCAATCTTCAATCCTCAATACTCAATCCTCTATCCTCAATCCTCAATCCTGAATGTTCAGTCCTCAATGCCCGATCCTCAATCTTCAATCCTCAGTACTCAATCCTCAAACCTCAATCCTCGAATCCTCAGTCCTGAAACCTCAATCCTGAATCCTCAATCCTAAAACCTCAATCTTCAGCCCTGAGTCCTCGACGATCAATTGTCAGTCCTCAATCCTCAATAGAATATACCCAATTCGCAGTTTTCAATACTCAATCCCCAATCTTCAATTTTCAAATCTCAATCCACAAACGTCAATTCTCATCACTCAACGCTCAACACTCAGTCCCCAATCCTCAATCTTCAATGCTCAATCCTCAATCCTCAATCCTCAATCCTCAATCTTCAATCCTCAATACTCAATCTTCAATCCTCAATCCTCAATCCTCAATCCTCAATCCTCAATCCTCAATCCTCAATTCTCAATCCTCATTCCTCAATCCTCAGACCTCAAACATCAATACTCAACCCTCTGTCCTCGTCTGCAATCCTCAATCCTCAATCCTCAATCCTCAATCCTCAGTCCTCAATCTTCAATCCTCAATACTCAATCTTCAACCCTCAATCTTCAATCCTCAATCCTCTATCCTCATTCTTCAATCCTCAACACCCAATCCTCAATCTTCAATCCTCAATCCTCAATCCTCAGTTCTGAATCCTCAATCCTCAATCCTCAGACCTCAAACATCAATACTCAACCCTCAGTCCTCGTCCGCAATCCACAACACTCAATCCTCAATCCTCAATCTTCAATCATCAATATTCAATCTTCAATCCTCAATCCTCAATCCTCTATCCTCGATCCTCAATCCTGAATGTTCAATCCTCAATACCCAATCCTCAATCTTCAATCCTCAATACTCAATACTCAATCCTCAATCCTCAATCCTCAGTCCTCAATCCTCAATTCTCAATCCTCAATCCTCAGACCTCAAACATCAATACTCAACCCTCAGCCCTCGTCCGCAATCCACAACCCTCAATCCTCAATCCTCAATCTTCAGTCATCAATATTCAATCTTCAATCCTCAATCCTCAATCCTCTATCCTCAATCCTCAATCCTGAATGTTCAATCCTCATTACCCAATCCTCAACCTTCAATCCTCAATCCTCAATCCTCAATCCTCAAACCTCAATCCCCAGTCCTGAAACCTCAATACCGAGTCCTCAATCCTGAATCCTCAATCTTCAGCCCTCAGTCCTCAACAATCAATTGTCAATCCTCAATCCTCAATAGAATATCCTCAATTGACAGTTTTCAATACTCAATCCCCATTCTTCAATCTTCAAATCTCAATCCACAAACATCAATTCTCACCACTCAACCCTCAACACTCAGTCCACAATCTTCAATCCTCAATCCTCAATCCTCAATCCTCAATCCTCAATCCTCAATCCTCAATCTTCTATCCTCAATACTCAATCTGCAATCCCCAATCCTCAATCCTCAATCCTCAATCCTAATTCGTCACTCCTCGAAACCCAATCCTCAATCTTCAATCCTCAATCCTCAATACTTAATTCTCAATCCTCAATCCTCAATCCTCAATCCTCAATTTTCAATCCTCAATACTCAATCTTCAATACTCAATCCTCAATCCTCAATCCCCAATCCTTAATCCTCAATCCTCAATCCAAAATCCTCAATCCTCAATCCTCAACCCTCAACCCTCATTCCTCAGTCCTGAAACATCAATACCGAATCTTCAATACTGAATCCTCAATCTTCAGACCTCAGTCCTCAACAATCAATGGTCAATCCTCAATCCACAATAGAATATCCTCAATTCACAGTTTTCAATTCTCAATCCCCATTCTTCAAACTTCAAATCTCAATACACAAACATCAATTCTCTTCACTCAACCCTCAACACTCAGTCCTCAATCTTCAATCCTCAATCCTAAATCCTCAATCTTCAATCCTCAATACTCAATCTTCAATCCTCAATCCTCAATTCTCAACCGTCAATACTCAATCCGCAATCGTCAATCCTCAATTCCCAAACCTCAATCTTCAATCCTCAATCCTCAATCTTCAATCCTTAATCCTCAATCCTCAATCCCCAATCCGAAGTCCTCAATCCTCAGACCTCAAGCATCAGTACCCAACCCTCTGACCTCGTCCTCAATCCACAACCCTTAATCCTAAATCCGCAATCTTCAATCATCAATATTCAACCTTCAATCCTCAATCCTCAATCCTCAATCCTCAATCCTCAATCCTCAATCCTCAAACTTCAATACCGGAGCCTCAATCTTCAATCCTCAATCCTCAATCCTCAATTCTCTATCCTCAATCTTCAGTCCTTAGTCCTCAAACCTCAATCCTCAACCCTCAACCCTCATCCTCAATCCTCAATCCTCAATGCTCAATCATCAATCCTCAAGTTTCAATCCTCAATACTCAGTCTTCAATCCTCAATCCTCAATCCTCAATCCTCAATCCTCAATCCTCAACCCTCAATCCTCAACCCTCAATCCTCAGTCCTGAAACCTCAATCCCGAATCCTCAATCCTGAATCCGCAAACTTCAGTCCTCAGTCCTCAACAATCAATTGTCAATCCACAATCCTCAATAGAATATCCTCAATTCACAGTTTTCAATACTCAATACCCATTCTTCAATCTTCATGTCTCAATCCACAAACATCAATTCTCATCACTCAACCCACAACACTCAGTCCTCAATCTTCAATCCTCAATCCTCAATCCGCAATCTTGAATCCTCAATACTCAATCTTCAATCCTCAATCCTCGATTCTCAATCCTCGACACTCAATCCTCAATCGTCAATCCTCAATCCCCAATCCTCAATCTTCAATCCTCTATCCTCAATCCTCAATCCTCAATCCTCAATCCTCAATCCTCAATCCTCAATACTCAATCTTCAATACTCAATCCTCAATCCTCAATCCCCAGTCGTCAATCCTCAATCCTCAGTCCTCAAACATCAATCCTGAATTCTAAATCTTCAGCCCTCAGTCCTCAACAATCAGTTGTCAATCCTCAATCATCAATAGAATATCACCAATTCACAGTTTTCAATACTCAATACTCAACCTGCAATCTTCAAATCTCTATCCACAAACATCAATTCTCATCACTCAACCCTCAACACTCAGTCCCCTATCCTCAATATTCAATCCTCAATCCTCAATCCTCAATCCTCAATCCTCAAACTTCAATCCTCAATGCTCAATCTTCAATCCTCAATCCTCAATCCTCAGTCCTCAATCCTCAATCCCCAATCCTCATTCTTCAATCCTCAATCTTCAATCCTCAATCCTCAATCCTCAATTCTCAATCCTCAATCCTCAGTCCTGAGTCCTCAGACCACAATCCTGAACCCTCAGCCCTCATCCTCAATCCTCAATCCTCGATCCTCAATCCCCAATCCTCAATCTTCAATCCTCAATACTCAATCTTTAATCCTCAATCCTCAGTCCTCAAACCTCAATTCTGAGTACTCAGTCCTGAATACTCAACCTTCAGCGCTCAGTCCTCAACAATCAGTTGCCAATCCTCAGTCCTCAATAGAATATCCTCAATTCACAGCTTTCAATACTCAATACTCAATCTGCATTCTTCAAATCTCTATCCACAAACATCAATTCTCATAACTCAACCCTCAACACTCAGTCTCAATGTTCAGTCCTCAATCCTCAATTCTCAATATTCAATCCTCAATTCTGAATCTTCAATCCTAATTCCTCAATCCTCAATTCTCAATCCTCAATACTCAATCTTCAATCCTCAGTCCCCAAACCTCAATCTTCAATCCTCAATCCTCAATCCTGAATCCTCAATCTTCAGCACTCAGTCTTCAACAATCAGTTGTCAATCCTCAATCCTCAATACAACATCACCAATGCACAGTTTTCAATACTCAATACTCAATCTGCAATCTTCAAATCTCTATCCACAAGCATCAATTCTCATCACTCAACCCTCAACCCTCCGTCCCCAATCCTCAATCTTCAATCCTCAATCCTCAATCCTCAATCCTCAAACCTCAATTTTCAATCCTCAATACTCAATCTTCAATCCCCAATCCTCAATCCTCAATCCTCAATCCTCAATCCTCAATCCTCAACCCTCAATCCTCAGCCCTGCAACCTCAATCCCGAATCCTCAATCCTGAATCCGCAAACCTCAGTTCTCAGTCCTCAACAATCAACTGTCAATCCTCAATCCTCAATAGAATATCCTCAATTCACAGTTTTCAATACTCAATCCCCATTCTTCAATCTTCAAACCTCAATCCACAAACATCAATTCTCATCACTCAACCCTCAATACTCAGTCCTCAATCTTCAATCCTCAATCCTCAGTCCTCAATCTTGAATCCTCAATACTCAATCTTCAATCCTCAATCCTCAATTCTCAATCCTCAACACTCAATCCTCAATTGTCAATCCTCAATCCCCAATCCTCAATCTTCAATCCTCTATCCTCAATCCTCAATCCTCAATCCTCAATCCTCAATCTTCGATACTCAATACTCAATCTTCAATCCTCAATCCTCAATCCTCAGTCCACAATCCTCAATCCTCAATCTTCAATCCTCAATCTTCTATCCTCAATACTCAATCTGCAATCCTCAATCCTCAATCCTCAATCCTCAAACCTAATTCGTCACTCCTCGAAACCCTGTCCTCAATCTTCAATCCTCAATCCTCAATCATCAATTCTCAATCCTCATCCCTCAATCCTCAATCCTCAATCTTCAATCCTCAATACTCAATCTTCAATACTCAATCCTCAATCCTCAATCCTCAATCCTCAATCCTCAATCCTCAATCCTCAATCCTGAATCCCAAATCCTCAATCCTCAATCCTCAATCCTCAACCCTGAATCCTCAGTCCTGAAACATCAATACCGAATCCTCAATTCTGAATCCTCAATCTTCAGCCCTCAGTCCTCAACAATCAATCGTCAATCCTCAATCCTCAATCGAATATCCTCAATTCACAGTTTTCAATTCTCAATCCCCATTCTTCAATCTTCAAATCTCAATCCACAAGCATCAATTCTCATCACTCAACCCTCAACACTCGGTCCTCAATCTTCAATCCTCAATCCTAAATCCTCAATCTTCCATCCTCAATACTCAATCTTCAATCCTCAATCCTCAATTCTCAATCCTCAATACTCAATCCACTATCGTTAATCCTCAATTCCCAATCCTCAATCTTCAATCCTCAATCCTCAATCTTCAATCCTTAATCCTCAATCCTCAATCCCCAATCCTCAATCTTCAATCCTCAATACTCAATCTTCAATCCTCAATCCTCAATCCTCAATCCTCAATCCTCAATCCTCAATCCTCAATCCTCAATCTTCAATCCTCAATACTCAGTCTTCGACCCTCAATCTTCAATCCTCAATCCTCAATCCTCAATCCTCATTCCTCAATCCTCAACACCCAATCCTCAATCTGCAATCCTCAATCCTCAATCCTCAATTCTCAATCCTCATTTCTCAATCCTCAGACCTCAAACATCAATACTCAACCCTCTGTCCTCGTCCGCAATCCACAACCCTCAATCCTCAATCCTCAATCTTCAATCATCAATATTCAATCTTCAATCCTCAATACTCAATCCTCTATCCTCAATCCTCAATCCTGAATGTTCAGTCCTCAATGCCCAATCCTCAATCTTCAATCCTCAATCCTCAATCCTCAATCCTCAATCCTCAATCCTCAACCCTCAATCCTCAACCCTCAATCCTCAGTCCTGAAACCTCAATCCCGAATCCTCAATCCTGAATCCGCAAACTTCAGTCCTCAGTCCTCAACAATCAATTGTCAATCCACAATCCTCAATAGAATATCCTCAATTCACAGTTTTCAATACTCAATACCCATTCTTCAATCTTCATGTCTCAATCCACAAACATCAATTCTCATCACTCAACCCACAACACTCAGTCCTCAATCTTCAATCCTCAATCCTCAATCCGCAATCTTGAATCCTCAATACTCAATCTTCAATCCTCAATCCTCGATTCTCAATCCTCGACACTCAATCCTCAATCGTCAATCCTCAATCCCCAATCCTCAATCTTCAATCCTCTATCCTCAATCCTCAATCTTCTATCCTCAATACTCAATCTTCAATCCTCAATCCTCAATTCTCAATCCTCAATACTCAATCCTCAATCGTCAATCCTCAATTCCCAATCCTCAATCTTCAATCCTCAATCCACAATATTCAATCCTCAATCCTCAATCCTCAGTCCCCAATCCTCAATCTTCAATCCTCAATACTCAATTTTCAATCCTCAATCCTCAATCCTCTATCCTCAATCCTCAATCCTGAATGTTCAATCCTCAATACACAATCCTCAATCTTCAATCCTCAATACTCAATCCTCAATCCTCAACCCTCAATCCTCAGTCCTCAAACCTCAATCCCGAATCCTCAATCCTGAATCCTCAATCTTCAGCCCTCAGTCCTCAACAATCAATTGTCAGTCCTCAATCCTGAATAGAATATACCCAATTCGCAGTTTTCAATACTCAATCCCCAATGTTCAATCTTCAAATCTCAATCCACAAACATCAATCCTCAAAACGCAACGCTCAACACTCAGCCCCCAATCCTCAATCTTCAATCCTCAATCCTCAATCCTCAATCCTCAATCCTCAATCCTCAATCCTCATTCCTCAAACCTCAATCCTCAATCCTCAGTCCTCACCCTCAATTCTCAATGCTCAATCCTCAATCCTCAATCATCAATCCCTCATCCTCAATCCTCAATCCTCGAACCTCAATCTTCAATCCTCAATCCTCAATCCTCAATTCCCAATCCTCAAACCTCAATCCTCAGACCTCAAGCATCAATACCCAACCCTCTGTCCTCGTCCTCAATCCTCAATCTTCTATCCTCAATACTCAATCTTCAATCCTCAATCCTCAATTCTCAATCCTCAATACTCAATCCTCAATCGTCAATCCTCAATTCCCAATCCTCAATCTTCAATCCTCAATCCACAATATTCAATCCTCAATCCTCAATCCTCAGTCCCCAATCCTCAATCTTCAATCCTCAATACACAATTTTCAATCCTCAATCCTCAATCCTCTATCCTCAATCCTCAATCCTGAATGTTCAATCCTCAATACACAATCCTCAATCTTCAATCCTCAATACTCAATCCTCAATCCTCAACCCTCAATCCTCAGTCCTCAAACCTCAATCCCGAATCCTCAATCCTGAATCCTCAATCTTCAGCCCTCAGTCCTCAACAATCAATTGTCAGTCCTCAATCCTGTATAGAATATACCCAATTCGCAGTTTTCAATACTCAATCCCCAATCTTCAATCTTCAAATCTCAATCCACAAACATCAATTCTCGTCACGCAACGCTCAACACTCAGTCCCCAATCCTCAATCTTCAATCCTCAATCCTCAATCCTCAATCCTCAATCCTCAATCCTCAATCCTCAATCCTCAATCCTCATTCCTCAAACCTCAATCCTCAAACCTCAGTCCTCACCCTCAATTCTCAATCCTCAATCCTCAATCCTCAATCATCAATCCCTAATCCTCAATCCTCAATCCTCAATCCTCAATCCTCAATTTTCAATCCTCAATCCTCAATCTTCAATCCTCAATCCTCAATCCTCAATCCTCAATCATCAATCCTCAATTTTCAATCCTCAATACTCAATCTTCAATCCTCAATCCTCAATGCTCAATCCTCAATCCTCAGTCCTCAATCCACAACCCTCAATCCTCAGTCCTGAAACCTCAATCCCGAATCCTCAATCCTGAATCCGCAAACTTCAGTCCTCAATCCTCAACAATCAATTGTGAATCCTCAATCCTCAATAGAATATCCTCAATTCACAGTTTTCAATACTCAATCCCCATTCTTCAATCTTCAAATCTCAATGCACAAACATTAATTCTCATCACTCAACCCTCAACACTCAGTCCTCAATCTTCAATCCTCATTCCTCAATCCGCAATCTTGAATCCTCAATACTCAATCTTCAATCCTCAATCCTCAATTCTCAATCCTCAACACTCAATCCTCAATCGTCAATCCTCAATCCCCAATCCTCAATCTTCAATCCTCTATCCACAATCCTCAATCCTCAATCCTCAATCCTCAATCTTCAATCCTCAATACTCAATCTTCAACCCTCAATCTTCAATCCTCAATCCTCAATCCTCAATCCTCAATCCTCAATCATCAATCCTAATTCGTCACTCCTCAATACCCAATCCTCAATCTGCAATCCTCAATCCTCAATCCTCAAACCTCAATCCTCAATCCTCAATCCTCAATCCTCAATCTTCAATCCTCAATCCTCAATCCTCAATTCTCAATCCTCAATCCTCAATCCTCAATACTCAACCCTCAATCCTCAGTCCAGAAACATCAATACCGAATCCTCAATCCTGAATCCTCAATCTTCAGCCCTCAGTCCTCAACAATCAATTGTCAGTCCTCAATCCTGAATAGAATATACCCAATTCGCAGTTTTCAATACTCAATCCCCAATGTTCAATCTTCAAATCTCAATCCACAAGCATCAATTCTCATCACGCAACGCTCAACACTCAGTCCCCAATCCTCAATCTTCAATCCAACAATCCTCAATCCTCAATCCTCAATCCTCAATCCTCAATCCTCATTCCTCAAACCTCAATCCTCAATCCTCAGTCCTCACCCTCAATTCTCAATCCTCAATCCTCAATCATCAATCCCAAATCCTCAATCCTCAATCCTCAATCCTCAATCCTCAATTTTCAATCCTCAATCCTCAATTTTCAATCCTCAATCCTCAATCCTCAATCCTCAATCATCAATCCTCAATTTTCAATCCTCAATACTCAATCTTCAATCCTCAATCCTCAATCCTCAATCCTCAATCCTCAGTCCTCAATCCACAACCCTCAATCCTCAGTCCTGAAACCTCAATCCCGAATCCTCAATCCTGAATCCGCAAACTTCAGTCCTCAATCCTCAACAATCAATTGTGAATCCTCAATCCTCAATAGAATATCCTCAATTCACAGTTTTCAATACTCAATCCCCATTCTTCAATCTTCAAATCTCAATCCACAAACATTAATTCTCATCACTCAACCCTCAACACTCAGTCCTCAATCTTCAATCCTCAATCCCCAATCCGCAATCTTGAATCCTCAATACTCAATCTTCGATCCTCAATCCTCAATTCTCAATCCTCAACACTCAATCCTCAATCGTCAATCCTCAATCCCCAATCCTCAATCTTCAATGCTCTATCCACAATCCTCAATCCTCAATCCTCAATCCTCAATCTTCAATACTCAATACTCAATCTTCAATCCTCAATCCTCAATCCTCAGTCCTCAATCCTCAATCCTCAATCCTCAATCCTCAATCTTCAATCCTCAATACTCAATCTGCAATCCTCAATCCTCAATCATCAATCCTAATTCGTCACTCCTCAATACCCAATCCTCAATCTGCAATCCTCAATTCTCAATCCTCTATCCTCAATCCTCAATCCTCAATCCTGAATCCTCAATCTTCAATCCTCAATCCTCAATCCTCAATTCCCAATCCTCAATCCTCAATCCTCAATCCTCAATACTCAACCCTCAATCCTCATTCCAGAAACATCAATACCGAATCCTCAATCCTGAATCCTCAATCTTCAGCCCTTAGTCCTCAACAATCGATTGTCAATCCTCAATCCTCAATAGAATATCCTCAATTCACAGTTTTCAATACTCAATCCCCATTCTTCAATCTTCAAATCTAAATCCACAAACATCAATTCTCATCACTCAATCCTCAACACTCAGTCCTCTATCTACAATCCTCAATCCTAAATCCTCAATCTTCAATCCTCAATACTCAATCTGCAATCCTCAATCCTCAATCCTCAATCCTCAATCCTAATTCGTCACTCCTCAATACCCAATCCTCAATCTTCAATCCTCAATCCTCGATCCTCAATTCTCAATCCTTAATCCTCAATCCTCAATCTTCAATCCTCAACCCTCAATCTTCAATCCTCAATCATCAATCCTCAAGTTTCAATCCTCAATACTCAGTCTTCAATCCTCAATCCTCAATCCTCAATCCTCAATCCTCAATCCTCAACCCTCAACCCTCAATCCTCAGTCCTGAAACCTCAATCCCGAATCCTCAATCCTGAATCCGCAAACTTCAGTCCTCAGTCCTCAACGATCAATTGTGAATCCTCAAACCTCAATAGAATATCCTCAATTCACAGTTTTCAATACTCAATCCCCATTCTTCAATCTTCAAGTCTCAATCCACAAACATCAATTCTCATCACTCAACCCACAACACTCAGTCCTCAATCTTCAATCCTCAATCTTCAATCATCAATATTCAATCTTCAATACTCAATCCTCAATCCTCTATCCTCAATCCTCAATCCTGAATGTTCAATCCTCAATACCCAATCCTCAACCTTCAATCCTCAATACTCAATACTCAATCCTGAATGTTCAATCCTCAATACCCAATCCTCAATCTTCAATCCTCAATACTCAATACTCAATCCTCAATCCTCAATCCTCAGTCCTCAATCCTCAATTCTCAATCCTCAATCCTCAATCCTCAGACCTCAAACATCAATACTCAACCCTCAGCCCTCGTCCGCAATCCACAACCCTCAATCCTCAATCCTCAATCTTCAATCATCAATATTCAATCTTCAATCCTCAACCCTCAATCCTCTATCCTCAATCCTCAATCCTGGATGTTCAATCCTCAATACCCAATCCTCAACCTTCAATCCTCAATCCTCAATCCTCAATCCTCAAACCTCAATCCTCAGTCCTGAAACCTCAATACCGAATCCTCAATCCTGAATCCTCAATCTTCAGCCCTCAGTCCTCAACAATCAATTGTCAATCCTCAAACCTCAATAGAATATCCTCAATTCACAGTTTTCAATACTCAATCCCCATTCTTCAATCTTCAAATCTCAATCCACAAACATCAATTCTCATCACTCAACCCTCAACACTCAGTCCTCTATCTTCAATCCTCAATCCTAAATCCTCAATCTTCAATCCTCAATACTCAATCTGCAATCCTCAATACTCAATCCTCAATCCTCAATCCTAATTCGTCACTCCTCAATACCCAATCCTCAATCTTCAATCCTCCATTCTCGATCCTCAATTCTCAATCCTTAATCCTCAATCCTCAATCCTCAATCTTCAATCCTCAATACTCAATCTTCAATACTCAATCCTCAATCCTCAATCCTCTATCCTCAATCCTCAATCGTCAGTCCTCAATTCCCAATCCTCAATCATCAATCCTCAACCCTCAATCTTCAATCCTCAATCCTCAATCCTCAATCCTCAATCATCAATCCTCAATCCTCAATCCTCAATCCTCAGTCCTCAGTCCTCAAACCTCAATCCCGAATCCTCAATCCTGAATCCTCAATCTTCAGCCCTCAGTCCTCAACAATCAATTGTCAGTCCTCAATCCTGAATAGAATATACCCAATTCGCAGTTTTCAATACTCAATCCCCAATGTTCAATCTTCAAATCTCAATCCACAAACATCAATCCTCAAAACGCAACGCTCAACACTCAGCCCCCAATCCTCAATCTTCAATCCTCAATCCTCAATCCTCAATCCTCAATCCTCAATCCTCAATCCTCATTCCTCAAACCTCAATCCTCAATCCTCAGTCCTCACCCTCAATTCTCAATGCTCAATCCTCAATCCTCAATCATCAATCCCTCATCCTCAATCCTCAATCCTCGAACCTCAATCTTCAATCCTCAATCCTCAATCCTCAATTCCCAATCCTCAAACCTCAATCCTCAGACCTCAAGCATCAATACCCAACCCTCTGTCCTCGTCCTCAATCCTCAATCTTCTATCCTCAATACTCAATCTTCAATCCTCAATCCTCAATTCTCAATCCTCAATACTCAATCCTCAATCGTCAATCCTCAATTCCCAATTCTCAATCTTCAATCCTCAATCCTCAATCTTCAATCCTTAATCCTCAATCCTCAATCCCCAATCCTCAATCTTCAATCCTCAATACTCAATCTTCAATCCTCAATCCTCAATCCTCAATCCTCAATCCTCAATCCTCAATCCTCAATCCTCAATCTTCAATCCTCAATACTCAGTCTTCGACCCTCAATCTTCAATCCTCAATCCTCAATCCTCAATCCTCATTCCTCAATCCTCAACACCCAATCCTCAATCTGCAATCCTCAATCCTCAATCCTCAATTCTCAATCCTCATTTCTCAATCCTCAGACCTCAAACATCAATACTCAACCCTCTGTCCTCGTCCGCAATCCACAACCCTCAATCCTCAATCCTCAATCTTCAATCATCAATATTCAATCTTCAATCCTCAATACTCAATCCTCTATCCTCAATCCTCAATCCTGAATGTTCAGTCCTCAATGCCCAATCCTCAATCTTCAATCCTCAGTACTCAATCCTCAAACCTCAATCCTCGAATCCTCAGTCCTGAAACCTCAATCCTGAATCCTCAATCCTGAAACCTCAATCTTCAGCCCTGAGTCCTCGACGATCAATTGTCAGTCCTCAATCCTCAATAGAATATACCCAATTCGCAGTTTTCAATACTCAATCCCCAATCTTCAATTTTTAAATCTCAATCCACAAACGTCAATTCTCATCACTCAACGCTCAACACTCAGTCCCCAATCCTCAATCTTCAATGCTCAATCCTCAATCCTCAATCCTCAATCCTCAATCTTCAATCCTCAATACTCAATCTTCAATCCTCAATCCTCAATCCTCAATCCTCAATCCTCAATCCTCAATCCTCAATCCTCAATTCTCAATCCTCATTCCTCAATCCTCAGACCTCAAACATCAATACTCAACCCTCTGTCCTCGTCTGCAATCCTCAATCCTCAATCCTCAATCCTCAATCCTCAATCCTCAATCCTCAATCCTCAGTCCTCAATCTTCAATCCTCAATACTCAATCTTCAACCCTCAATCTTCAATCCTCAATCCTCTATCCTCATTCTTCAATCCTCAACACCCAATCCTCAATCTTCAATCCTCAATCCTCAATCCTCAGTTCTGAATCCTCAATCCTCAATCCTCAGACCTCAAACATCAATACTCAACCCTCAGTCCTCGTCCGCAATCCACAACACTCAATCCTCAATCCTCAATCTTCAATCATCAATATTCAATCTTCAATCCTCAATCCTCAATCCTCTATCCTCGATCCTCAATCCTGAATGTTCAATCCTCAATACCCAATCCTCAATCTTCAATCCTCAATACTCAATACTCAATCCTCAATCCTCAATCCTCAGTCCTCAATCCTCAATTCTCAATCCTCAATCCTCAATCCTCAGACCTCAAACATCAATACTCAACCCTCAGCCCTCGTCCGCAATCCACAACCCTCAATCCTCAATCCTCAATCTTCAGTCATCAATATTCAATCTTCAATCCTCAATCCTCAATCCTCTATCCTCAATCCTCAATCCTGAATGTTCAATCCTCAATACCCAATCCTCAACCTTCAATCGTCAATCCTCAATCCTCAATCCTCAAACCTCAATCCTCAGTCCTGAAAGCTCAATACCGAATCCTCAATCCTGAATCCTCAATCTTCAGCCCTCAGTCCTCAACAATCAATTGTCAATCCTCAATCCTCAATAGAATATCCTCAATTCACAGTTTTCAATACTCAATCCCCATTCTTCAATCTTCAAATCTCAATCCACAAACATCAATTCTCATCACTCAACCCTCAACACTCAGTCCTCAATCTTCAATCCTCAATCCTCAATTCTCAATCCTCAATCCTCAATCCTCAATCCTCAATCCTCAATCTACAATCCTCAATACTCAATCTTCAACTCTCAATCCTCAATCCTCGAACCTCAATCTTCAATCCTCAATCCTCAATCCTCAATTCCCAATCCTCAAACCTCAATCCTCAGACCTCAAGCATCAATACCCAACCCTCTGTCCTCGTCCTCAATCCTCAATCTTCTATCCTCAATACTCAATCTTCAATCCTCAATCCTCAATTCTCAATCCTCAATACTCAATCCTCAATCGTCAATCCTCAATTCCCAATCCTCAATCTTCAATCCTCAATCCACAATATTCAATCCTCAATCCTCAATCCTCAGTCCCCAATCCTCAATCTTCAATCCTCAATACTCAATTTTCAATCCTCAATCCTCAATCCTCTATCCTCAATCCTCAATCCTGAATGTTCAATCCTCAATACACAATCCTCAATCTTCAATCCTCAATACTCAATCCTCAATCCTCAACCCTCAATCCTCAGTCCTCAAACCTCAATCCCGAATCCTCAATCCTGAATCCTCAATCTTCAGCCCTCAGTCCTCAACAATCAATTGTCAGTCCTCAATCCTGAATAGAATATACCCAATTCGCAGTTTTCAATACTCAATCCCCAATGTTCAATCTTCAAATCGCAATCCACAAACATCAATCCTCAAAACGCAACGCTCAACACTCAGCCCCCAATCCTCAATCTTCAATCCTCAATCCTCAATCCTCAATCCTCAATCCTCAATCCTCAATCCTCATTCCTCAAACCTCAATCCTCAATCCTCAGTCCTCACCCTCAATTCTCAATGCTCAATCCTCAATCCTCAATCATCAATCCCTCATCCTCAATCCTCAATCCTCGAACCTCAATCTTCAATCCTCAATCCTCAATCCTCAATTCCCAATCCTCAAACCTCAATCCTCAGACCTCAAGCATCAATACCCAACCCTCTGTCCTCGTCCTCAATCCTCAATCTTCTATCCTCAATACTCAATCTTCAATCCTCAATCCTCAATTCTCAATCCTCAATACTCAATCCTCAATCGTCAATCCTCAATTCCCAATCCTCAATCTTCAATCCTCAATCCACAATATTCAATCCTCAATCCTCAATCCTCAGTCCCCAATCCTCAATCTTCAATCCTCAATACTCAATTTTCAATCCTCAATCCTCAATCCTCTATCCTCAATCCTCAATCCTGAATGTTCAATCCTCAATACACAATCCTCAATCTTCAATCCTCAATACTCAATCCTCAATCCTCAACCCTCAATCCTCAGTCCTCAAACCTCAATCCCGAATCCTCAATCCTGAATCCTCAATCTTCAGCCCTCAGTCCTCAACAATCAATTGTCAGTCCTCAATCCTGTATAGAATATACCCAATTCGCAGTTTTCAATACTCAATCCCCAATCTTCAATCTTCAAATCTCAATCCACAAACATCAATTCTCGTCACGCAACGCTCAACACTCAGTCCCCAATCCTCAATCTTCAATCCTCAATCCTCAATCCTCAATCCTCAATCCTCGATCCTCAATCCTCAATCCTCAATCCTCATTCCTCAAACCTCAATCCTCAATCCTCAGTCCTCACCCTCAATTCTCAATCCTCAATCCTCAATCCTCAATCATCAATCCCTAATCCTCAATCCTCAATCCTCAATCCTCAATCCTCAATTTTCAATCCTCAATCCTCAATCTTCAATCCTCAATCCTCAATCCTCAATCCTCAATCATCAATCCTCAATTTTCAATCCTCAATACTCAATCTTCAATCCTCAATCCTCAATGCTCAATCCTCAATCCTCAGTCCTCAATCCACAACCCTCAATCCTCAGTCCTGAAACCTCAATCCCGAATCCTCAATCCTGAATCCGCAAACTTCAGTCCTCAATCCTCAACAATCAATTGTGAATCCTCAATCCTCAATAGAATATCCTCAATTCACAGTTTTCAATACTCAATCCCCATTCTTCAATCTTCAAATCTCAATGCACAAACATTAATTCTCATCACTCAACCCTCAACACTCAGTCCTCAATCTTCAATCCTCATTCCTCAATCCGCAATCTTGAATCCTCAATACTCAATCTTCAATCCTCAATCCTCAATTCTCAATCCTCAACACTCAATCCTCAATCGTCAATCCTCAATCCCCAATCCTCAATCTTCAATCCTCTATCCACAATCCTCAATCCTCAATCCTCAATCCTCAATCTTCAATCCTCAATACTCAATCTTCAACCCTCAATCTTCAATCCTCAATCCTCAATCCTCAATCCTCAATCCTCAATCATCAATCCTAATTCGTCACTCCTCAATACCCAATCCTCAATCTGCAATCCTCAATTCTCAATCCTCTATCCTCAATCCTCAATCCTCAATCCTGAATCCTCAATCATCAATCCCAAATCCTCAATCCTCAATCCTCAATCCTCAATCCTCAATTTTCAATCCTCAATCCTCAATTTTCAATCCTCAATCCTCAATCCTCAATCCTCAATCATCAATCCTCAATTTTCAATCCTCAATACTCAATCTTCAATCCTCAATCCTCAATCCTCAATCCTCAATCCTCAGTCCTCAATCCACAACCCTCAATCCTCAGTCCTGAAACCTCAATCCCGAATCCTCAATCCTGAATCCGCAAACTTCAGTCCTCAATCCTCAACAATCAATTGTGAATCCTCAATCCTCAATAGAATATCCTCAATTCACAGTTTTCAATACTCAATCCCCATTCTTCAATCTTCAAATCTCAATCCACAAACATTAATTCTCATCACTCAACCCTCAACACTCAGTCCTCAATCTTCAATCCTCAATCCCCAATCCGCAATCTTGAATCCTCAATACTCAATCTTCGATCCTCAATCCTCAATTCTCAATCCTCAACACTCAATCCTCAATCGTCAATCCTCAATCCCCAATCCTCAATCTTCAATGCTCTATCCACAATCCTCAATCCTCAATCCTCAATCCTCAATCTTCAATACTCAATACTCAATCTTCAATCCTCAATCCTCAATCCTCAGTCCTCAATCCTCAATCCTCAATCCTCAATCCTCAATCTTCAATCCTCAATACTCAATCTGCAATCCTCAATCCTCAATCATCAATCCTAATTCGTCACTCCTCAATACCCAATCCTCAATCTGCAATCCTCAATTCTCAATCCTCTATCCTCAATCCTCAATCCTCAATCCTGAATCCTCAATCTTCAATCCTCAATCCTCAATCCTCAATTCCCAATCCTCAATCCTCAATCCTCAATCCTCAATACTCAACCCTCAATCCTCAGTCCAGAAACATCAATACCGAATCCTCAATCCTGAATCCTCAATCTTCAGCCCTTAGTCCTCAACAATCGATTGTCAATCCTCAATCCTCAATAGAATATCCTCAATTCACAGTTTTCAATACTCAATCCCCATTCTTCAATCTTCAAATCTAAATCCACAAACATCAATTCTCGTCACTCAACCCTCAACACTCAGTCCTCTATCTTCAATCCTCAATCCTAAATCCTCAATCTTCAATCCTCAATACTCAATCTGCAATCCTCAATACTCAATCCTCAATCCTCAATCCTAATTCGTCACTCCTCAATACCCAATCCTCAATCTTCAATCCTCAATCCTCGATCCTCAATTCTCAATCCTTAATCCTCAATCCTCAATCCTCAATCTTCAATCCTCAATACTCAATCTTCAATACTCAATCCTCAATCCTCAGTCCTCTATCCTCAATCCTCAATCGTCAATCCTCAATTCCCAATCCTCAATCTTCAATCCTCAACCCTCAATCTTCAATCCTCAATCATCAATCCTCAAGTTTCAATCCTCAATACTCAGTCTTCAATCCTCAATCCTCAATCCTCAATCCTCAATCCTCAATCCTCAATCCTCAATCCTCAATCCTCAACCCTCAATCCTCAGTCCTGAAACCTCAATCCCGAATCCTCAATCCTGAATCCGCAAACTTCAGTCCTCAGTCCTCAACAATCAATTGTCAATCCTCAAACCTCAATAGAATATCCTCAATTCACAGTTTTCAATACTCAATCCCCATTCTTCAATCTTCAAGTCTCAATCCACAAACATCAATTCTCATCACTCAACCCACAACACTCAGTCCTCAATCTTCAATCCTCAATCCTCAATCCGCAATCTTGAATCCTCAATACTCAATCTTCAATCCTCAATCCTCAATTCTCAATCCTCAACACTCAATCCTCAATCGTCAGTCCTCAATCCCCAATCCTCAATCTTCAATCCTCTATCCTCAATCCTCAATCCTCAATCCTCAACCCTCAATCTTCTATACTCAATCCTCAATCCTCAATCCTCAACCCTCAATCCTCAGTCCTCAAACCTCAATCCTGAATCCTCAATCCTGAATCCTCAACCTTCAGCCCTCAGTCCTCAACAATCAATTGTCAGTCCTCAATCCTCAATAGAATATACCCAATTCGCAGGTTTCAATACTCAATCCCCAATGCTCAATCTTCAAATCTCAATCCACAAACATCAATTCTCATCACTCGACACTCAACACTCAGACCCCAATCCTCAATCTTCAATCCTCAATCCTCAATACTCAATCCTCAATCCTCAACCCGCAATCCTCATTACCCAAACCTCAATCCTCAATCCTCAGTCCTCACCCTCAATTCTCAATCCTCAATCCTCAATCCTCAATCATCAATCCCCAATCCTCAACCCTCAATCCCCAATCCTCAATCCTCAGTCCTCAAACATCAATCCTGAATCCTAAATCTTCAATCCTTACTCCTCAATCCGCAATCCTCAATCTTCAATACTCAATACTCAATCTTCAATCCTCAATCCTCAATCCTCAGTCCTCAATCCTCAATCCTCAATCCTCAATCCTCAATCCTCAATTCTCGATCCTCATTCCTCAATCCTCAGACCTCAAACATCAATACTCAACCCTCTGTCCTCGTCTGCAATCCTCAATCCTCAATCCTCAATCCTCAATCCTCAATCCTCAGTCCTCAATCTTCAATCCTCAATACTCAATCTTCAACCCTCAATCTTCAATCCTCAATCCTCTATCGTCATTCTTCAATCCTCAACACCCAATCCTCAATCTTCAATCCTCAATCCTCAATCCTCAATTCTCAATCCTCGATCCTCAATCCTCAGACCTCAAACATCAATACTCAGCCCTCAGTCCTCGTCCGCAATCCACAACCCTCAATCCTCAATCCTCAATCTTCAATCATCAATATTCAATCTTCAATCCTCAATCCTCAATCCTCTATCCTCGATCCTCAATCCTGAATGTTCAATCCTCAATACCCAATCCTCAATCTTCAATCCTCAATACTCAATACTCAATCCTCAATCCTCAATCCTCAGTCCTCAATCCTCAATTCTCAATCCTCAATCCTCAATCCTCAGACCTCAAACATCAATACTCAACCCTCAGCCCTCGTCCGCAATCCACAACCCTCAATCCTCAATCCTCAATCTTCAGTCATCAATATTCAATCTTCAATCCTCAATCCTCAATCCCCTATCCTCAATCCTCAATCCTGAATGTTCAATCCTCAATACCCAATCCTCAACCTTCAATCGTCAATCCTCAATCCTCAATCCTCAAACCTCAATCCTCAGTCCTGAAAGCTCAATACCGAATCCTCAATCCTGAATCCTCAATCTTCAGCCCTCAGTCCTCAACAATCAATTGTCAATCCTCAATCCTCAGTAGAATATCCTCAATTCACAGTTTTCAATACTCAATCCCCATTCTTCAATCTTCAAATCTCAATCCACAAACATCAATTCTCATCACTCAACCCTCAACACTCAGTCCTCAACCTTCAATCCTCAATCCTAAATCCTCAACCTCCAATCCTCAATACTCAACCTTCATCCTCAATCCTCTATTCTCAATCCTCAATACTCATTCCTCAATCGTCAATCCTCAATACCCAATCCTCAATCTTCAATCCTCAATCCACAATATTCAATCCTCAATCCTCAATCCTCAATCCCCAATCCTCAAACTTCAATCCTCAATACTCAATCTTCAATCCTCAATCCTCAACCCTCAATCCTCAATCCTCAATCCTCAATCCTCAATCCTCAATCCTCAATACTCAATCTTCAACCCTCAATCTTCAATCCTCAATACTCAATCCTCATTCTTCAATCCCCAACACCCAATACTCAAACTTCAATCCTCAATCCTCAATCCTCAATTCTCAATCCTCAATCCTCAATCCTCAGACCTCAAACATCAATACTCAACCCTCAGTCCTCGTCCGCAATCCACAACCCTCAATCTTCAATCCTCAATCTTCAATCATCAATATTCAATCTTCAATCCTCAAACCTCAATCCTCTATCCTCAATCCTCAATCCTGAATGTTCAATCCTCAATACAGAATCCTCAATCTTCGATCCTCAATACTCAATCCTCAATCCTCAACCCTCAATCCTCAGTCCTCAAACCTCAATCCTGAATCCTCAATCCTGAATCCTCAACCTTCAGCCCTCGGTCCTCAACAATCAATTGTCAGTCCTCAATCCTCAATAGAATATACCCAATTCGCAGGTTTCAATACTCAATCCCCAATGTTCAATCTTCAAATCTCAATCCACAAACATCAATTCTCATCACTCAACACTCAACACTCAGACCCCAATCCTCAATCTTCAATCCTCAATCCTCAATACTCAATCCTCAATCCTCAACCCTCAATCCTCATTACCCAAACCTCAATCCTCAATCCTCAGTCCTCACCCTCAATTCACAATCCTCAATCCTCAATCCTCAATCCTCAATCATCAATCCCCAATCCTCAACCCTCAATCCCCAATCCTCAATCCTCAGTCCTCAAACATCAATCCTGAATCCTAAATCTTCAATCCTTACTCCTCAATCCGCAATCCTCAATCTTCAATACTCAATACTCAATCTTCAATCCTCAATCCTCAATCCTCAGTCCTCAATCCTCAATCCTCAATCCTCAATCCTCAATCCTCAATTCTCGATCCTCATTCCTCAATCCTCAGACCTCAAACATCAATACTCAACCCTCTGTCCTCGTCTGCAATCCTCAATCCTCAATCCTCAATCCTCAATCCTCAATCCTCAGTCCTCAATCTTCAATCCTCAATACTCAATCTTCAACCCTCAATCTTCAATCCTCAATCCTCTATCGTCATTCTTCAATCCTCAACACCCAATCCTCAATCTTCAATCCTCAATCCTCAATCCTCAATTCTCAATCCTCGATCCTCAATCCTCAGACCTCAAACATCAATACTCAGCCCTCAGTCCTCGTCCGCAATCCACAACCCTCAATCCTCAATCCTCAATCTTCAATCATCAATATTCAATCTTCAATCCTCAATCCTCAATCCTCTATCCTCGATCCTCAATCCTGAATGTTCAATCCTCAATACCCAATCCTCAATCTTCAATCCTCAATACTCAATACTCAATCCTCAATCCTCAATCCTCAGTCCTCAATCCTCAATTCTCAATCCTCAATCCTCAATCCTCAGACCTCAAACATCAATACTCAACCCTCAGCCCTCGTCCGCAATCCACAACCCTCAATCCTCAATCCTCAATCTTCAGTCATCAATATTCAATCTTCAATCCTCAATCCTCAATCCCCTATCCTCAATCCTCAATCCTGAATGTTCAATCCTCAATACCCAATCCTCAACCTTCAATCGTCAATCCTCAATCCTCAATCCTCAAACCTCAATCCTCAGTCCTGAAAGCTCAATACCGAATCCTCAATCCTGAATCCTCAATCTTCAGCCCTCAGTCCTCAACAATCAATTGTCAATCCTCAATCCTCAGTAGAATATCCTCAATTCACAGTTTTCAATACTCAATCCCCATTCTTCAATCTTCAAATCTCAATCCACAAACATCAATTCTCATCACTCAACCCTCAACACTCAGTCCTCAACCTTCAATCCTCAATCCTAAATCCTCAACCTCCAATCCTCAATACTCAACCTTCATCCTCAATCCTCTATTCTCAATCCTCAATACTCATTCCTCAATCGTCAATCCTCAATACCCAATCCTCAATCTTCAATCCTCAATCCACAATATTCAATCCTCAATCCTCAATCCTCAATCCCCAATCCTCAAACTTCAATCCTCAATACTCAATCTTCAATCCTCAATCCTCAACCCTCAATCCTCAATCCTCAATCCTCAATCCTCAATCCTCAATCCTCAATACTCAATCTTCAACCCTCAATCTTCAATCCTCAATACTCAATCCTCATTCTTCAATCCCCAACACCCAATACTCAAACTTCAATCCTCAATCCTCAATCCTCAATTCTCAATCCTCAATCCTCAATCCTCAGACCTCAAACATCAATACTCAACCCTCAGTCCTCGTCCGCAATCCACAACCCTCAATCTTCAATCCTCAATCTTCAATCATCAATATTCAATCTTCAATCCTCAAACCTCAATCCTCTATCCTCAATCCTCAATCCTGAATGTTCAATCCTCAATACAGAATCCTCAATCTTCGATCCTCAATACTCAATCCTCAATCCTCAACCCTCAATCCTCAGTCCTCAAACCTCAATCCTGAATCCTCAATCCTGAATCCTCAACCTTCAGCCCTCGGTCCTCAACAATCAATTGTCAGTCCTCAATCCTCAATAGAATATACCCAATTCGCAGGTTTCAATACTCAATCCCCAATGTTCAATCTTCAAATCTCAATCCACAAACATCAATTCTCATCACTCAACACTCAACACTCAGACCCCAATCCTCAATCTTCAATCCTCAATCCTCAATACTCAATCCTCAATCCTCAACCCTCAATCCTCATTACCCAAACCTCAATCCTCAATCCTCAGTCCTCACCCTCAATTCACAATCCTCAATCCTCAATCCTCAATCCTCAATCATCAATCCCAAATCCTCAACCCTCAATCCCCAATCCTCAATCCTCAGTCCTCAAACATCAATCCTGAATCCTAAATCTTCAATCCTTACTCCTCAATCCGCAATCCTCAATCTTCAATACTCAATACTCAATCTTCAATCCTCAATCCTCAATCCTCAGTCCTCAATCCTCAATCCTCAATCCTCAATCCTCAATTCTCAATCTTCTATCCTCAATACTCAATCTGCAATCCTCAATCCTCAATCCTCAATCCTCAATCCTAATTCGTCACTCCTCGAAACCCAGTCCTCAATCTTCAATCCTCAATCCTCAATCCTCAATTCTCAATCCTCAATCCTCAATCCTCAGTCCTCAATCTTCAATCCTCAATACTCAATCTTCAATACTCAATCCTCAATCCTCAATCCTCAATCCTCAATCCTCAATCCTCAATCCAAAATCCTCAATCCTCAATCCTCAACCCTCAACCCTCATTCCTCAGTCCTGAAACATCAATACCGAATCTTCAATACTGAATCCTCAATCTTCAGACCTCAGTCCTCAACAATCAATTGTCAATCCTCAATCCTCAATAGAATATCCTCAATTCACAGTTTTCAATACTCAATCCCCATTCTTCAAACTTCAAATCTCAATCCACAAACATCAATTCTCTTCACTCAACCCTCAACACTCAGTCCTCAATCTTCAATCATCAATCCTATATCCTCAATCTACAATCCTCAATACTCAATCTTCAATCCTCAATCCTCAATTCTCAATCCTCAATACTCAATCCGCAATCGTCAATCCTCAATTCCCAATCCTCAATCTTCAATCCTCAATCCTCAATCTTCAATCCTTAATCCTCAATCCTCAATCCCCAATCCTCAGTCCTCAATCCTCAGACCTCAAGCATCAATACCCAACCCTCTGACCTCGTCCTCAATCCACAACCCTTAATCCTAAATCCGCAATCTTCAATCATCAATATTCAAACTTCAATCCTCAATCCTCAATCCTCAATCCTCAATCCTCAATCCTCAAACCTCAATACCGGAGCCTCAATCTTCAATCCTCAATCCTCAATCCTCAATTCTCTATCCTCAATCTTCAGTCCTTAGTCCTCAAACCTCAATCCTCAACTCTCAACCCTCATCCTCAATCCTCAATCCTCAATCCTCAATCATCAATCCTCAATTTTCTATCCTCAATACTCAATCCTCAATCCACAATCCTCAATACTCAATCCTCAATCCTCAATCCTCAATCCTCAACCCTCAATCCTCAGTCCTGAAACCTCAATCCCGAATCCTCAATCCTGAATCCGCAAACTTCAGTCCTCAGACCTCAACAATCAATTGTCAATCCTCAATCCTCAATAGAATATCCTCAATTCACAGTTTTCAATACTCAATCCCCATTCTTCAATCTTCAAATCTCAATCCACAAACATCAATTCTCATCACTCAACCCTCAACACTCAGTCCACGGTCTTCAATCCTCAATCCTCAATCCTCAATCTTGAATCCTCAATACTCAATCTTCAATCCTGAATCCTCAACTCTCAATCCTCAACACTCAATCCTCAATCGTCAATCCTCAATCCCCAATCCTCAATCTTCTATCCTCTATCCTCAATCCTCAATCCTCAATCCTCAATCCTCAATCTTCAATACTCAATACTCAATCGTCAATACTCAATCCTCAATCTTCTATCCTCAATCCTCAATCCTGAATGTTCAATCCTCAATACCCAATCCTCAATCTTCAATCCTCAATGCTCAATCCTCAATCCTCAATCCTCAATCCTCAGTCCTCAATCCTCAATTCTCAATCCTCAATCCTCAATCCTCAGACCTCAAACATCAATACTCAACCCTCAGCCCTCGTCCGCATTCCACAACCCTCAATCCTCAATCCTCAATCTTCAATCATCAATATTCAATCTTCAATCCTCAATCCTCAATCCTCAATCCTCAATTCTCAATCCGCAATACTCAATCCTCAATCGTCAATCCTCAATACTGAATACTCAACATTCAATCCTCAATACTCAATCTTCAATACTCAACCCTCAATCCTCAATCCTCAATCCTCAATCCTCAATCCTCAATCCCAAATCCCTAATCTTCAATCCTCAATCCTCAAACCTCAATTCTCAATCCTCAATCCTCAATCCTCAGACCTCAAACATCAATACTCAACCCTCAGTCCTCGTCCGCAATCCACAACCCTCAATCCTCAATCCTCAATCTTCAATCATCAATATTCAATCTTCAATCCTCAACCCTCAATCCTCTATCCTCAATCCTCAATCCTGGATGTTCAATCCTCAATACCCAATCCTCAACCTTCAATCCTCAATCCTCAATCCTCAATCCTCAAACCTCAATCCTCAGTCCTGAAACCTCAATACCGAATCCTCAATCCTGAATCCTCAATCTTCAGCCCTCAGTCCTCAACAATCAATTGTCAATCCTCAAACCTCAATAGAATATCCTCAATTCACAGTTTTCAATACTCAATCCCCATTCTTCAATCTTCAAATCTCAATCCACAAACATCAATTCTCATCACTCAACCCTCAACACTCAGTCCTCAATCTTCAATCCTCAATCCTAAATCCTCAATTTTCAATCCTCAATACTCAATCTTCAATCCTCAATCCTCAATTCTCAATCCTCAATCCTCAATCCTCAATCCTCAATCCTCAATCTACAATCCTCAATACTCAATCTTCAACTCTCAATCTTCAATCCTCAATCCTCTATCCTCATTCTTCAATCCTCAACACCGAATCCTCAATCTTCAATCCTCAATCCTCAATCCTCAATTCCCAATCCTCAATCCTCAATCCTCAGACCTCAAACATCAATACTCAACTCTCAGTCCTCGTCCGCAATCCACAACACTCAATCCTCAATCCTCAATCCTCAATCTTCAATCATCAATATTCAATCTTCAATCCTCAATCCTCAATCCTCTATCCTCAATCCTCAATCCTGAATGTTCAATACTCAATACCCGATCCTCAATATTCAATCCTCAATCCTCAACCGTCAACCCTCAATTCCCAATCCTCAATCTTCAATCCTCGATCCTCAATCCTCAATCCCCAAGCCTCAATACCAAATCCTCAATCTTCAATCCTCAACACTCAATCCTCAATACGCAATCCTCAATCCTGAATTCTCAAACCTCAATCCTCAGTCCTCAGTCCTCAAACCTCAATCCTCAAACCTCAACCCTCATACTCAATCCTCAATCCTCGAACCTCAATCTTCAATCCTCAATCCTCAATCCTCAATTCCCAATCCTCAAACCTCAATCCTCAGACCTCAAGCATCAATACCCAACCCTCTGTCCTCGTCCTCAATCCTCAATCTTCTATCCTCAATACTCAATCTTCAATCCACAATCCTCAATTCTCAATCCTCAATACTCAATCCTCAATCGTCAATCCTCAATTCCCAATCCTCAATCTTCAATCCTCAATCCACAATATTCAATCCTCAATCCTCAATCCTCAGTCCCCAATCCTCAATCTTCAATCCTCAATACTCAATTTTCAATCCTCAATCCTCAATCCTCAATTCTCAATCCTCAATCCTCAATCCTCAGTCCTCAATTTTCAATCCTCAATACTCAATCTTCAATACTCAATCCTCAATCCTCCATCCTCAATCCTCAATCCTCAATCCTCAATCCAAAATCCTCAATCCTCAATCCTCAACCCTCAACCCTCATTCCTCAGTCCTGAAACATCAATACCGAATCTTCAATACTGAATCCTCAATCTTCAGACCTCAGTCCTCAACAATCAATTGTGAATCCTCAATCCTCAATAGAATATCCTCAATTCACAGTTTTCAATACTCAATCCCCATTCTTCAATCTTCAAATCTCAATGCACAAACATTAATTCTCATCACTCAACCCTCAACACTCAGTCCTCATTTTTCAATCCTCAATCCTCAATCCGCAATCTTGAATCCTCAATACTCAATCTTCAATCCTCAATCCTCAATTCTCAATCCTCAACACTCAATCCTCAATCGTCAATCCTCAATCCCCAATCCTCAATCTTCAATCCTCTATCCACAATCCTCAATCCTCAATCCTCAATCCTCAATCTTCAATCCTCAATACTCAATCTTCAACCCTCAATCTTCAATCCTCAATCCTCAATCCTCAATCCTCAATCCTCAATCATCAATCCTAATTCGTCACTCCTCAATACCCAATCCTCAATCTGCAATCCTCAATCCTCAATCCTCAATCCTCAATCCTCAATCCTCAATCCTCAATCCTCAATCTTCAATCCTCAATCCTCAATCCTCAATTCTCAATCCTCAATCCTCAATCCTCAATCCTCAATACTCAACCCTCAATCCTCAGTCCAGAAACATCAATACCGAATCCTCAATCCTGAATCCTCAATCTTCAGCCCTTAGTCCTCAACAATCAATTGTCAATCCTCAATCCTCAATAGAATATCCTCAATTCACAGTTTCCAATACTCAATCCCCATTCTTCGATCTTCAAATCTAAATCCACAAACATCAATTCTCATCACTCAACCCTCAACACTCAGTCCTCTATCTTCAATCCTCAATCCTAAATCCTCAATCTTCAATCCTCAATACTCAATCTGCAATCCTCAATACTCAATCCTCAATCCTCAATCCTAATTCGTCACTCCTCAATACCCAATCCTCAATCTTCAATCCTCAATCCTCGATCCTCAATTCTCAATCCTTAATCCTCAATCCTCAATCCTCAATCTTCAATCCTCAATACTCAATCTTCAATACTCAATCCTCAATCCTCAATCCTCTATCCTCAATCCTCAATCGTCAATCCTCAATTCCCAATCCTCAATCTTCAATCCTCAACCCTCAATCTTCAATCCTCAATCATCAATCCTCAAGTTTCAATCCTCAATACTCAGTCTTCAATCCTCAATCCTCAATCCTCAATCCTCAATCCTCAATCCTCAATCCTCAATCCTCAATCCTCAATCCTCAATCCTCAATCCTCAACCCTCAATCCTCAGTCCTGAAACCTCAATCCCGAATCCTCAATCCTGAATCCGCAAACTTCAGTCCTCAGACCTCAACAATCAATTGTCAATCCTCAATCCTCAATAGAATATCCTCAATTCACAGTTTTCAATACTCAATCCCCATTCTCAATCTTCAAATCTCAATGCACAAACATCAATTCTCATCACTCAACCCTCAACACTCAGTCCACGGTCTTCAATCCTCAATCCTCAATCCTCAATCTTGAATCCTCAATACTCAATCTTCAATCCTGAATCCTCAACTCTCAATCCTCAACACTCAATCCTCAATCGTCAATCCTCAATCCCCAATCCTCAATCTTCTATCCTCTATCCTCAATCCTCAATCCTCAATCCTCAATCCTCAATCTTCAATACTCAATACTCAATCGTCAATACTCAATCCTCAATCTTCTATCCTCAATCCTCAATCCTGAATGTTCAATCCTCAATACCCAATCCTCAATCTTCAATCCTCAATGCTCAATCCTCAATCCTCAATCCTCAATCCTCAGTCCTCAATCCTGAATTCTCAATCCTCAATCCTCAATCCTCAGACCTCAAACATCAATACTCAACCCTCAGCCCTCGTCCGCATTCCACAACCCTCAATCCTCAATCCTCAGTCTTCAATCATCAATATTCAATCTTCAATCCTCAATCCTCAATCCTCAATCCTCAATTCTCAATCCGCAATACTCAATCCTCAATCGTCAATCCTCAATACTGAATACTCAACATTCAATCCTCAATACTCAATCTTCAATACTCAACCCTCAATCCTCAATCCTCAATCCTCAATACTCAACCCTCAATCCTCAGTCCAGAAACATCAATACCGAATCCTCAATCCTGAATCCTCAATCTTCAGCCCTTAGTCCTCAACAATCAATTGTCAATCCTCGATCCTCAGTAGAATATCCTCAATTCACAGTTTTCAATACTCAATCCCCATTCTTCGATCTTCAAATCTAAATCCACAAACATCAATTCTCATCACTCAACCCTCAACACTCAGTCCTCTATCTTCAATCCTCAATCCTAAATCCTCAATCTTCAATCCTCAATACTCAATCTGCAATCCTCAATACTCAATCCTCAATCCTCAATCCTAATTCGTCACTCCTCAATACCCAATCCTCAATCTTCAATCCTCAATCCTCGATCCTCAATTCTCAATCCTTAATCCTTAATCCTCAATCCTCAATCCTCAATCTTCAATCCTCAATACTCAATCTTCAATACTCAATCCTCAATCCTCAATCCTCTATCCTCAATCCTCAATCGTCAGTCCTCAATTCCCAATCCTCAATCTTCAATCCTCAACCCTCAATCTTCAATCCTCAATCATCAATCCTCAAGTTTCAATCCTCAATACTCAGTCTTCAATCCTCAATCCTCAATCCTCAATCCTCAATCCTCAATCCTCAATCCTCAATCCTCAATCCTCAATCCTCAACCCTCAATCCTCAGTCCTGAGACCTCAATCCCGAATCCTCAATCCTGAATCCGCAAACTTCAGTCCTCTGTCCTCAACAATCAATTGTCAGTCCTCAAACCTCAATAGAATATCCTCAATTCACAGTTTTCAATACTCAATCCCCATTCTTCAATCTTCAAGTCTCAATCCACAAACATCAATTCTCATCACTCAACCCACAACACTCAGTCCTCAATCTTCAATCCTCAATCCTCAATCCGCAATCTTGAATCCTCAATACTCAATCTTCAATCCTCAATCCTCAATTCTCAATCCTCAACACTCAATCCTCAATCGTCTGTCCTCAATCCCCAATCCTCAATCTTCAATCCTCTATCCTCAATCCTCAATCATCAATCCTCAACCCTCAATCTTCTATACTCAATCCTCAATCCTCAATCCTCAACCATCAGTCCTCAGTCCTGAAACCTCAATACCGAATCCTCAATCCTGAATCCTCAATCATCAGCCCTCAGTCCTCAACAATCAATTGTCAATCCTCAGTCCTCAGTAGAATATCCTCAATTCACAGTTTTCAATATTCAATCCCCATTCTTCAATCTTCAAATCTCAATCCACAAACATCAATTCTCATCACTCAACCCTCAACACTCAGTCCTCAATCTTCAATCCTCAATCCTAAATCCTCAACCTCCAATCCTCAAGACTCAACCTTCATCCTCAATCCTCTATTCTCAATCCTCAATACTCATTCCTCAATCGTCAATCCTCAATACCCAATCCTCAATCTTCAATCCTCAATCCACAATATTCAATCCTCAATCCTCAATCCTCAATCCCCAATCCTCAAACTTCAATCCTCAATACTCAATCTTCAATCCTCAATCCTCAACCCTCAATCCTCAATCCTCAATCCTCAATCCTCAATCCTCAATCCTCAATACTCAATCTTCAACCCTCAATCTTCAATCCTCAATCCTCAATCCTCATTCTGCAATCCCCAACACCCAATCCTCAAACTTCAATCCTCAATCCTCAATCCTCAATTCTCAATCCTCAATCCTCAATCCTCAGACCTCAAACATCAATACTCAACCCTCAGTCCTCGTCCGCAATCCACAACCCTCAATCTTCAATCCTCAATCTTCAATCATCAATATTCAATCTTCAATCCTCAAACCTCAATCCTCTATCCTCAATCCTCAATCCTGAATGTTCAATCCTCAATACAGAATCCTCAATCTTCGATCCTCAATACTCAATCCTCAATCCTCAACCCTCAATCCTCAGTCCTCAAACCTCAATCCTGAATCCTCAATCCTGAATCCTCAACCTTCAGCCCTCGGTCCTCAACAATCAATTGTCAGTCCTCAATCCTCAATAGAATATACCCAATTCGCAGGTTTCAATACTCAATCCCCAATGTTCAATCTTCAAATCTCAATCCACAAACATCAATTCTCATCACTCAACACTCAACACTCAGACCCCAATCCTCAATCTTCAATCCTCAATCCTCAATACTCAATCCTCAATCCTCAACCCTCAATCCTCATTACCCAAACCTCAATCCTCAATCCTCAGTCCTCACCCTCAATTCTCAATCCTCAATCCTCAATCCTCAATCCTCAATCATCAATCCCAAATCCTCAACCCTCAATCCCCAATCCTCAATCCTCAGTCCTCAAACATCAATCCTGAATCCTAAATCTTCAATCCTTACTCCTCAATCCGCAATCCTCAATCTTCAATACTCAATACTCAATCTTCAATCCTCAATCCTCAATCCTCAGTCCTCAATCCTCAATCCTCAATCCTCAATCCTCAATTCTCAATCTTCTATCCTCAATACTCAATCTGCAATCCTCAATCCTCAATCCTCAATCCTCAATCCTAATTCGTCACTCCTCGAAACCCAGTCCTCAATCTTCAATCCTCAATCCTCAATCCTCAATTCTCAATCCTCAATCCTCAATCCTCAGTCCTCAATCTTCAATCCTCAATACTCAATCTTCAATACTCAATCCTCAATCCTCAATCCTCAATCCTCAATCTTCAATCCTCAATCCAAAATCCTCAATCCTCAATCCTCAACCCTCAACCCTCATTCCTCAGTCCTGAAACATCAATACCGAATCTTCAATACTGAATCCTCAATCTTCAGACCTCAGTCCTCAACAATCAATTGTCAATCCTCAATCCTCAATAGAATATCCTCAATTCACAGTTTTCAATACTCAATCCCCATTCTTCAAACTTCAAATCTCAATCCACAAACATCAATTCTCTTCACTCAACCCTCAACACTCAGTCCTCAATCTTCAATCATCAATCCTATATCCTCAATCTACAATCCTCAATACTCAATCTTCAATCCTCAATCCTCAATCCTCAACCCTCAATCCTCAGTCCTGAGACCTCAATCCCGAATCCTCAATCCTGAATCCGCAAACTTCAGTCCTCTGTCCTCAACAATCAATTGTCAGTCCTCAAACCTCAATAGAATATCCTCAATTCACAGTTTTCAATACTCAATCCCCATTCTTCAATCTTCAAGTCTCAATCCACAAACATCAATTCTCATCACTCAACCCACAACACTCAGTCCTCAATCTTCAATCCTCAATCCTCAATCCGCAATCTTGAATCCTCAATACTCAATCTTCAATCCTCAATCCTCAATTCTCAATCCTCAACACTCAATCCTCAATCGTCTGTCCTCAATCCCCAATCCTCAATCTTCAATCCTCTATCCTCAATCCTCAATCATCAATCCTCAACCCTCAATCTTCTATACTCAATCCTCAATCCTCAATCCTCAACCATCAGTCCTCAGTCCTGAAACCTCAATACCGAATCCTCAATCCTGAATCCTCAATCATCAGCCCTCAGTCCTCAACAATCAATTGTCAATCCTCAGTCCTCAGTAGAATATCCTCAATTCACAGTTTTCAATATTCAATCCCCATTCTTCAATCTTCAAATCTCAATCCACAAACATCAATTCTCATCACTCAACCCTCAACACTCAGTCCTCAATCTTCAATCCTCAATCCTAAATCCTCAACCTCCAATCCTCAAGACTCAACCTTCATCCTCAATCCTCTATTCTCAATCCTCAATACTCATTCCTCAATCGTCAATCCTCAATACCCAATCCTCAATCTTCAATCCTCAATCCACAATATTCAATCCTCAATCCTCAATCCTCAATCCCCAATCCTCAAACTTCAATCCTCAATACTCAATCTTCAATCCTCAATCCTCAACCCTCAATCCTCAATCCTCAATCCTCAATCCTCAATCCTCAATCCTCAATACTCAATCTTCAACCCTCAATCTTCAATCCTCAATCCTCAATCCTCATTCTGCAATCCCCAACACCCAATCCTCAAACTTCAATCCTCAATCCTCAATCCTCAATTCTCAATCCTCAATCCTCAATCCTCAGACCTCAAACATCAATACTCAACCCTCAGTCCTCGTCCGCAATCCACAACCCTCAATCTTCAATCCTCAATCTTCAATCATCAATATTCAATCTTCAATCCTCAAACCTCAATCCTCTATCCTCAATCCTCAATCCTGAATGTTCAATCCTCAATACAGAATCCTCAATCTTCGATCCTCAATACTCAATCCTCAATCCTCAACCCTCAATCCTCAGTCCTCAAACCTCAATCCTGAATCCTCAATCCTGAATCCTCAACCTTCAGCCCTCGGTCCTCAACAATCAATTGTCAGTCCTCAATCCTCAATAGAATATACCCAATTCGCAGGTTTCAATACTCAATCCCCAATGTTCAATCTTCAAATCTCAATCCACAAACATCAATTCTCATCACTCAACACTCAACACTCAGACCCCAATCCTCAATCTTCAATCCTCAATCCTCAATACTCAATCCTCAATCCTCAACCCTCAATCCTCATTACCCAAACCTCAATCCTCAATCCTCAGTCCTCACCCTCAATTCTCAATCCTCAATCCTCAATCCTCAATCCTCAATCATCAATCCCAAATCCTCAACCCTCAATCCCCAATCCTCAATCCTCAGTCCTCAAACATCAATCCTGAATCCTAAATCTTCAATCCTTACTCCTCAATCCGCAATCCTCAATCTTCAATACTCAATACTCAATCTTCAATCCTCAATCCTCAATCCTCAGTCCTCAATCCTCAATCCTCAATCCTCAATCCTCAATTCTCAATCTTCTATCCTCAATACTCAATCTGCAATCCTCAATCCTCAATCCTCAATCCTCAATCCTAATTCGTCACTCCTCGAAACCCAGTCCTCAATCTTCAATCCTCAATCCTCAATCCTCAATTCTCAATCCTCAATCCTCAATCCTCAGTCCTCAATCTTCAATCCTCAATACTCAATCTTCAATACTCAATCCTCAATCCTCAATCCTCAATCCTCAATCTTCAATCCTCAATCCAAAATCCTCAATCCTCAATCCTCAACCCTCAACCCTCATTCCTCAGTCCTGAAACATCAATACCGAATCTTCAATACTGAATCCTCAATCTTCAGACCTCAGTCCTCAACAATCAATTGTCAATCCTCAATCCTCAATAGAATATCCTCAATTCACAGTTTTCAATACTCAATCCCCATTCTTCAAACTTCAAATCTCAATCCACAAACATCAATTCTCTTCACTCAACCCTCAACACACAGTCCTCAATCTTCAATCATCAATCCTATATCCTCAATCTACAATCCTCAATACTCAATCTTCAATCCTCAATCCTCAATTCTCAATCCTCAATACTCAATCCGCAATCGTCAATCCTCAATTCCCAATCCTCAATCTTCAATCCTCAATCCTCAATCTTCAATCCTTAATCCTCAATCCTCAATCCCCAATCCTCAGTCCTCAATCCTCAGACCTCAAGCATCAATACCCAACCCTCTGACCTCGTCCTCAATCCACAACCCTTAATCCTAAATCCGCAATCTTCAATCATCAATATTCAACCTTCAATCCTCAATCCTCAATCCTCAATCCTCAATCCTCAATCCTCAAACCTCAATACCGGAGCCTCAATCTTCAATCCTCAATCCTCAATCCTCAATTCTCTATCCTCAATCTTCAGTCCTTAGTCCTCAATCCTCAATCCTCAACTCTCAACCCTCATCCTCAATCCTCAATCCTCAATCCTCAATCATCAATCCTCAATTTTCTATCCTCAATACTCAATCCTCAATCCACAATCCTCAATACTCAATCCTCAATCCTCAATCCTCAATCCTCAACCCTCAATCCTCAGTCCTGAAACCTCAATCCCGAATCCTCAATCCTGAATCCATAAACTTCAGTCCTCAGACCTCAACAATCAATTGTCAATCCTCAATCCTCAATAGAATATCCTCAATTCACAGTTTTCAATACTCAATCCCCATTCTTCAATCTTCAAATCTCAATCCACAAACATCAATTCTCATCACTCAACCCTCAACACTCAGTCCACGGTCTTCAATCCTCAATCCTCAATCCTCAATCTTGAATCCTCAATACTCAATCTTCAATCCTGAATCCTCAACTCTCAATCCTCAACACTCAATCCTCAATCGTCAATCCTCAATCCCCAATCCTCAATCTTCTATCCTCTATCCTCAATCCTCAATCCTCAATCCTCAATCCTCAATCTTCAATACTCAATACTCAATCGTCAATACTCAATCCTCAATCTTCTATCCTCAATCCTCAATCCTGAATGTTCAATCCTCAATACCCAATCCTCAATCTTCAATCCTCAATGCTCAATCCTCAATCCTCAATCCTCAATCCTCAGTCCTCAATCCTCAATTCTCAATCCTCAATCCTCAATCCTCAGACCTCAAACATCAATACTCAACCCTCAGCCCTCGTCCGCATTCCACAACCCTCAATCCTCAATCCTCAATCTTCAATCATCAATATTCAATCTTCAATCCTCAATCCTCAATCCTCAATCCTCAATTCTCAATCCGCAATACTCAATCCTCAATCGTCAATCCTCAATACTGAATACTCAACATTCAATCCTCAATACTCAATCTTCAATACTCTACCCTCAATCCTCAATCCTCAATCCTCAATCCTCAATCCTCAATCCCAAATCCCTAATCTTCAATCCTCAATCCTCAAACCTCAATTCTCAATCCTCAATCCTCAATCCTCAGACCTCAAACATCAATACTCAACCCTCAGTCCTCGTCCGCAATCCACAACCCTCAATCCTCAATACTCAATCTTCAATCATCAATATTCAATATTCAATACTCAATCCTCAATCCTCTATCCTCAATCCCCAATCCTGAATGTTCAATCCTCAATACCCAATCCTCAATCTTCAATCCTCAATACTCAATACTCAATCCTCAATCCTCAATCCTCAGTGCTCAATCCTCAATTCTCAATCCTCAATCCTCAATCCTCAGACCTCAAACACCAATACTCAACCCTCAGCCCTCGTCCGCAATCCACAACCCTCAATCCTCAATCCTCAATCTTCAATCATCAATATTCAATCTTCAATCCTCAACCCTCAATCCTCTATCCTCAATCCTCAATCCTGGATGTTCAATCCTCAATACCCAATCCTCAACCTTCAATCCTCAATCCTCAATCCTCAATCCTCAAACCTCAATCCTCAGTCCTGAAACCTCAATACCGAATCCTCAATCCTGAATCCTCAATCTTCAGCCCTCAGTCCTCAACAATCAATTGTCAATCCTCAAACCTCAATAGAATATCCTCAATTCACAGTTTTCAATACTCAATCCCCATTCTTCAATCTTCAAATCTCAATCCACAAACATCAATTCTCATCACTCAACCCTCAACACTCAGTCCTCAATCTTCAATCCTCAATCCTAAATCCTCAATTTTCAATCCTCAATACTCAATCTTCAATCCTCAATCCTCAATTCTCAATCCTCAATCCTCAATCCTCAATCCTCAATCCTCAATCTACAATCCTTAATACTCAATCTTCAACTCTCAATCTTCAATCCTCAATCCTCTATCCTGATTCTTCAATCCTCAACACCGAATCCTCAATCTTCAATCCTCAATCCTCAATCCTCAATTCCCAATCCTCAATCCTCAATCCTCAGACCTCAAACATCAATACTCAACTCTCAGTCCTCGTCCGCAATCCACAACACTCAATCCTCAATCCTCAATCCTCAATCTTCAATCATCAATATTCAATCTTCAATCCTCAATCCTCAATCCTCTATCCTCAATCCTCAATCCTGAATGTTCAATACTCAATACCCGATCCTCAATATTCAATCCTCAATCCTCAACCGTCAACCCTCAATTCCCAATCCTCAATCTTCAATCCTCGATCCTCAATCCTCAATCCCCAAGCCTCAATACCAAATCCTCAATCTTCAATCCTCAACACTCAATCCTCAATACGCAATCCTCAATCCTCAATTCTCAAACCTCAATCCTCAGTCCTCAGTCCTCAAACCTCAATCCTCAAACCTCAACCCTCATCCTCAATCCTCAATCCTCGAACCTCAATCTTCAATCCTCAATCCTCAATCCTCAATTCCCAATCCTCAAACCTCAATCCTCAGACCTCAAGCATCAATACCCAACCCTCTGTCCTCGTCCTCAATCCTCAATCTTCTATCCTCAATACTCAATCTTCAATCCTCAATCCTCAATTCTCAATCCTCAATACTCAATCCTCAATCGTCAATCCTCAATTCCCAATCCTCAATCTTCAATCGTCAATCCACAATATTCAATCCTCAATCCTCAATCCTCAGTCCCCAATCCTCAATCTTCAATCCTCAATACTCAATTTTCAATCCTCAATCCTCAATCCTCAATTCTCAATCCTCAATCCTCAATCCTCAGTCCTCAATTTTCAATCCTCAATACTCAATCTTCAATACTCAATCCTCAATCCTCAATCCTCAATCCTCAATCCTCAATCCTCAATCCAAAATCCTCAATCCTCAATCCTCAACCCTCAACCCTCATTCCTCAGTCCTGAAACATCAATACCGAATCTTCAATACTGAATCCTCAATCTTCAGACCTCAGTCCTCAACAATCAATTGTGAATCCTCAATCCTCAATAGAATATCCTCAATTCACAGTTTTCAATACTCAATCCCCATTCTTCAATCTTCAAATCTCAATGCACAAACATTAATTCTCATCACTCAACCCTCAACACTCAGTCCTCAATTTTCAATCCTCAATCCTCAATCCGCAATCTTGAATCCTCAATACTCAATCTTCAATCCTCAATCCTCAATTCTCAATCCTCAACACTCAATCCTCAATCGTCAATCCTCAATCCCCAATCCTCAATCTTCAATCCTCTATCCACAATCCTCAATCCTCAATCCTCAATCCTCAATCTTCAATCCTCAATACTCAATCTTCAACCCTCAATCTTCAATCCTCAATCCTCAATCCTCAATCCTCAATCCTCAATCATCAATCCTAATTCGTCACTCCTCAATACCCAATCCTCAATCTGCAATCCTCAATCCTCAATCCTCAATCCTCAATCCTCAATCCTCAATCCTCAATCCTCAATCTTCAATCCTCAATCCTCAATCCTCAATTCTCAATCCTCAATCCTCAATCCTCAATCCTCAATACTCAACCCTCAATCCTCAGTCCAGAAACATCAATACCGAATCCTCAATCCTGAATCCTCAATCTTCAGCCCTTAGTCCTCAACAATCAATTGTCAATCCTCAATCCTCAATAGAATATCCTCAATTCACAGTTTCCAATACTCAATCCCCATTCTTCGATCTTCAAATCTAAATCCACAAACATCAATTCTCATCACTCAACCCTCAACACTCAGTCCTCTATCTTCAATCCTCAATCCTAAATCCTCAATCTTCAATCCTCAATACTCAATCTGCAATCCTCAATACTCAATCCTCAATCCTCAATCCTAATTCGTCACTCCTCAATACCCAATCCTCAATCTTCAATCCTCAATCCTCGATCCTCAATTCTCAATCCTTAATCCTCAATCCTCAATCCTCAATCTTCAATCCTCAATACTCAATCTTCAATACTCAATCCTCAATCCTCAATCCTCTATCCTCAATCCTCAATCGTCAATCCTCAATTCCCAATCCTCAATCTTCAATCCTCAACCCTCAATCTTCAATCCTCAATCATCAATCCTCAAGTTTCAATCCTCAATACTCAGTCTTCAATCCTCAATCCTCAATCCTCAATCCTCAATCCTCAATCCTCAATCCTCAATCCTCAATCCTCAATCCTCAATCCTCAATCCTCAATCCTCAACCCTCAATCCTCAGTCCTGAAACCTCAATCCCGAATCCTCAATCCTGAATCCGCAAACTTCAGTCCTCAGTCCTCAACAATCAATTGTCAATCCTCAAACCTCAATAGAATATCCTCAATTCACAGTTTTCAATACTCAATCCCCATTCTTCAATCTTCAAGTCTCAATCCACAAACATCAATTCTCATCACTCAACCCACAACACTCAGTCCTCAATCTTCAATCCTCAATCCTCAATCCGCAATCTTGAATCCTCAATACTCAATCTTCAATCCTCAATCCTCAATTCTCAATCCTCAACACTCAATCCTCAATCGTCAGTCCTCAATCCCCAATCCTCAATCTTCAATCCTCTATCCTCAATCCTCAATCCTCAGTCCTCAACCCTCAATCTTCTATACTCAATCCTCAATCCTCAATCCTCGACCCTCAATCCTCAGTCCTCAAACCTCAATCCTGAATCCTCAATCCTGAATCCTCAACCTTCAGCCCTCAGTCCTCAACAATCAATTGTCAGTCCTCAATCCTCAATAGAATATACCCAATTCGCAGGTTTCAATACTCAATCCCCAATGTTCAATCTTCAAATCTCAATCCACAAACATCAATTCTCATCACTCGACACTCAACACTCAGACCCCAATCCTCAATCTTCAATCCTCAATCCTCAATACTCAATCCTCAATCCTCAACCCTCAATCCTCATTACCCAAACCTCAATCCTCAATCCTCAGTCCTCACCCTCAATTCTCAATCCTCAATCCTCAATCCTCAATCATCAATCCCCAATCCTCAACCCTCAATCCCCAATCCTCAATCCTCAGTCCTCAAACATCAATCCTGAATCCTAAATCTTCAATCCTTACTCCTCAATCCGCAATCCTCAATCTTCAATACTCAATACTCAATCTTCAATCCTCAATCCTCAATCCTCAGTCCTCAATCCTCAATCCTCAATCCTCAATCCTCAATCCTCAATTCTCAATCCTCATTCCTCAATCCTCAGACCTCAAACATCAATACTCAACCCTCTGTCCTCGTCTGCAATCCTCAATCCTCAATCCTCAATCCTCAATCCTCAATCCTCAGTCCTCAATCTTCAATCCTCAATACTCAATCTTCAACCCTCAATCTTCAATCCTCAATCCTCTATCCTCATTCTTCAATCCTCAACACCCAATCCTCAATCTTCAATCCTCAATCCTCAATCCTCAATTCTCAATCCTCAATCCTCAATCCTCAGACCTCAAACATCAATACTCAACCCTCAGTCCTCAATCCACAACCCTCAATCCTCAGTCCTGAAACCTCAATCCCGAATCCTCAATCCTGAATCCGCAAACTTCAGTCCTCAATCCTCAACAATCAATTGTGAATCCTCAATCCTCAATAGAATATCCTCAATTCACAGTTTTCAATACTCAATCCCCATTCTTCAATCTTCAAATCTCAATCCACAAACATTAATTCTCATCACGCAACCCACAACACTCAGTCCTCAATCTTCAATCCTCAATCCTCAATCCGCAATCTTTAATCCTCAATACTCAATCTTCAATCCTCAATCCTCAATTCTCAATCCTCACCACTCAATCCTCAATCGTCAATCCTCAATCCCCAATCCTCAATCTTCAATCCTCTATCCACAATCCTCAATCCTCAATCCTCAATCCTCAATCTTCAATACTCAATACTCAATCTTCAATCCTCAATCCTCAATCCTCAGTCCTCAATCCTCAATCCTCAATCCTCAATCCTCAATCTTCAATCCTCAATACTCAATCTGCAATCCTCAATCCTCAATCATCAATCCTAATTCGTCACTCCTCAATACCCAATCCTCAATCTGCAATCCTGAATTCTCAATCCTCAATCCTCAATCCTCAATCCTCAATCCTGAATCCTCAATCTTCAATCCTCAATCCTCAATCCTCAATCCTCAATCCTCTATCCTCAATCCTCAATCGTCAATCCTCAATTCCCAATCCTCAATCTTCAATCCTCAATCCACAATCTTCAATCCTCAACCATCAATCCTCAAGTTTCAATCCTCAATACTCAGTCTTCAATCCTCAATCCTCAATCCTCAATCCTCAATCCTCAATCCTCAATCCTCAATCCTCAATCCTCAATCCTCAACCCTCAATCCTCAGTCCTGAAACCTCAATCCCGAATCCTCAATCCTGAATCCGCAAACTTCAGTCCTCAGTCCTCAACGATCAATTGTGAATCCTCAAACCTCAATAGAATATCCTCAATTCACAGTTTTCAATACTCAATCCCCATTCTTCAATCTTCAAGTCTCAATCCACCAACATCAATTCTCATCACTCAACCCACAACACTCAGTCCTCAATCTTCAATCCTCAATCCTCAATCCGCAATCTTGAATCCTCAATACTCAATCTTCAATCCTCAATCCTCAATTCTCAATCCTCAACAATCAATCCTCAATCGTCAATCCTCAATCCCCAATCCTCAATCTTCAATCCTCTATCCTCAATCCTCAATCCTCAATCCTCAACCCTCAACCTTCTATACTCAATCCTCAATCCTCAATCCTCAACCATCAATCCTCAGTCCTGAAACCTCAATACCGAATCCTCAATACTGAATCCTCAACCTTCAGCCCTCAGTCCTCAGCAATCAATCGTCAATCCTCAATCCTCAATCGAATATCCTCAATTCACAGTTTTCAATTCTCAATCCCCATTCTTCAATCTTCAAATCTCAATCCACAAGCATCAATTCTCATCACTCAACCCTCAACACTCGGTCCTCAATCTTCAATCCTCAATCCTAAATCCTCAATCTTCCATCCTCAATACTCAATCTTCAATCCTCAATCCTCAATTCTCAATCCACAATACTCAATCCACAATCGTTAATCCTCAATTCCCAATCCTCAATCCTCAATCCTCAATCCTCAATCCTCAATCTTCAATCCTCAATACTCAGTCTTCAACCCTCAATCTTCAATCCTCAATCCTCAATCCTCAATCCTCATTCTTCAATCCTCAACACCCAATCCTCAATCTGCAGTCCTCAATCCTCAATCCTCAATTCTCAATCCTCATTCCTCAATCCTCAGACCTCAAACATCAATACTCAACCCACTGTCCTCGTCCGCAATCCTCAATCCTCAATCCTCAATCCTCAATCCTCAATCCTCAATCCTCAATCTTCAATCCTCAATACTCAATCTTCAACCCTCAATCTTCAATCCTCAATCCTCTATCCTCATTCTACAATCCTCAACACCCAATCCTCAATCTTCAATCCTCAATCCTCAAACCCCAATTCTCAATCCTCAATCCTCAATCCTCAGACCTCAAACATCAATACTCAACCCTCAGTCCTCGTCCGCAATCCACAACCCTCAATCCTCAATCCTCAATCTTCAATCATCAATATTCAATCTTCAATACTCAATCCTCAATCCTCTATCCTCAATCCTCAATCCTGAATGTTCAATCCTCAATACCCAATCCTCAATCTTCAATCCTCAATACTCAATACTCAATCCTCAATCCTCAATCCTCAGTGCTCAATCCTCAATTCTCAATCCTCAATCCTCAATCCTCAGACCTCAAACATCAATACTCAACCCTCAGCCCTCGTCCGCAATCCACAACCCTCAATCCTCAATCCTCAATCTTCAATCCTCAATCCTAAATCCTCAATTTTCAATCCTCAATACTCAATCTTCAATCCTCAATCCTCAATTCTCAATCCTCAATCCTCAATCCTCAATCCTCAATCCTCAATCTACAATCCTCAATACTCAATCTTCCACTCTCAATCTTCAATCCTCAATCCTCTATCCTCATTCATCAATCCTCAACACCGAATCCTCAATCTTCAATCCTCAATCCTCAATCCTCAATTCCCAATCCTCAATCCTCAATCCTCAGACCTCAAACATCAATACTCAACCCTCAGTCCTCGTCCGCAATCCACAACACTCAATCCTCAATCCTCAATCCTCAATCTTCAATCATCAATATTCAATCTTCAATCCTCAATCCTCAATCCTCTATCCTCAATCCTCAATCCTGAATGTTCAATACTCAATACCCGATCCTCAATATTCAATCCTCAATCCTCAACCGTCAACCCTCAATTCCCAATCCTCAATCTTCAATCCTCGATCCTCAATCCTCAATCCTCAAGCCTCAATACCAAATCCTCAATCTTCAATCCTCAACACTCAATCCTCAATACGCAATCCTCAATCCTCAATTCTCAAACCTCAATTATCAGTCCTCAGTCCTCAAACCTCAATCCTCAAACCTCAACCCTCATCCTCAATCCTCAATCCTCGAACCTCAATCTTCAATCCTCAATCCTCAATCCTCAATTCCCAATCCTCAAACCTCAATCCTCAGACCTCAAGCATCAATACCCAACCCTCTGTCCTCGTCCTCAATCCTCAATCTTCTATCCTCAATACTCAATCTTCAATCCTCAATCCTCAATTCTCAATCCTCAATACTCAATCCTCAATCGTCAATCCTCAATTCCCAATCCTCAATCTTCAATCCTCAATCCACAATATTCAATCCTCAATCCTCAATCCTCAGTCCCCAATCCTCAATCTCCAATCCTCAATACTCAATTTTCAATCCTCAATCCTCAATCCTCTATCCTCAATCCTCAATCCTGAATGTTCAATCCTCAATACACAATCCTCAATCTTCAATCCTCAATACTCAATCCTCAATCCTCAACCCTCAATCCTCAGTCCTCAAACCTCAATCCCGAATCCTCAATCCTGAATCCTCAATCTTCAGCCCTCAGTCCTCAACAATCAATTGTCAGTCCTCAATCCTGAATAGAATATACCCAATTCGCAGTTTTCAATACTCAATCCCCAATGTTCAATCTTCAAATCTCAATCCACAAACATCAATTCTCATCACGCAACGCTCAACACTCAGTCCCCAATCCTCAATCTTCAATCCTCAATCCTCAATCCTCAATCCTCAATCCTCAATCCTCAATCCTCATTCCTCAAACCTCAATCCTCTATCCTCAGTCCTCACCCTCAATTCTCAATCCTCAATCCTCAATCCTCAATCATCAATCCCTAATCCTCAATCCTCAATCCTCAATCCTCAATCCTCAATTTTCAATCCTCAATCCTCAATCTTCAATCCTCAATCCTCAATCCTCAATCCTCAATCATCAATCCTCAATTTTCAATCCTCAATACTCAATCTTCAATCCTCAATCCTCAATCCTCAATCCTCAATCCTCAGTCCTCAATCCACAACCCTCAATCCTCAGTCCTGAAACCTCAATCCCGAATCCTCAATCCTGAATCCGCAAACTTCAGTCCTCAAACCTCAACAATCAATTGTGAATCCTCAATCCTCAATAGAATCTCCTCAATTCACAGTTTTCAATACTCAATCCCCATTCTTCAATCTTCAAATCTCAATCCACAAACATTAATTCTCATCACTCAACCCTCAACACTCAGTCCTCAATCTTCAATCCTCAATCCTCAATCCGCAATCTTGAATCCTCAATACTCAATCTTCAATCCTCAATCCTCAATTCTCAATCCTCAACACTCAATCCTCAATCGTCAATCCTCAATCCCCAATCCTCAATCTTCAATCCTCTATCCACAATCCTCAATCCTCAATCCTCAATCCTCAATCTTCAATCCTCAATACTCAATCTTCAACCCTCAATCTTCAATCCTTAATCCTCAATCCTCAATCCTCAATCCTCAATCATCAATCCTAATTCGTCACTCCTCAATACCCAATCCTCAATCTGCAATCCTCAATCCTCAATCCTCAATCCTCAATCCTCAATCCTCAATCCTCAATCCTCAATCTTCAATCCTCAATCCTCAATCCTCAATTCTCAATCCTCAATCCTCAATCCTCAATCCTCAATACTCAACCCTCAATCCTCAGTCCAGAAACATCAATACCGAATCCTCAATCCTGAATCCTCAATCTTCAGCCCTTAGTCCTCAACAATCAATTGTCAATCCTCAATCCTCAGTAGAATATCCTCAATTCACAGTTTTCAATACTCAATCCCCATTCTTCGATCTTCAAATCTAAATCCACAATCATCAATTCTCATCACTCAACCCTCAACACTCAGTCCTCTATCTTCAATCCTCAATCCTAAATCCTCAATCTTCAATCCTCAATACTCAATCTGCAATCCTCAATACTCAATCCTCAATCCTCAATCCTAATTCGTCACTCCTCAATACCCAATCCTCAATCTTCAATCCTCAATCCTCGATCCTCAATTCTCAATCCTTAATCCTCAATCCTCAATCCTCAATCTTCAATCCTCAATACTCAATCTTCAATACTCAATCCTCAATCCTCAATCCTCTATCCTCAATCCTCAATCGTCAGTCCTCAATTCCCAATCCTCAATCTTCAATCCTCAACCCTCAATCTTCAATCCCCAATCATCAATCCTCAAGTTTCAATCCTCAATACTCAGTCTTCAATCCTCAATCCTCAATCCTCAATCCTCAATCCTCAATCCTCAATCCTCAATCCTCAATCCTCAATCCTCAACCCTCAATCCTCAGTCCTGAGACCTCAATCCCGAATCCTCAATCCTGAATCCGCAAACTTCAGTCCTCAGTCCTCAACAATCAATTGTCAGTCCTCAAACCTCAATAGAATATCCTCAATTCACAGTTTTCAATACTCAATCCCCATTCTTCAATCTTCAAGTCTCAATCCACAAACATCAATTCTCATCACTCAACCCACAACACTCAGTCCTCAATCTTCAATCCTCAATCCTCAATCCGCAATCTTGAATCCTCAATACTCAATCTTCAATCCTCAATCCTCAATTCTCAATCCTCAACACTCAATCCTCAATCGTCTGTCCTCAATCCCCAATCCTCAATCTTCAATCCTCTATCCTCAATCCTCAATCCTCAATCCTCAACCCTCAATCTTCTATACTCAATCCTCAATCCTCAATCCTCAACCATCAGTCCTCAGTCCTGAAACCTCAATACCGAATCCTCAATCCTGAATCCTCAATCATCAGCCCTCAGTCCTCAACAATCAATTGTCAATCCTCAATCCTCAGTAGAATATCCTCAATTCACAGTTTTCAATATTCAATCCCCATTCTTCAATCTTCAAATCTCAATCCACAAACATCAATTCTCATCACTCAACCCTCAACACTCAGTCCTCAATCTTCAATCCTCAATCCTATATCCTCAATCTACAATCCTCAATACTCAATCTTCAATCCTCAATCCTCAACTCTCAATCCTCAATACTCAATCCGCAATCGTCAATCCTCAATTCCCAATCCTCAATCTTCAATCCTCAATCCTCAATCTTCAATCCTTAATCCTCAATCCTCAATCCCCAACCCTCAGTCCTCAATCCTCAGACCTCAAGCATCAATACCCAACCCTCTGACCACGTCCTCAATCCACAACCCTTAATCCTAAATCCGCAATCTTCAATCATCAATATTCAACCTTCAATCCTCAATCCTCAATCCTCAATCCTCAATCCTCAATCCTCAATCCTCAAACCTCAATACCGGAGCCTCAATCTTCAATCCTCAATCCTCAATCCTCAATTCTCTATCCTCAATCTTCAGTCCTTAGTCCTCAAACCTCAATCCTCAACTCTCAACCCTCATCCTCAATCCTCAATCCTCAATCCTCAATCATCAATCCTCAATTTTCTATCCTCAATACTCAATCCTCAATCCTCAATCCTCAATACTCAATCCTCAATCCTCAATCCTCAATCCTCAACCCTCAATCCTCAGTCCTGAAACCTCAATCCCGAATCCTCAATCCTGAATCCGCAAACTTCAGTCCTCAGACCTCAACAATCAATTGTCAATCCTCAATCCTCAATAGAATATCCTCAATTCACAGTTTTCAATACTCAATCCCCATTCTTCAATCTTCAAATCTCAATCCACAAACATCAATTCTCATCACTCAACCCTCAACACTCAGTCCACGGTCTTCAACCCTCAATCCTCAATCCTCAATCTTGAATCCTCAATACTCAATCTTCAATCCTGAATCCTCAACTCTCAATCCTCAACACTCAATCCTCAATCGTCAATCCTCAATCCCCAATCCTCAATCTTCTATCCTCTATCCTCAATCCTCAATCCTCAATCCTCAATCCTCAATCTTCAATACTCAATACTCAATCGTCAATACTCAATCCTCAATCTTCTATCCTCAATCCTCAATCCTGAATGTTCAATCCTCAATACCCAATCCTCAATCTTCAATCCTCAATGCTCAATCCTCAATCCTCAATCCTCAATCCTCAGTCCTCAATCCTCAATTCTCAATCCTCAATCCTCAATCCTCAGACCTCAAACATCAATACTCAACCCTCAGCCCTCGTCCGCATTCCACAACCCTCAATCCTCAATCCTCAATCTTCAATCATCAATATTCAATCTTCAATCCTCAATCCTCAATCCTCAATCCTCAATTCTCAATCCGCAATACTCAATCCTCAATCGTCAATCCTCAATACTGAATACTCAACATTCAATCCTCAATACTCAATCTTCAATACTCAACCCTCAATCCTCAATCCTCAATCCTCAATCCTCAATCCTCAATCCCAAATCCCTAATCCTCAATCCTCAATCCTCAACCCACAATCCTCAGTCCTGATACCTCAATACCGAATCCTCCATCCTGAATCCTCAATCCTCAGCCCTCAGTCCTCAAGAATCAATTGTCAATCCTCAATCCTCAATAGAATATCTTCAATTAACAGTTTTCAATACTCAATCCCCATTCTTCAATCTTCAAATCTCAATCCACAAACATCAATTATCATCACTCAACCCTCAACACTCAGTCCTCAATCTTCAATCTTCAATCCTCAATCCTCAATCCTCAATCATCAATCCTCAATATTCAATCCTCAATACTCAATCTTCAATCCTCAATCCTCAATCCTCAATCCTCAATCCTCAATCCTCAATCCTCAATCCTCAACCTTCAATCTTCAGTCCTGAAACCTCAATCCCGAATCCTCAATCCTGAATCCGCAAACTTCAGTCCTCAGTCCTCAACAATCAATCGTCAATCCTCAATCCTCAATAGAATATCCTCAAATCACAGTTTTCAATACTCAATCCCCATTCTTCAATATTCAAATCTCAATCCACAGACATAAATTCTCATCACTCAGCCCTCAACATTCAGTCCTCAATCTTCAATCCTCAATACTCAAGCTTCAATCCTCAATCCTCAATCCTCAATCCTCAATCCTCAATCCTCAATCCTCAATCCTCAATCCTCAATCCTCAATCCTCAATCCTCAATCCTCAATCCTCAATCTTCAATCCTCAATCCTCAATCCTCAATCCTCAATCCTCAATCTTCAATCCTCAATCCTCAATCCTCAATTCTCAATCCTCAATCCTCAATCCTCAATCCTCAATACTCAACCATCAATCCTCAGTCCAGAAACATCAATACCGAATCCTCAATCCTGAATCCTCAACCTTCAGCCCTTAGTCCTCAACAATCAATTGTCAATCCTCAATCCTCAATAGAATATCCTCAATTCACAGTTTTCAATACTCAATCCCCATTCTTCAATCGTCAAATCTAAATCCACAAACATCAATTCTCATCACTCAACCCTCAACACTCAGTCCTCAATCTTCAATCCTCAATCCTAAATCCTCAACCTCCAATCCTCAATACTCAATCTTCATCCTCAATCCTCTATTCTCAATCCTCAATACTCATTCCTCAATCGTCAATCCTCAATACCCAATCCTCAATCTTCAATCCTCAATCCACAATATTCAATCCTCAATCCTCAATCCTCAATCCCCAATCCTCAATCTTCAATCCTCAATACTCAATATTCAATCCTCAATCCTCAATCCTCAATCCTCAATCCTCAATCCTCAATCCTCAATCTTGAATCCTCAATACTCAATCTTCAATCCTGAATCCTCAACTCTCAATCCTCAACACTCAATCCTCAATCGTCAATCCTCAATCCCCAATCCTCAATCTTCTATCCTCTATCCTCAATCCTCAATCCTCAATCCTCAATCCTCAATCTTCAATACTCAATACTCAATCGTCAATACTCAATCCTCAATCTTCTATCCTCAATCCTCAATCCTGAATGTTCAATCCTCAATACCCAATCCTCAATCTTCAATCCTCAATGCTCAATCCTCAATCCTCAATCCTCAATCCTCAGTCCTCAATCCTCAATTCTCAATCCTCAATCCTCAATCCTCAGACCTCAAACATCAATACTCAACCCTCAGCCCTCGTCCGCATTCCACAACCCTCAATCCTCAATCCTCAATCTTCAATCATCAATATTCAATCTTCAATCCTCAATCCTCAATCCTCAATCCTCAATTCTCAATCCGCAATACTCAATCCTCAATCGTCAATCCTCAATACTGAATACTCAACATTCAATCCTCAATACTCAATCTTCAATACTCAACCCTCAATCCTCAATCCTCAATCCTCAATCCTCAATCCTCAATCCCAAATCCCTAATCCTCAATCCTCAATCCTCAACCCACAATCCTCAGTCCTGATACCTCAATACCGAATCCTCCATCCTGAATCCTCAATCCTCAGCCCTCAGTCCTCAAGAATCAATTGTCAATCCTCAATCCTCAATAGAATATCTTCTATTAACAGTTTTCAATACTCAATCCCCATTCTTCAATCTTCAAATCTCAATCCACAAACATCAATTATCATCACACAACCCTCAACACTCAGTCCTCAATCTTCAATCTTCAATCCTCAATCCTCAATCCTCAATCATCAATCCTCAATATTCAATCCTCAATACTCAATCTTCAATCCTCAATCCTCAATCCTCAATCCTCAATCCTCAATCCTCAATCCTCAATCCTCAACCTTCAATCTTCAGTCCTGAAACCTCAATCCCGAGTCCTCAATCCTGAATCCGCAAACTTCAGTCCTCAGTTCTCAACAATCAATCGTCAATCCTCAATCCTCAATAGAATATCCTCAATTCACAGTTTTCAATACTCAATCCCCATTCTTCAATATTCAAATCTCAATCCACAGACATAAATTCTCATCACTCAGCCCTCAACATTCAGTCCTCAATCTTCAATCCTCAATACTCAAGCTTCAATCCTCAATCCTCAATCCTCAATCCTCAATCCTCAATCCTCAATCCTCAATCCTCAATCCTCAATCCTCAATCCTCAATCCTCAATCCTCAATCCTCAATCTTCAATCCTCAATCCTCAATCCTCAATCCTCAATCCTCAATCTTCAATCCTCAATCCTCAATCCTCAATTCTCAATCCTCAATCCTCAATCCTCATTCTTCAATCCTCAACACCCAATCCTCAATCTGCAGTCCTCAATCCTCAATCCTCAATTCTCAATCCTCATTCCTCAATCCTCAGACCTCAAACATCAATACTCAACCCACTGTCCTCGTCCGCAATCCTCAATCCTCAATCCTCAATCCTCAATCCTCAATCCTCAATCCTCAATCTTCAATCCTCAATACTCAATCTTCAACCCTCAATCTTCAATCCTCAATCCTCTATCCTCATTCTACAATCCTCAACACCCAATCCTCAATCTTCAATCCTCAATCCTCAAACCCCAATTCTCAATCCTCAGTCCTCAATCCTCAGACCTCAAACATCAATACTCAACCCTCAGTCCTCGTCCGTAATCCACGACCCTCAATCTTCAATCCTCAATCTTCAATCATCAATATTCAATCTTCAATCCTCAAACCTCAATCCTCTATCCTCAATCCTGAATGTTCAATCCTCAATACAGAATCCTCAATCTTCGATCCTCAATACTCAATCCTCAATCCTCAACACTCAATCCTCAGTCCTCAAACCTCAATCCTGAACCCTCAATCCTGAATCCTCAACCTTCAGCCCTCAGTCCTCAACAATCAATTGTCTGTCCTCAATCCTCAATAGAATATACCCAATTCGCAGGTTTCAATACTCAATCCCCAATGTTCAATCTTCAAATCTCAATCCACAAAAATCAATTCTCATCACTCAACACTCAACACTCAGTCCCCAATCCTAAATCTTCAATCCTCAATCCTCAATACTCAATCCTCAATCCTCAACCCTCAATCCTCATTACCCAAACCTCAATCCTCAATCCTCAGTCCTCACCCACAATTCTCAATCCTCAATCCTCAATCCTCAATCATCAATCCCCAATCCTCAACCCTCAATCCCCAATCCTCAATCCTCAGTCCTCAAACATCGATCCTGAATCCTAAATCTTCAATCCTTACTCCTCAATCCGCAATCCTCAATCTTCAATACTCAATACTCAATCTTCAATCCTCAAACCTCAATCCTCAAACCTCAACCCTCATCCTCAATCCTCAATCCTCGAACCTCAATCTTCAATCCTCAATCCTCAATCCTCAATTCCCAATCCTCAAACCTCAATCCTCAGACCTCAAGCATCAATACCCAACCCTCTGTCCTCGTCCTCAATCCTCAATCTTCTATCCTCAATACTCAATCTTCAATCCTCAATCCTCAATTCTCAATCCTCAATACTCAATCCTCAATCGTCAATCCTCAATTCCCAATCCTCAATCGTCAATCCTCAATCCACAATATTCAATCCTCAATCCTCAATCCTCAGTCCCCAATCCTCAATCTTCAATCCTCAATACTCAATTTTCAATCCTCAATCCTCAATCCTCTATCCTCAATCCTCAATCCTGAATGTTCAATCCTCAATACACAATCCTCAATCTTCAATCCTCAATACTCAATCCCCAATCCTCAACCCTCAATCCTCAGTCCTCAAACCTCAATCCCGAATCCTCAATCCTGAATCCTCAATCTTCAGCCCTCAGTCCTCAACAATCAATTGTCAGTCCGCAATCCTGAATAGAATATACCCAATTCGCAGTTTTCAATACTCAATCCCCATTCTTCAATATTCAAATCTCAATCCACAAACATAAATTCTCATCACTCAGCCCTCAACATTCAGTCCTCAATCTTCAATCCTCAATACTCAAGCTTCAATCCTCAATCCTCAATCCTCAATCCTCAATCCTCAATCCTCAATCCTCAATCCTCAATACTCAATCCTCAATCCTCAATCCTCAATCCTCAATCCTCAATCTTCAATCCTCAATCCTCAATCCTCAATCCTCAATCTTCAATCCTCAATCCTCAATCCTCAATTCTCAATCCTCAATCCTCAATCCTCAATCCTCAATCCTCAACCATCAATCCTCAGTCCAGAAACATCAATACCGAATCCTCAATCCTGAATCCTCAACCTTCAGCCCTTAGTCCTCAACAATCAATTGTCAATCCTCAATCCTCAATAGAATATCCTCAATTCACAGTTTTCAATACTCAATCCCCATTCTTCAATCTCCAAATCTAAATCCACAAACATCAATTCTCATCACTCAACCCTCAACACTCAGTCCTCAATCTTCAATCGTCAATCCTAAATCCGCAATCTTCAATCCTCAATACTCAATCTTCAATCCTCAATCCTCAATCCTCAATAGAATATCCTCAATTCACAGTTTTCAATACTCAATCCCCATTCTTCAATCTTCAAATCTAAATCCACAAACATCAATTCTCATCACTCAACCCTCAACACTCAGTGCTCAATCTTCAATCCTCAATCCTAAATCCTGAACCTCCAATCCTCAATACTCAATCTTCATCCTCAATCCTCTATTCTCAATCCTCAATACTCATTCCTCAATCGTCAATCCTCAATACCCAATCCTCAATCTTCAATCCTCAATCCACAATATTCAATCCTCAATCCTCAATCCTCAATCCCCAATCCTCAATCTTCAATCCTCAATACTCAATCTTCAATTCTCAATCCTCAATCCTCAATCCTCAATCCTCAATCCTCAATCCTCAATCTTCAATCCTCAATACTCAATCTTCAACCCTCAATCTTCAATCCTCAATCCTCAATCCTCATTCTTCAATCCCCAACACCCAATCCTCAAACTTCAATCCTCAATCCTCAATCCTCAATTCTCAATCCTCAATCCTCAATCCTCAGACCTCAAACATCAATACTCAACCCTCAGTCCTCGTCCGCAATCCACGACCCTCAATCTTCAATCCTCAATCTTCAATCATCAATATTCAATCTTCAATCCTCAAACCTCAATCCTCTATCCTCAATCCTCAATCCTCAATGTTCAATCCTCAATACAGAATCCTCAATCTTCGATCCTCAATACTCAATCCTCAATCCTCAACCCTCAATCCTCAGTCCTCAAACCTCAATCCTGAATCCTCAATCCTGAATCCTCAACCTTCAGCCCTCAGTCCTCAACAATCAGTTGTCTGTCCTCAATCCTCAATAGAATATAGCCAATTCGCAGGTTTCCATACTCAATCCCCAATGTTCAATCTTCAAATCTCAATCCACAAACATCAATTCTCATCACTCAACACTCAACACTCAGTCCCCAATCCTAAATCTTCAATCCTCAATCCTCAATACTCAATCCTCAATCCTCAACCCTCAATCCTCATTACCCAAACATCAATCCTCAATCCTCAGTCCTCACCCTCAATTCTCAATCCTCAATCCTCAATCCTCAATCATCAATCCCCAATACTCCACCCTCAATCCCCAATCCTCAATCCTCAGTCCTCAAACATCAATCCTCAGACCTCAAGCATCAATACCCAACCCTCTGTCCTCGTCCTCAATCCTCAATCTTCTATCCTCAATACTCAATCTTCAATCCTCAATCCTCAATTCTCAATCCTCAATACTCAATCCTCAATCATCAATCCTCAATTCCCAATCCTCAATCGTCAATCCTCAATCCACAATATTCAATCCTCAATCCTCAATCCTCAGTCCCCAATCCTCAATCTTCAATCCTCAATACTCAATTTTCAATCGTCAATCCTCAATCCTCTATCCTCAATCCTCAATCCTGAATGTTCAATCCTCAATACACAATCCCCAATCTTCAATCCTCAATACTCAATCCTCAACCCTCAACCCTCAATCCTCAGTCCTCAAACCTCAATCCCGAATCCTCAATCCTGAATCCTCAATCTTCAGCCCTCAGTCCTCAACAATCAATTGTCAGTCCTCAATCCTGAATAGAATATACCCAATTCGCAGTTTTCAATACTCAATCCCCAATGTTCAATCTTCAAATCTCAATCCACAAACATCAATTCTCATCACGCAACGCTCAACACTCAGTCCCCAACCTCAATCTTCAATCCTCAATCCTCAATCCTCAATCCTCAATCCTCAATCCTCAATCCTCATTCCTCAAACCTCAATCCTCAATCCTCAGTCCTCACCCTCAATTCTCAATCCTCAATCCTCAATCCTCAATCATCAATCCCTAATCTTCAATCCTCAATCCTCAATCCTCAATCCTCAATTTTCAATCCTCAATCCTCAATCTTCAATCCTCAATCCTCAATCCTCAATCCTCAATCATCAATCCTCAATTTTCAATCCTCAATACTCAATCTTCAATCCTCAATCCTCAATCCTCAATCCTCAATCCTCAGTCCTCAATCCACAACCCTCAATCCTCAGTCCTGAAACCTCAATCCCGAATCCTCAATCCTGAATCCGCAAACTTCAGTCCTCAATCCTCAACAATCAATTGTGAATCCTCAATCCTCAATAGAATATCCTCAATTCACAGTTTTCAATACTCAATCCCCATTCTTCAATCTTCAAATCTCAATCCACAAACTTTAATTCTCATCACTCAACCCTCAACACTCAGTCCTCAATCTTCAATCCTCAATCCTCAATCCGCAATCTTGAATCCTCAATACTCAATCTTCAATCCTCAATCCTCAATTCTCAATCCTCAACACTCAATCCTCAATCGTCAATCCTCAATCCCCAATCCTCAATCTTCAATCCTCTATCCACAATCCTCAATCCTCAATCCTCAATCCTCAATCTTCAATCCTCAATACTCAATCTGCAATCCTCAATCCTCAATCATCAATCCTAATTCGTCACTCCTCAATACCCAATCCTCAATCTGCAATCCTCAATTCCCAATCCTCAATCCTCAATCCTCAATCCTCAATCCTGAATCCTCAATCTTCAATCCTCAATCCTCAATCCTCAATTCTCAATCCTCAATCCTCAATCCTCAATCCTCAATACTCAACCCTCAAAACTCAGTCCAGAAACATCAATACCGAATCCTCAATCCTGAATCCTCAATCTTCAGCCCTTAGTCCTCAACAATCAATTGTCAATCCTCAATCCTCAGTAGAATATCCTCAATTCACAGTTTTCAATACTCAATCCCCATTCTTCGATCTTCAAATCTAAATCCACAAACATCAATTCTCATCACTCAACCCTCAACACTCAGTCCTCTATCTTCAATCCTCAATCCTAAATCCTCAATCTTCAATCCTCAATACTCAATCTGCAATCCTCAATACTCAATCCTCAATCCTCAATCCTAATTCGTCACTCCTCAATACCCAATCCTCAATCTTCAATCCTCAATCCTCGATCCTCAATTCTCAATCCTTAATCCTCAATCCTCAATCCTCAATCTTCAATCCTCAATACTCAATCTTCAATACTCAATCCTCAATCCTCAATCCTCTATCCTCAATCCTCAATCGTCAGTCCTCAATTCCCAATCCTCAATCTTCAATCCTCAACCCTCAATCTTCAATCCCCAATCATCAATCCTCAAGTTTCAATACTCAATACTCAGTCTTCAATCCTCAATCCTCAATCCTCAATCCTCAATCCTCAATCCTCAATCCTCAATCCTCAATCCTCAATCCTCAACCCTCAATCCTCAGTCCTGAGACCTCAATCCCGAATCCTCAATCCTGAATCCGCAAACTTCAGTCCTCAGTCCTCAACAATCAATTGTCAGTCCTCAAACCTCAATAGAATATCCTCAATTCACAGTTTTCAATACTCAATCCCCATTCTTCAATCTTCAAGTCTCAATCCACAAACATCAATTCTCATCACTCAACCCACAACACTCAGTCCTCAATCTTCAATCCTCAATCCTCAATCCGCAATCTTGAATCCTCAATACTCAATCTTCAATCCTCAATCCTCAATTCTCAATCCTCAACACTCAATCCTCAATCGTCTGTCCTCAATCCCCAATCCTCAATCTTCAATCCTCTATCCTCAATCCTCAATCCTCAATCCTCAACCCTCAATCTTCTATACTCAATCCTCAATCCTCAATCCTCAACCATCAGTCCTCAGTCCTGAAACCTCAATACCGAATCCTCAATCCTGAATCCTCAATCATCAGCCCTCAGTCCTCAACAATCAATTGTCAATCCTCAATCCTCAGTAGAATATCCTCAATTCACAGTTTTCAATATTCAATCCCCATTCTTCAATCTTCAAATCTCAATCCACAAACATCAATTCTCATCACTCAACCCTCAACACTCAGTCCTCAATCTTCAATCCTCAATCCTATATCCTCAATCTACAATCCTCAATACTCAATCTTCAATCCTCAATCCTCAACTCTCAATCCTCAATACTCAATCCGCAATCGTCAATCCTCAATTCCCAATCCTCAATCTTCAATCCTCAATCCTCAATCTTCAATCCTTAATCCTCAATCCTCAATCCCCAACCCTCAGTCCTCAATCCTCAGACCTCAAGCATCAATACCCAACCCTCTGACCTCGTCCTCAATCCACAACCCTTAATCCTAAATCCGCAATCTTCAATCATCAATATTCAACCTTCAATCCTCAATCCTCAATCCTCAATCCTCAATCCTCAATCCTCAATCCTCAAACCTCAATACCGGAGCCTCAATCTTCAATCCTCAATCCTCAATCCTCAATTCTCTATCCTCAATCTTCAGTCCTTAGTCCTCAAACCTCAATCCTCAACTCTCAACCCTCATCCTCAATCCTCAATCCTCAATCCTCAATCATCAATCCTCAATTTTCTATCCTCAATACTCAATCCTCAATCCTCAATCCTCAATACTCAATCCTCAATCCTCAATCCTCAATCCTCAACCCTCAATCCTCAGTCCTGAAACCTCAATCCCGAATCCTCAATCCTGAATCCGCAAACTTCAGTCCTCAGACCTCAACAATCAATTGTCAATCCTCAATCCTCAATAGAATATCCTCAATTCACAGTTTTCAATACTCAATCCCCATTCTTCAATCTTCAAATCTCAATCCACAAACATCAATTCTCATCACTCAACCCTCAACACTCAGTCCACGGTCTTCAATCCTCAATCCTCAATCCTCAATCTTGAATCCTCAATACTCAATCTTCAATCCTGAATCCTCAACTCTCAATCCTCAACACTCAATCCTCAATCGTCAATCCTCAATCCCCAATCCTCAATCTTCTATCCTCTATCCTCAATCCTCAATCCTCAATCCTCAATCCTCAATCTTCAATACTCAATACTCAATCGTCAATACTCAATCCTCAATCTTCTATCCTCAATCCTCAATCCTGAATGTTCAATCCTCAATACCCAATCCTCAATCTTCAATCCTCAATGCTCAATCCTCAATCCTCAATCCTCAATCCTCAGTCCTCAATCCTCAATTCTCAATCCTCAATCCTCAATCCTCAGACCTCAAACATCAATACTCAACCCTCAGCCCTCGTCCGCATTCCACAACCCTCAATCCTCAATCCTCAATCTTCAATCATCAATATTCAATCTTCAATCCTCAATCCTCAATCCTCAATCCTCAATTCTCAATCCGCAATACTCAATCCTCAATCGTCAATCCTCAATACTGAATACTCAACATTCAATCCTCAATACTCAATCTTCAATACTCAACCCTCAATCCTCAATCCTCAATCCTCAATCCTCAATCCTCAATCCCAAATCCCTAATCCTCAATCCTCAATCCTCAACCCACAATCCTCAGTCCTGATACCTCAATACCGAATCCTCCATCCTGAATCCTCAATCCTCAGCCCTCAGTCCTCAAGAATCAATTGTCAATCCTCAATCCTCAATAGAATATCTTCAATTAACAGTTTTCAATACTCAATCCCCATTCTTCAATCTTCAAATCTCAATCCACAAACATCAATTATCATCACTCAACCCTCAACACTCAGTCCTCAATCTTCAATCTTCAATCCTCAATCCTCAATCCTCAATCATCAATCCTCAATATTCAATCCTCAATACTCAATCTTCAATCCTCAATCCTCAATCCTCAATCCTCAATCCTCAATCCTCAATCCTCAATCCTCAACCTTCAATCTTCAGTCCTGAAACCTCAATCCCGAATCCTCAATCCTGAATCCGCAAACTTCAGTCCTCAGTCCTCAACAATCAATCGTCAATCCTCAATCCTCAATAGAATATCCTCAATTCACAGTTTTCAATACTCAATCCCCATTCTTCAATATTCAAATCTCAATCCACAGACATAAATTCTCATCACTCAGCCCTCAACATTCAGTCCTCAATCTTCAATCCTCAATACTCAAGCTTCAATCCTCAATCCTCAATCCTCAATCCTCAATCCTCAATCCTCAATCCTCAATCCTCAATCCTCAATCCTCAATCCTCAATCCTCAATCCTCAATCCTCAATCTTCAATCCTCAATCCTCAATCCTCAATCCTCAATCCTCAATCTTCAATCCTCAATCCTCAATCCTCAATTCTCAATCCTCAATCCTCAATCCTCAATCCTCAATCCTCAATACTCAACCATCAATCCTCAGTCCAGAAACATCAATACCGAATCCTCAATCCTGAATCCTCAACCTTCAGCCCTTAGTCCTCAACAATCAATTGTCAATCCTCAATCCTCAATAGAATATCCTCAATTCACAGTTTTCAATACTCAATCCCCATTCTTCAATCGTCAAATCTAAATCCACAAACATCAATTCTCATCACTCAACCCTCAACACTCAGTCCTCAATCTTCAATCCTCAATCCTAAATCCTCAACCTCCAATCCTCAATACTCAATCTTCATCCTCAATCCTCTATTCTCAATCCTCAATACTCATTCCTCAATCGTCAATCCTCAATACCCAATCCTCAATCTTCAATCCTCAATCCACAATATTCAATCCTCAATCCTCAATCCTCAATCCCCAATCCTCAATCTTCAATCCTCAATACTCAATATTCAATCCTCAATCCTCAATCCTCAATCCTCAATCCTCAATCCTCAATCCTCAATCTTGAATCCTCAATACTCAATCTTCAATCCTGAATCCTCAACTCTCAATCCTCAACACTCAATCCTCAATCGTCAATCCTCAATCCCCAATCCTCAATCTTCTATCCTCTATCCTCAATCCTCAATCCTCAATCCTCAATCCTCAATCTTCAATACTCAATACTCAATCGTCAATACTCAATCCTCAATCTTCTATCCTCAATCCTCAATCCTGAATGTTCAATCCTCAATACCCAATCCTCAATCTTCAATCCTCAATGCTCAATCCTCAATCCTCAATCCTCAATCCTCAGTCCTCAATCCTCAATTCTCAATCCTCAATCCTCAATCCTCAGACCTCAAACATCAATACTCAACCCTCAGCCCTCGTCCGCATTCCACAACACTCAATCCTCAATCCTCAATCTTCAATCATCAATATTCAATCTTCAATCCTCAATCCTCAATCCTCAATCCTCAATTCTCAATCCGCAATACTCAATCCTCAATCGTCAATCCTCAATACTGAATACTCAACATTCAATCCTCAATACTCAATCTTCAATACTCAACCCTCAATCCTCAATCCTCAATCCTCAATCCTCAATCCTCAATCCCAAATCCCTAATCCTCAATCCTCAATCCTCAACCCACAATCCTCAGTCCTGATACCTCAATACCGAATCCTCCATCCTGAATCCTCAATCCTCAGCCCTCAGTCCTCAAGAATCAATTGTCAATCCTCAATCCTCAATAGAATATCTTCAATTAACAGTTTTCAATACTCAATCCCCATTCTTCAATCTTCAAATCTCAATCCACAAACATCAATTATCATCACTCAACCCTCAACACTCAGTCCTCAATCTTCAATCTTCAATCCTCAATCCTCAATCCTCAATCATCAATCCTCAATATTCAATCCTCAATACTCAATCTTCAATCCTCAATCCTCAATCCTCAATCCTCAATCCTCAATCCTCAATCCTCAATCCTCAACCTTCAATCTTCAGTCCTGAAACCTCAATCCCGAATCCTCAATCCTGAATCCGCAAATTTCAGTCCTCAGTCCTCAACAATCAATCGTCAATCCTCAATCCTCAATAGAATATCCTCAATTCACAGTTTTCAATACTCAATCCCCATTCTTCAATATTCAAATCTCAATCCACAGACATAAATTCTCATCACTCAGCCCTCAACATTCAGTCCTCAATCTTCAATCCTCAATACTCAAGCTTCAATCCTCAATCCTCAATCCTCAATCCTCAATCCTCAATCCTCAATCCTCAATCCTCAATCCTCAATCCTCAATCCTCAATCCTCAATCCTCAATCCTCAATCTTCAATCCTCAATCCTCAATCCTCAATCCTCAATCCTCAATCTTCAATCCTCAATCCTCAATCCTCAATTCTCAATCCTCAATCCTCAATCCTCAATCCTCAATACTCAACCATCAATCCTCAGTCCAGAAACATCAATACCGAATCCTCAATCCTGAATCCTCAACCTTCAGCCCTTAGTCCTCAACAATCAATTGTCAATCCTCAATCCTCAATAGAATATCCTCAATTCACAGTTTTCAATACTCAATCCCCATTCTTCAATCGTCAAATCTAAATCCACAAACATCAATTCTCATCACTCAACCCTCAACACTCAGTCCTCAATCTTCAATCCTCAATCCTAAATCCTCAACCTCCAATCCTCAATACTCAATCTTCATCCTCAATCCTCTATTCTCAATCCTCAATACTCATTCCTCAATCGTCAATCCTCAATACCCAATCCTCAATCTTCAATCCTCAATCCACAATATTCAATCCTCAATCCTCAATCCTCAATCCTCAATCCCCAATCCTCAGTCCTCAATCCTCAGACCTCAAGCATCAATACCCAACCCTCTGACCTCGTCCTCAATCCACAACCCTTAATCCTAAATCCGCAATCTTCAATCATCAATATTCAACCTTCAATCCTCAATCCTCAATCCTCAATCCTCAATCCTCAATCCTCAAACCTCAATACCGGAGCCTCAATCTTCAATCCTCAATCCTCAATCCTCAATTCTCTATCCTCAATCTTCAGTCCTTAGTCCTCAAACCTCAATCCTCAACTCTCAACCCTCATCCTCAATCCTCAATCCTCAATCCTCAATCATCAATCCTCAATTTTATATCCTCAATACTCAATCCTCAATCCACAATCCTCAATACTCAATCCTCAATCCTCAATCCTGAATCCTCAACCCTCAATCCTCAGTCCGGAAACCTCAATCCCGAATCCTCAATCCTGAATCCGCAAACTTCAGTCCTCAGACCTCAACAATCAATTGTCAATCCTCAATCCTCAATAGAATATCCTCAATTCACAGTTTTCAATACTCAATCCCCATTCTTCAATCTTCAAATCTCAATCCACAAACATCAATTCTCATCACTCAACCCTCAACACTCAGTCCACGGTCTTCAATCCTCAATCCTCAATCCTCAATCTTGAATCCTCAATACTCAATCTTCAATCCTGAATCCTCAACTCTCAATCCTCAACACTCAATCCTCAATCGTCAATCCTCAATCCCCAATCCTCAATCTTCTATCCTCTATCCTCAATCCTCAATCCTCAATCCTCAATCCTCAATCTTCAATACTCAATACTCAATCGTCAATACTCAATCCTCAATCTTCTATCCTCAATCCTCAATCCTGAATGTTCAATCCTCAATACCCAATCCTCAATCTTCAATCCTCAATGCTCAATCCTCAATCCTCAATCCTCAATCCTCAGTCCTCAATCCTCAATTCTCAATCCTCAATCCTCAATCCTCAGACTTCAAACATCAATACTCAACCCTCAGCCCTCGTCCGCATTCCACAACCCTCAATCCTCAATCCTCAATCTTCAATCATCAATATTCAATCTTCAATCCTCAATCCTCAATCCTCAATCCTCAATTCTCAATCCGCAATACTCAATCCTCAATCGTCAATCCTCAATACTGAATACTCAACATTCAATCCTCAATACTCAATCTTCAATACTCAACCCTCAATCCTCAATCCTCAATCCTCAATACCAAATCCCTAATCTTCAATCCTCAATCCTCAAACCTCAATTCTCAATCCTCAATCCTCAATCCTCAGACCTCAAACATCAATACTCAACCCTCAGTCCTCGTCCGCAATCCACAACCCTCAATCCTCAATACTCAATCTTCAATCATCAATATTCAATATTCAATACTCAATCCTCAATCCTCTATCCTCAATCCCCAATCCTGAATGTTCAATCCTCAATACCCAATCCTCAATCTTCAATCCTCAATACTCAATACTCAATCCTCAATCCTCAATCCTCAGTGCTCAATCCTCAATTCTCAATCCTCAATCCTCAATCCTCAGACCTCAAACATCAATACTCAACCCTCAGCCCTCGTCCGCAATCCACAACCCTCAATCCTCAATCCTCAATCTTCAATCATCAATATTCAATCTTCAATCCTCAACCCTCAATCCTCTATCCTCAATCCTCAATCCTGGATGTTCAATCCTCAATACCCAATCCTCAACCTTCAATCCTCAATCCTCAATCCTCAATCCTCAAACCTCAATCCTCAGTCCTGAAACCTCAATACCGAATCCTCAATCCTGAATCCTCAATCTTCAGCCCTCAGTCCTCAACAATCAATTGTCAATCCTCAAACCTCAATAGAATATCCTCAATTCACAGTTTTCAATACTCAATCCCCATTCTTCAATCTTCAAATCTCAATCCACAAACATCAATTCTCATCACTCAACCCTCAACACTCAGTCCTCAATCTTCAATCCTCAATCCTAAATCCTCAATTTTCAATCCTCAATACTCAATCTTCAATCCTCAATCCTCAATTCTCAATCCTCAATCCTCAATCCTCAATCCTCAATCCTCAATCTACAATCCTCAATACTCAATCTTCAACTCTCAATCTTCAATCCTCAATCCTCTATCCTCATTCTTCAATCCTCAACACCGAATCCTCAATCTTCAATCCTCAATCCTCAATCCTCAATTCCCAATCCTCAATCCTCAATCCTCAGACCTCAAACATCAATACTCAACTCTCAGTCCTCGTCCGCAATCCACAACACTCAATCCTCAATCCTCAATCCTCAATCTTCAATCATCAATATTCAATCTTCAATCCTCAATCCTCAATCCTCTATCCTCAATCCTCAATCCTGAATGTTCAATACTCAATACCCGATCCTCAATATTCAATCCTCAATCCTCAACCGTCAACCCTCAATTCCCAATCCTCAATCTTCAATCCTCGATCCTCAATCCTCAATCCTCAAGCCTCAATACCAAATCCTCAATCTTCAATCCTCAACACTCAATCCTCAATACGCAATCCTCAATCCTCAATTCTCAAACCTCAATCCTCAGTCCTCAGTCCTCAAACCTCAATCCTCAAACCTCAACCCTCATCCTCAATCCTCAATCCTCGAACCTCAATCTTCAATCCTCAATCCTCAATCCTCAATTCCCAATCCTCAAACCTCAATCCTCAGACCTCAAGCATCAATACCCAACCCTCTGTCCTCGTCCTCAATCCTCAATCTTCTATCCTCAATACTCAATCTTCAATCCTCAATCCTCAATTCTCAATCCTCAATACTCAATCCTCAATCGTCAATCCTCAATTCCCAATCCTCAATCTTCAATCCTCAATCCACAATATTCAATCCTCAATCCTCAATCCTCAGTCCCCAATCCTCAATCTTCAATCCTCAATACTCAATTTTCACTCCTCAATCCTCAATCCTCAATTCTCAATCCTCAATCCTCAATCCTCAGTCCTCAATTTTCAATCCTCAATACTCAATCTTCAATACTCAATCCTCAATCCTCAATCCTCAATCCTCAATCCTCAATCCTCAATCCAAAATCCTCAATCCTCAATCCTCAACCCTCAACCCTCATTCCTCAGTCCTGAAACATCAATACCGAATCTTCAATACTGAATCCTCAATCTTCAGACCTCAGTCCTCAACAATCAATTGTGAATCCTCAATCCTCAATAGAATATCCTCAATTCACAGTTTTCAATACTCAATCCCCATTCTTCAATCTTCAAATCTCAATGCACAAACATTAATTCTCATCACTCAACCCTCAACACTCAGTCCTCAATTTTCAATCCTCAATCCTCAATCCGCAATCTTGAATCCTCAATACTCAATCTTCAATCCTCAATCCTCAATTCTCAATCCTCAACACTCAATCCTCAATCGTCAATCCTCAATCCCCAATCCTCAATCTTCAATCCTCTATCCACAATCCTCAATCCTCAATCCTCAATCCTCAATCTTCAATCCTCAATACTCAATCTTCAACCCTCAATCTTCAATCCTCAATCCTCAATCCTCAATCCTCAATCCTCAATCATCAATCCTAATTCGTCACTCCTCAATACCCAATCCTCAATCTGCAATCCTCAATCCTCAATCCTCAATCCTCAATCCTCAATCCTCAATCCTCAATCCTCAATCTTCAATCCTCAATCCTCAATCCTCAATTCTCAATCCTCAATCCTCAATCCTCAATCCTCAATACTCAACCCTCAATCCTCAGTCCAGAAACATCAATACCGAATCCTCAATCCTGAATCCTCAATCTTCAGCCCTTAGTCCTCAACAATCAATTGTCAATCCTCAATCCTCAATAGAATATCCTCAATTCACAGTTTCCAATACTCAATCCCCATTCTTCGATCTTCAAATCTAAATCCACAAACATCAATTCTCATCACTCAACCCTCAACACTCAGTCCTCAATCTTCAATCCTCAATCCTCAATCCGCAATCTTGAATCCTCAATACTCAATCTTCAATCCTCAATCCTCAATTCTCAATCCTCAACACTCAATCCTCAATCGTCAATCCTCAATCCCCAATCCTCAATCTTCAATCCTCTATCCACAATCCTCAATCCTCAATCCTCAATCCTCAATCTTCAATCCTCAATACTCAATCTTCAACCCTCAATCTTCAATCCTTAATCCTCAATCCTCAATCCTCAATCCTCAATCATCAATCCTAATTCGTCACTCCTCAATACCCAATCCTCAATCTGCAATCCTCAATCCTCAAACCTCAATCCTCAATCCTCAATCCTCAATCCTCAATCCTCAATCTTCAATCCTCAATCCTCAATCCTCAATTCTCAATCCTCAATCCTCAATCCTCAATCCTCAATACTCAACCCTCAATCCTCAGTCCAGAAACATCAATACCGAATCCTCAATCCTGAATCCTCAATCTTCAGCCCTTATTCCTCAACAATCAATTGTCAATCCTCAATCCTCAGTAGAATATCCTCAATTCACAGTTTTCAATACTCAATCCCCATTCTTCGATCTTCAAATCTAAATCCACAAACATCAATTCTCATCACTCAACCCTCAACACTCAGTCCTCTATCTTCAATCCTCAATCCTAAATCCTCAATCTTCAATCCTCAATACTCAATCTGCAATCCTCAATACTCAATCCTCAATCCTCAATCCTAATTCGTCACTCCTCAATACCCAATCCTCAATCTTCAATCCTCAATCCTCGATCCTCAATTCTCAATCCTTAATCCTCAATCCTCAATCCTCAATCTTCAATCCTCAATACTCAATCTTCAATACTCAATCCTCAATCCTCAATCCTCTATCCTCAATCCTCAATCGTCAGTCCTCAATTCCGAATCCTCAATCTTCAATCCTCAACCCTCAATCTTCAATCCCCAATCATCAATCCTCAAGTTTCAATCCTCAATACTCAGTCTTCAATCCTCAATCCTCAATCCTCAATCCTCAATCCTCAATCCTCAATCCTCAATCCTCAATCCTCAATCCTCAACCCTCAATCCTCAGTCCTGAGACCTCAATCCCGAATCCTCAATCCTGAATCCGCAAACTTCAGTCCTCAGTCCTCAACAATCAATTGTCAGTCCTCAAACCTCAATAGAATATCCTCAATTCACAGTTTTCAATACTCAATCCCCATTCTTCAATCTTCAAGTCTCAATCCACAAACATCAATTCTCATCACTCAACCCACAACACTCAGTCCTCAATCTTCAATCCTCAATCCTCAATCCGCAATCTTGAATCCTCAATACTCAATCTTCAATCCTCAATCCTCAATTCTCAATCCTCAACACTCAATCCTCAATCGTCTGTCCTCAATCCCCAATCCTCAATCTTCAATCCTCTATCCTCAATCCTCAATCCTCAATCCTCAACCCTCAATCTTCTATACTCAATCCTCAATCCTCAATCCTCAACCATCAGTCCTCAGTCCTGAAACCTCAATACCGAATCCTCAATCCTGAATCCTCAATCATCAGCCCTCAGTCCTCAACAATCAATTGTCAATCCTCAATCCTCAGTAGAATATCCTCAATTCACAGTTTTCAATATTCAATCCCCATTCTTCAATATTCACATCTCAATCCACAGACATAAATTCTCATCACTCAGCCCTCAACATTCAGTCCTCAATCTTCAATCCTCAATACTCAAGCTTCAATCCTCAATCCTCAATCCTCAATCCTCAATCCTCAATCCTCAATCCTCAATCCTCAATCCTCAATCCTCAATCCTCAATCCTCAATCCTCAAACCTCAATCCTCAATCTTCAATCCTCAATCGTCAATCCTCAATCCTCAGACCTCAAACATCAATACTCAACCCTCAGCCCTCGTCCGCAATCCACAACCCTCAATCCTCAATCCTCAATCTTCAATCCTCAATCCTAAATCCTCAATTTTCAATCCTCAATACTCAATCTTCAATCCTCAATCCTCAATTCTCAATCCTCAATCCTCAATCCTCAATCCTCAATCCTCAATCTACAATCCTCAATACTCAATCTTCAACTCTCAATCTTCAATCCTCAATCCTCTATCCTCATTCATCAATCCTCAACACCGAATCCTCAATCTTCAATCCTCAATCCTCAATCCTCAATTCCCAATCCTCAATCCTCAATCCTCAGACCTCAAACATCAATACTCAACCCTCAGTCCTCGTCCGCAATCCACAACACTCAATCCTCAATCCTCAATCCTCAATCTTCAATCATCAATATTCAATCTTCAATCCTCAATCCTCAATCCTCTATCCTCAATCCTCAATCCTGAATGTTCAATACTCAATACCCGATCCTCAATATTCAATCCTCAATCCTCAACCGTCAACCCTCAATTCCCAATCCTCAATCTTCAATCCTCGATCCTCAATCCTCAATCCTCAAGCCTCAATACCAAATCCTCAATCTTCAATCCTCAACACTCAATCCTCAATACGCAATCCTCAATCCTCAATTCTCAAACCTCAATTATCAGTCCTCAGTCCTCAAACCTCAATCCTCAAACCTCAACCCTCATCCTCAATCCTCAATCCTCGAACCTCAATCTTCAATCCTCAATCCTCAATCCTCAATTCCCAATCCTCAAACCTCAATCCTCAGACCTCAAGCATCAATACCCAACCCTCTGTCCTCGTCCTCAATCCTCAATCTTCTATCCTCAATACTCAATCTTCAATCCTCAATCCTCAATTCTCAATCCTCAATACTCAATCCTCAATCGTCAATCCTCAATTCCCAATCCTCAATCTTCAATCCTCAATCCACAATATTCAATCCTCAATCCTCAATCCTCAGTCCCCAATCCTCAATCTTCAATCCTCAATACTCAATTTTCAATCCTCAATCCTCAATCCTCTATCCTCAATCCTCAATCCTGAATGTTCAATCCTCAATACACAATCCTCAATCTTCAATCCTCAATACTCAATCCTCAATCCTCAACCCTCAATCCTCAGTCCTCAAACCTCAATCCCGAATCCTCAATCCTGAATCCTCAATCTTCAGCCCTCAGTCCTCAACAATCAATTGTCAGTCCTCAATCCTGAATAGAATATACCCAATTCGCAGTTTTCAATACTCAATCCCCAATGTTCAATCTTCAAATCTCAATCCACAAACATCAATTCTCATCACGCAACGCTCAACACTCAGTCCCCAATCCTCAATCTTCAATCCTCAATCCTCAATCCTCAATCCTCAATCCTCAATCCTCAATCCTCATTCCTCAAACCTCAATCCTCTATCCTCAGTCCTCACCCTCAATTCTCAATCCTCAATCCTCAATCCTCAATCATCAATCCCTAATCCTCAATCCTCAATCCTCAATCCTCAATCCTCAATTTTCAATCCTCAATCCTCAATCTTCAATCCTCAATCCTCAATCCTCAATCCTCAATCATCAATCCTCAATTTTCAATCCTCAATACTCAATCTTCAATCCTCAATCCTCAATCCTCAATCCTCAATCCTCAGTCCTCAATCCACAACCCTCAATCCTCAGTCCTGAAACCTCAATCCCGAATCCTCAATCCTGAATCCGCAAACTTCAGTCCTCAAACCTCAACAATCAATTGTGAATCCTCAATCCTCAATAGAATATCCTCAATTCACAGTTTTCAATACTCAATCCCCATTTCATCAATCTTCAAATCTCAATCCAAAAACATTAATTCTCATCACTCAACCCTCAACACTCAGTCCTCAATCTTCAATCCTCAATCCTCAATCCGCAATCTTGAATACTCAATACTCAATCTTCAATCCTCAATCCTCAATTCTCAATCCTCAACACTCAATCCTCAATCGTCAATCCTCAATCCCCAATCCTCAATCTTCAATCCTCTATCCACAATCCTCAATCCTCAATCCTCAATCCTCAATCTTCAATCCTCAATACTCAATCTTCAACCCTCAATCTTCAATCCTTAATCCTCAATCCTCAATCCTCAATCCTCAATCATCAATCCTAATTCGTCACTCCTCAATACCCAATCCTCAATCTGCAATCCTCAATCCTCAAACCTCAATCCTCAATCCTCAATCCTCAATCCTCAATCCTCAATCTTCAATCCTCAATCCTCAATCCTCAATTCTCAATCCTCAATCCTCAATCCTCAATCCTCAATACTCAACCCTCAATCCTCAGTCCAGAAACATCAATACCGAATCCTCAATCCTGAATCCTCAATCTTCAGCCCTTAGTCCTCAACAATCAATTGTCAATCCTCAATCCTCAGTAGAATATCCTCAATTCACAGTTTTCAATACTCAATCCCCATTCTTCGATCTTCAAATCTAAATCCACAAACATCAATTCTCATCACTCAACCCTCAACACTCAGTCCTCTATCTTCAATCCTCAATCCTAAATCCTCAATCTTCAATCCTCAATACTCAATCTGCAATCCTCAATACTCAATCCTCAATCCTCAATCCTAATTCGTCACTCCTCAATACCCAATCCTCAATCTTCAATCCTCAATCCTCGATCCTCAATTCTCAATCCTTAATCCTCAATCCTCAATCCTCAATCTTCAATCCTCAATACTCAATCTTCAATACTCAATCCTCAATCCTCAATCCTCTATCCTCAATCCTCAATCGTCAGTCCTCAATTCCCAATCCTCAATCTTCAATCCTCAACCCTCAATCTTCAATCCCCAATCATCAATCCTCAAGTTTCAATCCTCAATACTCAGTCTTCAATCCTCAATCCTCAATCCTCAATCCTCAATCCTCAATCCTCAATCCTCAATCCTCAATCCTCAATCCTCAACCCTCAATCCTCAGTCCTGAGACCTCAATCCCGAATCCTCAATCCTGAATCCGCAAACTTCAGTCCTCAGTCCTCAACAATCAATTGTCAGTCCTCAAACCTCAATAGAATATCCTCAATTCACAGTTTTCAATACTCAATCCCCATTCTTCAATCTTCAAGTCTCAATCCACAAACATCAATTCTCATCACTCAACCCACAACACTCAGTCCTCAATCTTCAATCCTCAATCCTCAATCCGCAATCTTGAATCCTCAATACTCAATCTTCAATCCTCAATCCTCAATTCTCAATCCTCAACACTCAATCCTCAATCGTCTGTCCTCAATCCCCAATCCTCAATCTTCAATCCTCTATCCTCAATCCTCAATCCTCAATCCTCAACCCTCAATCTTCTATACTCAATCCCCAATCCTCAATCCTCAACCATCAGTCCTCAGTCCTGAAACCTCAATACCGAATCCTCAATCCTGAATCCTCAATCATCAGCCCTCAGTCCTCAACAATCAATTGTCAATCCTCAATCCTCAGTAGAATATCCTCAATTCACAGTTTTCAATATTCAATCCCCATTCTTCAATCTTCAAATCTCAATCCACAAACATCAATTCTCATCACTCAACCCTCAACACTCAGTCCTCAATCTTCAATCCTCAATCCTATATCCTCAATCTACAATCCTCAATACTCAATCTTCAATCCTCAATCCTCAATTCTCAATCCTCAATACTCAATCCGCAATCGTCAATCCTCAATTCCCAATCCTCAATCTTCAATCCTCAATCCTCAATCTTCAATCCTTAATCCTCAATCCTCAATCCCCAACCCTCAGTCCTCAATCCTCAGACCTCAAGCATCAATACCCAACCCTCTGACCTCGTCCTCAATCCACAACCCTTAATCATAAATCCGCAATCTTCAATCATCAATATTCAACCTTCAATCCTCAATCCTCAATCCTCAATCCTCAATCCTCAATCCTCAATCCTCAAACCTCAATACCGGAGCCTCAATCTTCAATCCTCAATCCTCAATCCTCAATTCTCTATCCTCAATCTTCAGTCCTTAGTCCTCAAACCTCAATCCTCAACTCTCAACCCTCATCCTCAATCCTCAATCCTCAATCCTCAATCATCAATCCTCAATTTTCTATCCTCAATACTCAATCCTCAATCCTCAATCCTCAATACTCAATCCTCAATCCTCAATCCTCAATCCTCAACCCTCAATCCTCAGTCCTGAAACCTCAATCCCGAATCCTCAATCCTGAATCCGCAAACTTCAGTCCTCAGACCTCAACAATCAATTGTCAATCCTCAATCCTCAATAGAATATCCTCAATTCACAGTTTTCAATACTCAATCCCCATTCTTCAATCTTCAAATCTCAATCCACAAACATCAATTCTCATCACTCAACCCTCAACACTCAGTCCACGGTCTTCAATCCTCAATCCTCAATCCTCAATCTTGAATCCTCAATACTCAATCTTCAATCCTGAATCCTCAACTCTCAATCCTCAACACTCAATCCTCAATCGTCAATCCTCAATCCCCAATCCTCAATCTTCTATCCTCTATCCTCAATCCTCAATCCTCAATCCTCAATCCTCAATCTTCAATACTCAATACTCAATCGTCAATACTCAATCCTCAATCTTCTATCCTCAATCCTCAATCCTGAATGTTCAATCCTCAATACCCAATCCTCAATCTTCAATCCTCAATGCTCAATCCTCAATCCTCAATCCTCAATCCTCAGTCCTCAATCCTCAATTCTCAATCCTCAATCCTCAATCCTCAGACCTCAAACATCAATACTCAACCCTCAGCCCTCGTCCGCATTCCACAACCCTCAATCCTCAATCCTCAATCTTCAATCATCAATATTCAATCTTCAATCCTCAATCCTCAATCCTCAATCCTCAATTCTCAATCCGCAATACTCAATCCTCAATCGTCAATCCTCAATACTGAATACTCAACATTCAATCCTCAATACTCAATCTTCAATACTCAACCCTCAATCCTCAATCCTCAATCCTCAATCCTCAATCCTCAATCCCAAATACCTAATCCTCAATCCTCAATCCTCAACCCACAATCCTCAGTCCTGATACCTCAATACCGAATCCTCCATCCTGAATCCTCAATCCTCAGCCCTCAGTCCTCAAGAATCAATTGTCAATCCTCAATCCTCAATAGAATATCTTCAATTAACAGTTTTCAATACTCAATCCCCATTCTTCAATCTTCAAATCTCAATCCACAAACATCAATTATCATCACTCAACCCTCAACACTCAGTCCTCAATCTTCAATCTTCAATCCTCAATCCTCAATCCTCAATCATCAATCCTCAATATTCAATCCTCAATACTCAATCTTCAATCCTCAATCCTCAATCCTCAATCCTCAATCCTCAATCCTCAATCCTCAATCCTCAACCTTCAATCTTCAGTCCTGAAACCTCAATCCCGAATCCTCAATCCTGAATCCGCAAACTTCAGTCCTCAGTCCTCAACAATCAATCGTCAATCCTCAATCCTCAATAGAATATCCTCAATTCACAGTTTTCAATACTCAATCCCCATTCTTCAATATTCAAATCTCAATCCACAGACATAAATTCTCATCACTCAGCCCTCAACATTCAGTCCTCAATCTTCAATCCTCAATACTCAAGCTTCAATCCTCAATCCTCAATCCTCAATCCTCAATCCTCAATCCTCAATCCTCAATCCTCAATCCTCAATCCTCAATCCTCAATCCTCAATCCTCAATCCTCAATCTTCAATCCTCAATCCTCAATCCTCAATCCTCAATCCTCAATCTTCAATCCTCAATCCTCAATCCTCAATTCTCAATCCTCAATCCTCAATCCTCAATCCTCAATACTCAACCATCAATCCTCAGTCCAGAAACATCAATACCGAATCCTCAATCCTGAATCCTCAACCTTCAGCCCTTAGTCCTCAACAATCAATTGTCAATCCTCAATCCTCAATAGAATATCCTCAATTCACAGTTTTCAATACTCAATCCCCATTCTTCAATCGTCAAATCTAAATCCACAAACATCAATTCTCATCACTCAACCCTCAACACTCAGTCCTCAATCTTCAATCCTCAATCCTAAATCCTCAACCTCCAATCCTCAATACTCAATCTTCATCCTCAATCCTCTATTCTCAATCCTCAATACTCATTCCTCAATCGTCAATCCTCAATACCCAATCCTCAATCTTCAATCCTCAATCCACAATATTCAATCCTCAATCCTCAATCCTCAATCCCCAATCCTCAATCTTCAATCCTCAATACTCAATATTCAATCCTCAATCCTCAATCCTCAATCCTCAATCCTCAATCCTCAATCCTCAATCTTCAATCCTCAATGCTCAATCTTCAACCGTCAATCTTCAATCCTCAATCCTCAATCCTCATTCTTCAATCCCCAACACCCAATCCTCAATCTTCAATCCTCAATCCTCAATCCTCAATTCTCAATCCTCAGTCCTCAATCCTCAGACCTCAAGCATCAATACTCAACCCTCAGTCCTCGTCCGTAATCCACGACCCTCAATCTTCAATCCTCAATCTTCAATCATCAATATTCAATCTTCAATCCTCAAACCTCAATCCTCTATCCTCAATCCTGAATGTTCAATCCTCAATACAGAATCCTCAATCCTCAATCCTCAATCCTCAATCCTCAATACTCAACCATCAATCCTCAGTCCAGAAACATCAATACCGAATCCTCAATCCTGAATCCTCAACCTTCAGCCCTCAGTCCTCAACAATCAATTGTCTGTCCTCAATCCTCAATAGAATATACCCAATTCGCTGGTTTCAATACTCAATCCCCAATGTTCAATCTTCAAATCTCAATCCACAAACATCAATTCTCATCACTCAACACTCAACACTCAGTCCCCAATCCTAAATCTTCAATCCTCAATCCTCAATACTCAATCCTCAATCCTCAACCCTCAATCCTCATTACCCAAACCTCAATCCTCAATCCTCAGTCCTCACCCACAATTCTCAATCCTCAATCCTCAATCCTCAATCATCAATCCCCAATCCTCAACCCTCAATCCCCAATCCTCAATCCTCAGTCCTCAAACATCGATCCTGAATCCTAAATCTTCAATCCTTACTCCTCAATCCGCAATCCTCAATCTTCAATACTCAATACTCAATCTTCAATCCTCAAACCTCAATCCTCAAACCTCAACCCTCATCCTCAATCCTCAATCCTCGAACCTCAATCTTCAATCCTCAATCCTCAATCCTCAATTCCCAATCCTCAAACCTCAATCCTCAGACCTCAAGCATCAATACCCAACCCTCTGTCCTCGTCCTCAATCCTCAATCTTCTATCCTCAATACTCAATCTTCAATCCTCAATCCTCAATTCTCAATCCTCAATACTCAATCCTCAATCGTCAATCCTCAATTCCCAATCCTCAATCGTCAATCCTCAATCCACAATATTCAATCCTCAATCCTCAATCCTCAGTCCCCAATCCTCAATCTTCAATCCTCAATACTCAATTTTCAATCCTCAATCCTCAATCCTCTATCCTCAATCCTCAATCCTGAATGTTCAATCCTCAATACACAATCCTCAATCTTCAATCCTCAATACTCAATCCCCAATCCTCAACCCTCAATCCTCAGTCCTCAAACCTCAATCCCGAATCCTCAATCCTGAATCCTCAATCTTCAGCCCTCAGTCCTCAACAATCAATTGTCAGTCCGCAATCCTGAATAGAATATACCCAATTCGCAGTTTTCAATACTCAATCCCCATTCTTCAATATTCAAATCTCAATCCACAAACATAAATTCTCATCACTCAGCCCTCAACATTCAGTCCTCAATCTTCAATCCTCAATACTCAAGCTTCAATCCTCAATCCTCAATCCTCAATCCTCAATCCTCAATCCTCAATCCTCAATCCTCAATACTCAATCCTCAATCCTCAATCCTCAATCCTCAATCCTCAACCTTCAATCCTCAATCCTCAATCCTCAATCCTCAATCTTCAATCCTCAATCCTCAATCCTCAATTCTCAATCCTCAATCCTCAATCCTCAATCCTCAATCCTCAACAATCAATCCTCAGTCCAGAAACATCAATACCGAATCCTCAATCCTGAATCCTCAACCTTCAGCCCTTAGTCCTCAACAATCAATTGTCAATCCTCAATCCTCAATAGAATATCCTCAATTCACAGTTTTCAATACTCAATCCCCATTCTTCAATCTCCAAATCTAAATCCACAAACATCAATTCTCATCACTCAACCCTCAACACTCAGTCCTCAATCTTCAATCCTCAAACCTAAATCCTCAACCTCCAATCCTCAATACTCAATCTTCATCCTCAATCCTCTATTCTCAATCCTCAATACTCATTCCTCAATCGTCAATCCTCAATACCCAATCCTCAATCTTCAATCCTCAATCCACAATATTCAATCCTCAATCCTCAATCCTCAATCCCCAATCCTCAATCTTCAATCCTCAATACTCAATCTTCAATCCTCAATCCTCAATCCTCAATCCTCAATCCTCAATCTTCAATCCTCAATGCTCAATCTTCAACCCTCAATCTTCAATCCTCAATACTCAATCCTCATTCTTCAATCCCCAACACCCAATCCTCAAACTTCAATCCTCAATCCTCAATCCTCAATTCTCAATCCTCAATCCTCAATCCTCAGACCTCAAACATCAATACTCAACCCTCAGTCCTCGTCCGCAATCCACGACCCTCAATCTTCAATCCTCAATCTTCAATCATCAATATTCAATCTTCAATCCTCCAACCTCAATCCTCTATCCTCAATCCTCAATCCTGAATGTTCAATCCTCAATACAGAATCCTCAATCTTCGATCCTCAATACTCAATCCTCAATCCTCAACCCTCAATCCTCAGTCCTCAAACCTCAGTCCTGAATCCTCAATCCTGAATCCTCAACCTTCAGCCCTCAATCCTCAACAATCAATTGTCTGTCCTCAATCCTCAATAGAATATACCCAATTCGCAGGTTTCAATACTCAATCCCCAATGTTCAATCTTCAAATCTCAATCCACAAACATCAATTCTCATCACTCAACACTCAACACTCAGTCCCCAATCCTAAATCTTCAATCCTCAACCCTCAATACTCAATCCTCAATCCTCAACCCTCAATCCTCAATTTTCAATCCTGAATCCTCAATCTTCAATCCTCAATCCTCAATCCTCAATCCTCAATCATCAATCCTCAATTTTCAATCCTCAATACTCAATCTTCAATCCTCAATCCTCAATCCTCAATCCTCAATCCTCAGTCCTCAATCCACAACCCTCAATCCTCAGTCCTGAAACCTCAATCCCGAATCCTCAATCCTGAATCCGCAAACTTCAGTCCTCAATCCTCAACAATCAATTGTGAATCCTCAATCCTCAATAGAATATCCTCAATTCACAGTTTGCAATACTCAATCCCCATTCTTCAATCTTCAAATCTCAATCCACAAACATTAATTCTCATCACTCAACCCTCAACACTCAGTCCTCAATCTTCAATCCTCAATCCTCATTCCGCAATCTTGAATCCTCTATCCACAATCCTCAATCCTCAATCCTCAATCTTCAATCCTCAATACTCAATCTTCAACCCTCAATCTTCAATCCTCAATCCTCAATCCTCAATCCTCAATCCTCAATACTCAATCTTCAATCCTCAATACCCAATCTGCAATCCTCAATCCTCAATCATCAATCCTAATTCGTCTCTCCTCAATACCCAATCCTCAATCTGCAATCCTCAATCCTCAATCCTCAATCCTCAATCCTCAATCCTCAATCCTCAATCCTCAATCTTCAATCCTCAATCCTCAATCCTCAATTCTCAATCCTCAATTCTCAATCCTCAATCCTCAATCCTCAGACCTCAAACATCAATACTCAACCCTCAGCCCTCGTCCGCATTCCACAACCCTCAATCCTCAATCCTCAATCTTCAATCATCAATATTTAACCTTCAATCTTCAATCCTCAATCCTCAATTCTCAATCCGCAATACTCAATCCTCAATCGTCAATCCTCAATACTGAATACTCAACATTCAATCCTCAATACTCAATCTTCAATACTCAACCCTCAATCCTCAATCCTCAATCCTCAATCCTCAATCCTCAATCCCAAATACTTAATCCTCAATCCTCAATCCTCAACCCACAATCTTCAGTCCTGATACCTGAATACCGAATCCTCAATCCTGAATCTTCAATTCTCAGCCCTCAGTCCTCAAGAATCAATTGTCAATCCTCAATCCTCAATAGAATATCTTCAATTAACAGTTTTCAATACTCAATCCCCATTCTTCAATCTTCAAATCTCAATCCACAAACATCAATTATCATCACTCAACCCTCAACACTCAGTCCTCAATCTTCAATCGTCAATCCTAAATCCGCAATCTTCAATCCTCAATACTCAATCTTCAATCCTCAATCCTCAATCCTCAATAGAATATCCTCAATTCACAGTTTTCAATACTCAATCCCCATTCTTCAATCTTCAAATCTAAATCCACAAACATCAATTCTCATCACTCAACCCTCAACACTCAGTGCTCAATCTTCAATCCTCAATCCTAAATCCTGAACCTCCAATCCTCAATACTCAATCTTCATCCTCAATCCTCTATTCTCAATCCTCAATACTCATTCCTCAATCGTCAATCCTCAATACCCAATCCTCAATCTTCAATCCTCAATCCACAATATTCAATCCTCAATCCTCAATCCTCAATCCCCAATCCTCAATCTTCAATCCTCAATACTCAATCTTCAATCCTCAATCCTCAATCCTCAATCCTCAATCCTCAATCCCCAATCCTCAATCTTCAATCCTCAATACTCAATCTTCAACCCTCAATCTTCAATCCTCAATCCTCAATCCTCATTCTTCAATCCCCAACACCCAATCCTCAAACTTCAATCCTCAATCCTCAATCCTCAATTCTCAATCCTCAATCCTCAATCCTCAGACCTCAAACATCAATACTCAACCCTCAGTCCTCGTCCGCAATCCACGACCCTCAATCTTCAATCCTCAATCTTCAATCATCAATATTCAATCTTCAATCCTCAAACCTCAATCCTCTATCCTCAATCCTCAATCCTGAATGTTCAATCCTCAATACAGAATCCTCAATCTTCGATCCTCAATACTCAATCCTCAATCCTCAACCCTCAATCCTCAGTCCTCAAACCTCAATCCTGAATCCTCAATCCTGAATCCTCAACCTTCAGCCCTCAGTCCTCAACAATCAGTTGTCTGTCCTCAATCCTCAATAGAATATAGCCAATTCGCAGGTTTCCATACTCAATCCCCAATGTTCAATCTTCAAATCTCAATCCACAAACATCAATTCTCATCACTCAACACTCAACACTCAGTCCCCAATCCTAAATCTTCAATCCTCAATCCTCAATACTCAATCCTCAATCCTCAACCCTCAATCCTCATTACCCAAACCTCAATCCTCAATCCTCAGTCCTCACCCTCAATTCTCAATCCTCAATCCTCAATCCTCAATCATCAATCCCCAATACTCAACCCTCAATCCCCAATCCTCAATCCTCAGTCCTCAAACATCAATCCTGAATCCTAAATCTTCAATCCTTACTCCTCAATCCGCAATCCTCAATCTTCAATACTCAATACTCAATCTTCAATCCTCAAACCTCAATCCTCAAACCTCAACCCTCATCCACAATCCTCAATCCTCGAACCTCAATCTTCAATCCTCAATCCTCAATCCTCAATTCCCAATCCTCAAACCTCAATCCTCAGACCTCAAGCATCAATACCCAACCCTCTGTCCTCGTCCTCAATCCTCAATCTTCTATCCTCAATACTCAATCTTCAATCCTCAATCCTCAATTCTCAATCCTCAATACTCAATCCTCAATCATCAATCCTCAATTCCCAATCCTCAATCGTCAATCCTCAATCCACAATATTCAATCCTCAATCCTCAATCCTCAGTCCCCAATCCTCAATCTTCAATCCTCAATACTCAATTTTCAATCGTCAATCCTCAATCCTCTATCCTCAATCCTCAATCCTGAATGTTCAATCCTCAATACACAATCCCCAATCTTCAATCCTCAATACTCAATCCTCAACCCTCAACCCTCAATCCTCAGTCCTCAAACCTCAATCCCGAATCCTCAATCCTGAATCCTCAATCTTCAGCCCTCAGTCCTCAACAATCAATTGTCAGTCCTCAATCCTGAATAGAATATACCCAATTCGCAGTTTTCAATACTCAATCCCCAATGTTCAATCTTCAAATCTCAATCCACAAACATCAATTCTCATCACGCAACGCTCAACACTCAGTCCCCAACCTCAATCTTCAATCCTCAATCCTCAATCCTCAATCCTCAATCCTCAATCCTCAATCCTCATTCCTCAAACCTCAATCCTCAATCCTCAGTCCTCACCCTCAATTCTCAATCCTCATCCTCAATCCTCAATCATCAATCCCTAATCCTCAATCCTCAATCCTCAATCCTCAATCCTCAATTTTCAATCCTCAATCCTCAATCTTCAATCCTCAATCCTCAATCCTCAATCCTCAATCATCAATCCTCAATTTTCAATCCTCAATACTCAATCTTCAATCCTCAATCCTCAATCCTCAATCCTCAATCCTCAATCCTCAATCCTCAACCCTCAATCCTCAGTCCTGAAACCTCAATCCCGAATCCTCAATCCTGAATCCGCAAACTTCAGTCCTCAGTCCTCAACAATCAATTGTCAATCCTCAAACCTCAATAGAATATCCTCAATTCACAGTTTTCAATACTCAATCCCCATTCTTCAATCTTCAAGTCTCAATCCACAAACATCAATTCTCATCACTCAACCCACAACACTCAGTCCTCAATCTTCAATCCTCAATCCTCAATCCGCAATCTTGAATCCTCAATACTCAATCTTCAATCCTCAATCCTCAATTCTCAATCCTCAACACTCAATCCTCAATCGTCAATCCTCAATCCTCAATCCTCAATCTTCAATCCTTAATACTCAATCTGCAATCCTCAATCCTCAATCATCAATCCTAATTCGTTACTCCTCAATACCCAATCCTCAATCTGCAATCCTCAATCCTCAATCCTCAATCCTCAATCCTCAATCCTCAATCCTCAATCCTCAATCCTCAATCTTCTATCCTCAATACTCAATCTGCAATCCTCAATCCTCAATCCTCAATCCTCAATCCTAATTCGTCACTCCTCGAAACCCAGTCCTCAATCTTCAGTCCTCAATCCTCAATCCTCAATTCTCAATCCTCAATCCTCAATCCTCAATCCTCAATTTTCAATCCTCAGTACTCAATCTTCAATACTCAATCCTCAATCCTCAATCCTCAATCCTCAAACCTCAATCCTCAATCCAAAATCCTCAATCCTCAATCCTCAACGCTCAACCCTCATTCTTCAGTCCTGAAACATCAATACCGAATCTTCAATACTGAATCCTCAATCTTCAGACCTCAGTCCTCAACAATCAATTGTCAATCCTCAATCCTCAATAGAATATCCTCAATTCACAGTTTTCAATACTCAATCCCCATTCTTCAAACTTCAAATCTCAATCCACAAACATCAATTCTCTTCACTCAACCCCAAACACTCAGTCCTCAATCTTCAATCCTCAATCCTATATCCTCAATCTTCAATCCTCAATACTCAATCTTCAATCCTCAATCCTCAATTCTCAATCCTCAATACTCAATCCGCAATCGTCAATCCTCAATTCCCGATCCTCAATCTTCAATCCTCAATCCTCAATCTTCAATCCTTAATCCACAATCCTCAATCCCCAATCCTCAGTCCTCAATCCTCAGACCTCAAGCATCAATACCCAACCCTCTGACCTCGTCCTCAATCCACAACCCTTAATCCCAAATCCGCAATCTTCAATCATCAATATTCAACATTCAATCCTCAATCCTCAATCCTCAATCCTCAAGCCTCAATCCCCAATCCTCAAACCTCAATACCGGAGCCTCAATCTTCAATCCTCAATCCTCAATCCTCAATTCTCTATCCTCAATCTTCAGTCCTTAGTCCTCAAACCTCAATCCTCAACTCTCAACCCTCATCCTCAATCCTCAATCCTCAATCCTCAATCATCAATCCTCAATTCCCAATCCTCAATCTTCAATCCTCAATACTCAATCTTCAACCCTCAATCTTCAATCCTCAATCCTCAATCCTCATTCTTCAATCCTCAACACCCAATCCTCAATCTTCAATCCTCATTCCTCAATTCTCAATTCTCAATCCTCAATCCTCAATCCTCAGACCTCAAACATCAATACTCAACCCTCAGTCCTCGTTCGCAATCCACAGCCCTCAATCCTCAATTCTCAATCTTCAATCAACAATATTCAATCTTCAATCCTCAATCTTCAATCCTCTATCCTCAATCCTCAATCCTGAATGTTCAATCCTCAATACCCAAACCTCAATCTTCAATCCTCAATACTCAATCCTCAATCCTCAATCCTCAATTCTCAGTCCTCAAACTTCATTCCTGAATCCTCAATCCTGAATCCTCAATCTTCAGCCCTCAGTCCTCAACAATCAATTGTCAGTCCTCAATCCTCAATAGAATATACCCAATTCGCAGTCGTCAATACTCAATCCCCAGTCTTCAATCTTCAAATCTCAATCCACAAACATCAATTCTCATCACTCAACGCTCAACACTCAGTCCCCAATCCTCAATCTTCAATCCTCAATCCTCAATCTCCTATCCTGTATACTCAATCTTCAATCCTCAATCCTCAATCCTCAATCCTCAATCCTCATTCTTCAATCCTCAATACCCAATCCTCAATCTTCAATCCTCAATTCTCAACACTCAATCCTCAATCCTCAGACCTCAAGCATCAATACTCAACCCTCAGTCCTCGCCCGCAATCCACAACCCTCAATCCTCAATCCTCAATCTTCAATCATGAGTATTCAACCTTCAATCCTCAATCCTCAATCCTCTATCCTCAATCCTCAATCCCGAATGTTCAATCCTCAATACCCAATCCACAATCTTCAATCCTGAATCCTCAATCCTCAATCATCAATCCTCAATCTTCAATACTCAATCCTCAATCCTCAATCCTCAATCCTCAATACTCAACTATCAATCCTCAATACTCAATGCTCAATAGAATATCCTGAATTCTCAGGATTCTATACTCAAACCTGAATCCCCAACTCTCAGACCTCATTCTCAATCCTCAATCCTCAATCCTCAATCCTCAATAATCAATCCTCAATACTGAATCCTCAATCTTCAATCCTCAATCCTCAATCCTCAATTCTCAATCCTCATTCCTCAATCCTGAGACCTCAAACATCAATACTCAACCCTCAGTCCTCGTCCTCAATCCACAACACTCAATCCTCAATCCTCAACCTTCAATCATCAATATACAATCTTCAGTCCTCAACCGTCAATCCTCAATCCTCAATCCTCAATCCTCAATGTTCAATCCGCGATACCCCATCCTCAATATTCAATCCTCAATCCTCAATCATCAATCCTCAAACCTCAATCCTCAACCCTCAGCCCTCATCCTCAATCTTCAATCCTCAATCCTCAATCCTCAATCCTCAATCCTCGATCTTCAATCCTCAATACTCAATCTTCAATCCTCAATCCTGAATCTTCAATCCTCAATCCTCAATCCTCAATCGTCAGTCTTCAATCCTCAATACTCAATCTTCAATCCTCAATCCACAATCCTCAATCCTCAATCCTCATTCTTCAATCCTCTATACCCAATCCTCAATCTTCAATCCTCAATCCTCAATCCTCAATTCTCAATCCTCGATCCTCAGTACTCAGTCCTCAAACCTCAATCCTCAACCCTCAAACCTCATCCTCAATCCTCAATCCTCAGGCCTCAATCCTCAATCCTCAATCCCCAATCCTCAATCCTCAATCCTCAATCCTCAGTCCTCAAACCTCAATCCTGTATCCTCAATCCTGTATCCTCAATCTTCAGACCTCAGACCTCAACAATCAGCTGTCAATCCTCAATCTTCAATAGAATATCGTCAATTCACAGATTTCAATACTCAATACTCAATCCGCAATCTTCAAATCTCTATCCACAAACATCAATTCTCATAACTCAACCCTCAACACTCAGTCCCCAATCCTCAATCTTCAATCCTCAACACACAATCCTCAATCCTCAATCCTCAATCCTCATTCTTCAATCCTCAATACCCAATCCTCAATCTTCAATACTCAATCCTCAATCCTCAATTCTCAATCCTCAATCCTGAGTCCTCCGTCCTCAAACCTCAATCCTCAACCCTCAGCCCTCATCCTCAATCCTCAATCCTCAATCCTCAACCCACAGCCCTCATCGTCAATCCTCAATCCTCAATCCTCAATCCTCAAACTTCAATCCTCAATACTCAAACTTCAATCCTCAATCCTCAATTCTCAATCTTCAATCCTCAATACTGAATCTTCAATCCTCAATCCTCAATCCTCAATCCTCAATCCTCAATCTTCAATCCTCAATAATCAATCTCCAATCCTAGATCCTCAATCCCCAAACCTCAATCCTTAATCCTCAATCATCAGTCCTCATTCCCCAGTCCTCAATCTTCAATCCACAATGCTCCATCCTCAATCCTCAATCCTCAGTCCTCTATCCTCAATCCTCAATCCTCAAACCTCAATCCTCAACCGTCAGTCCTCGTCCTCAATACTCAAACCTCAATCCACAATCCTCAATTTTCAATCGTCAATACTCAATCTTCAATCCTCAATTCTCAATCCTCAATCCTCAATCCTCAATCCTCCATCCTCAACATTAAACACACAACCCTCAACCATCAATCCTCAATACTCAACCATCAATCCTCAATTCGCAATACTCAATCTTAAATCCTGAATCGTCAATCCTCAATCTTCAATCCTCAATACTCAATCCTCATTCCTCAATCCTCAATCCTCAATCCTCAATCCTCAATCGTCAGTCTTCAATCTTCAATCCTCAATACTCAATCATCAATCCTCAATCCTCAATCCTCAATCCTCAATATTCTATCTTCAATCCTCAATACTCAATCCTCAATCGTCAACCCTCAATCTTCAATCCTCAATACTCAATCTTCAATCCTCAATCCTCAATCTTCAATCCTCAATCCTCTATCGTCAGTCTTCAATCCTCAATACTCAATCTTCAATCCGCAATCCTCAATCCTCAATCCTCAGACCTCAATCCTCATTCTTCAATCCTCTATAACCAATCCTCAATCTTCAATGCTCAATCCTCAATCCTCAATTCTCAATCCTCGATCCTCAGTCCTCAGTTCTCAAACCTCAATCCTCAACCCTCAGCCCTCATCCTCAATCCTCAATCCTCAGTCTTCAATCCTCAATCCTCAATCCTCAATCCTCAATCCTCAATCCTCAATCCTCAGTCCTCAAACCTCAATTCTGAATCCTCAATCCTGAATCCTCAATCTTCGGCACTCAATCCTCAACAATCAGTTGTCAATCCACAATCCTCAATTGAATATCCTCAATTCACAGTTTTCCATACTCAATACTCAATCTGCAATCTTCAAACCTCTATCCACTAACATCAATCCCCATTACTCAACCCTCAACACTCAGTCCTCAATGTTCAAACCTTAATCCTCAATCCTCAAACGTCAATCCTCAATCCTCAATCCTCAATCCTCAACCTTCAATCCTCAAGACTCAATCCTCAATCCTCGATCCTCAATCCTCTATCCTCAATACTCAATCCTCAATCCTCAATACTCAATCCTCAATCCTCAATCCTCAATCCTCAATACTCAACTATCAATCCTCAATACTCAATGCTCAATAGAATATCCTGAATTCTCAGGATTCTATACTCAAACCTGAATCCCCAACCCTCAGACCTCATTCTCAATCCTCAATCCTCAATCCTCAATCCTCAATAATCAATCCTCAATACTGAATCCTCAATCTTCAATCCTCAATCCTCAATCCTCAATTCTCAATCCTCATTCCTCAATCCTGAGACCTCAAACATCAATACTCAACCCTCAGTCCTCGTCCTCAATCCACAACACTCAATCCTCAATCCTCAACCTTCAATCATCAATATACAATCTTCAGTCCTCAACCGCCAATCCTCAATCCTCAATCCTCAATCCTCAATGTTCAATCCGCGATACCCCATCCTCAATCTTCAATCCTCAATCCTCAATCATTAATCCTCAAACCTCAATCCTCAACCCTCAGCCCTCATCCTCAATCTTCAATCCTCAATCCTCAATCCTCAATCCTCAATCCTCGATCTTCAATCCTCAATACTCAATCTTCAATCCTCAATCCTCAATCTTCAATCCTCAATCCACAATCCTCAATCGTCAGTCTTCAATCCTCAATACTCAATCTTCAATCCTCAATCCACAATCCTCAATCCTCAATCCTCATTCTTCAATCCTCTATACCCAATCCTCAATCTTCAATCCTCAATCCTCAATCCTCAATTCTCAATCCTCGATCCTCAGTCCTCAGTCCTCAAACCTCAATCCTCAACCCTCAAACCTCATCCTCAATCCTCAATCCTCAGGCCTCAATCCTCAATCCTCAATCCTCAATCCTCAATCCTCAATCCTCAATCCTCAGTCCTCAAACCTCAATCCTGTATCCTCAATCCTGAATCCTCAATCTTCAGACCTCAGACCTCAACAATCAGCTGTCAATCCTCAATCTTCAATAGAATATCGTCAATTCACAGTTTTCAATACTCAATATTCAATCCGCAATCTTCAAATCTCTATCCACAAACATCAATTCTCATAACTCAACCCTCAACACTCAGTCCCCAATCCTCAATCTTCAATCCTCAACACACAATCCTCAATCCTCAATACTCAATCCTCATTCTTCAATCCTCAATATTGAATCTTCAATCCTCAATCCTCAATCCTCAACACTCAGTTCTCAGTCCTAAAACGTCAATCCTTAATCCTCAATCCCCAATCCTCAATCCCTAATCCTCAATCCTCAATCCTCAATCCTCAATCCTCAATCCTCAATCTTCAATCCTCAATAATCAATCTCCAATCCTAGATCCTCAATCCCCAAACCTCAATCCTTAATCCTCAATCATCAGTCCTCATTCCCCAGTCCTCAATCTTCAATCCACAATGCTCCATCCTCAATCCTCAATCCTCAGTCCTCTATCCTCAATCCTCAATCCTCAAACCTCAATCCTCAACCGTCAGTCCACGTCCTCAATACTCAAACCTCAATCCACAATCCTCAATTTTCAATCGTCAATACTCAATCTTCAATCCTCAATTCTCAATCCTCAATCCTCAATCCTCAATCCTCCATCCTCAACATTAAACACACAACCCTCAACCATCAATCCTCAATACTCAACCATCAATCCTCAATTCGCAATACTCAATCTTCAATCCTGAATCCTCAATCGTCAGTCTTCAATCTTCAATCCTCAATACTCAATCATCAATCCTCAATCCTCAATCCTCAATCCTCAATATTCTATCTTCAATCCTCAATACTCAATCCTCAATCGTCAACCCTCAATCTTCAATCCTCAATACTCAATCTTCAATCCTCAATCCTCAATCTTCAATCCTCAATCCTCAATTGTCAGTCTTCAATCCTCAATACTCAATCTTCAATCCGCAATCCTCAATCCTCAATCCTCAGACCTCAATCCTCATTCTTCAATCCTCTATAACCAATCCTCAATCTTCAATGCTCAATCCTCAATCCTCAATTCTCAATCCTCGATCCTCAGTCCTCAGTTCTCAAACCTCAATCCTCAACCCTCAGCCCTCATCCTCAATCCTCAATCCTCAGTCTTCAATCCTCAATCCTCAATCCTCAATCCTCAATCCTCAGTCCTCAATCCTCAGTCCTCAAACCTCAATTCTGAATCCTCAATCCTGAATCCTCAATCTTCGGCACTCAATCCTCAACAATCAGTTGTCAATCCTCAATCCTCAATTGAATATCCTCAATTCACAGTTTTCAATACTCAATACTCAATCTGCAATCTTCAAACCTCTATCCACTAACATCAGTCCCCATTACTCAACCCTCAACACTCAGTCCTCAATGTTCAAACCTTAATCCTCAATCCTCAAACGTCAATCCTCAATCCTCAATCCTCAATCCTCAATCTTCGGCCCTTAGACCTCAACAATCTGTTGTCAATCCTCAATTCTCAATAGAATATCCTCAATTCACAGTTTTCAATACTCAGTACTCAATCTGCAATCTTCAAACCTCTATCCACAAACATCAATTCTCATCACTCAACCCTCAACACTCAGTCCTCAATGTTCAATCCTCAATCCTCAACCCTCAATCCTCAATCGTCAATCTTCAATCCTCAATACTCAATCTTCAATCCTCAATCCTCAATCCTCATTCTTCAATCCTCAGTACCCAATCCTCAATCCTCAATCCTCAATCCTCAATCTTCAGTCCTCAGTCCTCAATCCTCAATCCTCAACCCTCAGCCCTCATCCTCTATCCTCAATCCTCAATCCTCAATGCTCAATCCTCAATCCTCAATTCTCAAACTTCAGGCCTCTATGCTCAATTCACAATCCTCAATACTCAACACTCAATCGTCAATCCTCAATCCCCAATCCTCAATCTTCAATCCTCAATCCTCAATCCTCAATACTGAATCCTCAATCCTCAATCATCAATCCTCAATCTTCAATACTCAATCCTCAATCCTCAATCCTCAATCCTCAATACTCAACTATCAATCCTCAATACTCAATGCTCAATAGAATATCCTGAATTCTCAGGATTCTATACTCAAACCTGAATCCCCAACTCTCAGACCTCATTCTCAATCCTCAATCCTCAATCCTCAATCCTCAATAATCAATCCTCAATACTGAATCCTCAATCTTCAATCCTCAATCCTCAATCCTCAATTCTCAATCCTCATTCCTCAATCCTGAGACCTCAAACATCAATACTCAACCCTCAGTCCTCGTCCTCAATCCACAACACTCAATCCTCAATCCTCAACCTTCAATCATCAATATACAATCTTCAGTCCTCAACCGTCAATCCTCAATCCTCAATCCTCAATCCTCAATGTTCAATCCGCGATACCCCATCCTCAATATTCAATCCTCAATCCTCAATCATCAATCCTCAAACCTCAATCCTCAACCCTCAGCCCTCATCCTCAATCTTCAATCCTCAATCCTCAATCCTCAATCCTCAATCCTCGATCTTCAATCCTCAATACTCAATCTTCAATCCTCAATCCTGAATCTTCAATCCTCAATCCTCAATCCTCAATCGTCAGTCTTCAATCCTCAATACTCAATCTTCAATCCTCAATCCACAATCCTCAATCCTCAATCCTCATTCTTCAATCCTCTATACCCAATCCTCAATCTTCAATCCTCAATCCTCAATCCTCAATTCTCAATCCTCGATCCTCAGTCCTCAGTCCTCAAACCTCAATCCTCAACCCTCAAACCTCATCCTCAATCCTCAATCCTCAGGCCTCAATCCTCAATCCTCAATCCCCAATCCTCAATCCTCAATCCTCAATCCTCAGTCCTCAAACCTCAATCCTGTATCCTCAATCCTGAATCCTCAATCTTCAGACCTCAGACCTCAACAATCAGCTGTCAATCCTCAATCTTCAATAGAATATCGTCAATTCACAGATTTCAATACTCAATACTCAATCCGCAATCTTCAAATCTCTATCCACAAACATCAATTCTCATAACTCAACCCTCAACACTCAGTCCCCAATCCTCAATCTTCAATCCTCAACACACAATCCTCAATCCTCAATCCTCAATCCTCATTCTTCAACCCTCAATACCCAATCCTCAATCTTCAATACTCAATCCTCAATCCTCAATTCTCAATCCTCAATCCTGAGTCCTCCGTCCTCAAACCTCAATCCTCAACCCTCAGCCCTCATCCTCAATCCTCAATCCTCAATCCTCAACCCACAGCCCTCATCGTCAATCCTCAATCCTCAATCCTCAATCCTCAAACTTCAATCCTCAATACTCAAACTTCAATCCTCAATCCTCAATTCTCAATCTTCAATCCTCAATACTGAATCTTCAATCCTCAATCCTCAATCCTCAATCCTCAATCTTCAATCCTCAATAATCAATCTCCAATCCTAGATCCTCAATCCCCAAACCTCAATCCTTAATCCTCAATCATCAGTCCTCATTCCCCAGTCCTCAATCTTCAATCCACAATGCTCCATCCTCAATCCTCAATCCTCAGTCCTCTATCCTCAATCCTCAATCCTCAAACCTCAATCCTCAACCGTCAGTCCTCGTCCTCAATACTCAAACCTCAATCCACAATCCTCAATTTTCAATCGTCAATACTCAATCTTCAATCCTCAATTCTCAATCCTCAATCCTCAATCCTCAATCCTCCATCCTCAACATTAAACACACAACCCTCAACCATCAATCCTCAATACTCAACCATCAATCCTCAATTCGCAATACTCAATCTTAAATCCTGAATCGTCAATCCTCAATCTTCAATCCTCAATACTCAATCCTCATTCCTCAATCCTCAATCCTCAATCCTCAATCCTCAATCGTCAGTCTTCAATCTTCAATCCTCAATACTCAATCATCAATCCTCAATCCTCAATCCTCAATCCTCAATATTCTATCTTCAATCCTCAATACTCAATCCTCAATCGTCAACCCTCAATCTTCAATCCTCAATACTCAATCTTCAATCCTCAATCCTCAATCTTCAATCCTCAATCCTCAATCGTCAGTCTTCAATCCTCAATACTCAATCTTCAATCCGCAATCCTCAATCCTCAATCCTCAGACCTCAATCCTCATTCTTCAATCCTCTATAACCAATCCTCAATCTTCAATGCTCAATCCTCAATCCTCAATTCTCAATCCTCGATCCTCAGTCCTCAGTTCTCAAACCTCAATCCTCAACCCTCAGCCCTCATCCTCAATCCTCAATCCTCAGTCTTCAATCCTCAATCCTCAATCCTCAATCCTCAATCCTCAATCCTCAATCCTCAGTCCTCAAACCTCAATTCTGAATCCTCAATCCTGAATCCTCAATCTTCGGCACTCAATCCTCAACAATCAGTTGTCAATCCTCAATCCTCAATTGAATATCCTCAATTCACAGTTTTCAATACTCAATACTCAATCTGCAATCTTCAAACCTCTATGCACTAACATCAATCCCCATTACTCAACCCTCAACACTCAGTCCTCAATGTTCAAACCTTAATCCTCAATCCTCAAACGTCAATCCTCAATCCTCAATCCTCAATCCTCAATCTTCGGCCCTCAGTCCTCAACAATCAGTTGTCAATCCTCAATTCTGAATAGAATATCCTCAATTCACAGTTTTCAATACTCAATACTCAATCTGCAATCTTCAAACCTCTATCCACTAACATCAATCCCCATTACTCAACCCTCAACACTCAGTCCTCAATGTTCAAACCTTAATCCTCAATCCTCAAACGTCAATCCTCAATCCTCAATCCTCAATCCTCAACCTTCAATCCTCAAGACTCAATCTTCAATCCTCGATCCTCAATCCTCTATCCTCAATACTCAATCCTCAATACACAACCCTCAATCCTCAATCCTCATTCTTCAATCCTCAATACCCAATCCTCAATCTTCAATCCTCAATCCTCAATCCTGAATCCTCAATCTTCAATCATCAATCCTCAATCTTCAATACTCAAACCTCAATCCTTCAATCCTCAATCCTCAATCTTCAATCCTCAATACTCAATCTTCAATCTTCAATACACAATTTTCAATCATCAATCCTCAGTCCTCAAACCTCAATTCTGAATCCTCAATCCTGAATCCTCAATCTTCGGCCCTCAGTCCTCAACAATCAGTTGTCAATCCTCAATTCTCAATAGAATATCCTCAATTCACAGTTTTCAATACTCAGTACTCAATCTGCAATCTTCAAACCTCTATCCACAAACATCAATTCTCATCACTCAACCCTCAACACTCAGTCCTCAATCTTCAATCCTCAATCCTCAATCCTCAATCCTCAATCTTCAATCCTCAATCCCCAATCCTCAATCTTCGATCCTCAATACTCAATCATCAATCCTCAATCCTCAATCCTCAATCCTCAATCTTCAGTCCTCAATCCTCAGTCCTCAGTTCTCAATACTCAATCCTCAATCCTCAGACCTCAGACATCAATACTCAACCCTCAGTCCTCGTCCTCAATCCACAACACTCAATCCTCAATCCTCAATACTCATTCTTCAATCCTCAATACCCAATCCTCAATCTTCAATCCTCAATCCTGAATCCTCAATTCTCAATCCTCAATCCTCAGGCCTCAGTCCTCAAACCTCAATCCTCAACCCTCAGCACTCATCGTCAATACTCAATCCTCAATCCTCAATCCTCAACCTTCAATTCTCAATACTCAATCTTCAATCCTCAATCCTCAGTTCTCAAACCTCAATTCTGAATCCTCAATCCTGAATCCTCAATCTTCGGCCCTCAGTCCTCAACAATCAGTTGTCAATCCTCAATCCTCAATAGAATATCCTCAATTCACAGTTTTCAATACTCAATACTCAATCTGCAATCTTCAAACCTCTATCCACAAACATCAATTCCCATTACTCAACCCTCAACACTCAGTCCTCAATGTTCAATCCTCAATCCTCAATCCTCAATCCTCAATCGTCAATCTTCAATGCTCAATACTCAATCTTCAATCCTCAATCCTCAATCCTCAATCCTCAATCCCTAACCCTCAATCCTCAATCCTCAATCCTCAATCCTCAATCCTCAATCCTCAATCCTCAATCCTCAATCTTCAATCCTCAATAATCAATCTCCAATCCTAGATCCTCAATCCCCAATACTCAATCCTTAATCCTCAATATTCAATCCTCATTCCCCAGTCCTCAACCTTCAATCCTCAATGCTCCATCCTCAACCCTCAATCTTCAATCCTCAGTACTCAATCCTCAATCCTTAATCGTCAATATTCAAACCTCAATCCACAATCCTCAATCCTCAATCCTCAATCCTCAATCCTCAATCCTCAATCCTCAATCCTCAATCCTCATTCTTCAATCCTCAATACCCAATCCTCAATCTTCAATCCTCAATCCTCAGTCCTCAATTCTCAATCCTCAATCCAGAGCCCTCAGTCCTCAAACCTCAATCCTCAACCCACAGCCCTCATCGTCAATCCTCAATCCTCAATCCTGAATCCTCAACCTTCAATCCCCAATACTCAATCTTCAATCTTCAATCCTCAATTCTCAATCCTCAGTCCTCAATCCTCAATCCTCAATCCTCAATCCTCAATCCTCAATCGTCAGTCTTCTATCCTCAATATTCAATCTCCAATCCTCAATCCTCAATCCTCAATCCTCAATCCTCATTCTTCAATCCTCAATACCCAATCCTCAACCTTCAATCCTCAATCCTCAACCCTCAATTCTCAATCCTCTATCCTCAGTCCTCAGTCCTCAATCTTCGATCCTCAATCCTCAATACTCAATCTTCAATCCTCCATACTCAATCTTCAATCCTCAATCCTCAATCATCAATCCTCAATCCTCAATCCTCAGTCATCAATCCTCAATCTTCAATACTCAATCATCATTCCTCAATCCTCAATCCTCAATCCTCATTCCTCAAACCTCAATCCTCAACCCTCAGTCCTCATCCTCAATTCTCAATAATCAGTCCTCAATCCTCAATCCTCAATCTTCAATTCTCAATAATCAATCTCCTATCCTAGAACCCCAATCCCCAAAACTCTATGCTTAATCCTCAATATTCAATCCTCTATCCCGAGTCCACAATCTTCAATCCCCAAAGCTCAATAATCAATCCTCAATCCTCAGTCCTCAATCGTCAATCATCAATCAACAATCTTCAATACTCAATCCTCAGTCCTCAATCCTCAATCCTCAATCCTCAATCATCAATCCTCAATCTTCAATACTCAATCGTCAATCCTCAATCCTCAATCACCAATACTCAATCTTCAATCGTCAATCCTCAATCCTCAATCCTCAACCCTCAGCCCTGATCCTCGATCCTCAATCCTGAATCCTCAATCCTCAATCATCAATCCTCAATACTCAGTCTTCAATCATCAATCCTCAATAGCCAATCCTCAATCCTCAATCCTCAATCATCAATCCTCAATCCTCAATCATCAACCTTCAATCCTCAATACTCAATCTTCAATCCTCAATAATCAATCCTCAATATTCAACACACAACCATCAACCATCAATTCTCAATATTCAACCATCAGTCCTCAATTCTCAATACTCAATAGAATATCCCAAATTCTCATGATTCAATACTCAATCCACAATATTCATTAATCAAATCTCGATCCTCAAACATCAATTCTCAACACTCAATCCTCAACCGTCAATCCTCAGTCCTCAAACCTCAATACTCAATCTTCGATTCCCACTCCTCAATCCTCAATCCCCAATCCTCAATCTTCAATCCTCAATCCTCAATCCTCAATCCTCAATCCTCAATCCTCAATCATTAATCCTCAATCTTCAACACTCATTCATCAACCCGCAATCCTCAATCCTCAATCCTCAATCCTCAATCTTCGATCCTCAATCCTCAACCCTCAATCCTCAATCCTCAATCCTCAATCCTCAATCTTCGATCCTCAATCCTCAATCCTCAATCATCAATCCTCAATCTTCAACACTCAATCCTCAATCCTCAATCCTCAATCCTGAATCATCAATCCTCAATCTTCAATGCTCAATCCTCAATCCTCAATCCTCAATCCTCAATCCTCAATCCTCAATCCTCATTCCTCAAACCTCAATCCTCAACCCCCTGTCCTCATCCTCAATTCTCAATTCTCAATCCTCAATCCTCAATTCTCAATCTTCGATCCTCAATAATCAATCTCCAATCCTAGATCCTCAATCCCCAATCCTCAATCGGTAATCCTTAATCTTCAATCCTCAATCCCCAGTCCTCAATCCTCAATACACAATCTTCAATCCTCAATCCTCAATTCTCAATCCTGAATACTCAATCCTCAATCGTCAATACTCAATCGCCAATCCTCAATCTCCAATCCTGAATCTTCAATCCTCAATCCTCAACCCTCAATCCTCAATCCTCAATATTCAATCCTCAATAATCAATCTTCAATCCTCAATCCTCAATCCTCAATCCTCAATCCTCAATCCTCAATCCTCAATCTTCAATCCTCAACCGTCAGTCCTCGTCCTCAGTCCTCAATCCTCAATCCTCAATCCTCAATCCTCGTTCCTCAAACCTCAATCCACAGTCCTCAGTCATCAATCCTCAATCTCCAATACTCAATCCTCAATCCTCAATCCTCAATCCGCAATCCTCATTCCTCATACCTCAATCCTCAACCCTCAGTCGTCATCCTCAATTCTCAATTCTCAATCCTCATTCCTTAATCCTCAATCTTCAATCCTCAATAATCAATCTCCTATCCTAGATCCTCAATCCCCAATACTCTATCCTTAATCCTCAATATTCAATCCTCTATCCCCAGTCCACAATCTTCAATTCCCAAAGCTCAATAATCAATCCTCAATCCTCAGTCCACAATCGTCAATCATCAATCAACAATCTTCAATACTCTATCCTCAGTCCTCAATCCTCAATCCTCAATCCTCAATCATCAATCCTCAAACTTCAATACTCAATCGTTAATCCTCAATCCTCAATCCCCAATACTCAATCTTCAATCCTCAATCCTCAATCCTCAATACTCAATCCTCAATCCTCAATCCTCAATCCTCAATCCTCAATCTTCAATCCTCAACCGTCAGTCCTCGTCCTCAATCCTCAATCCCCAGTCCTCAATCCTCAATCCTCAATCCTCAATCATCAATCCTCAATCTCCAATACTCAATCGTCAATCCTCAATCCTCAATCCCCAATACTCAATCTTCAATCCTCAATCCTCAATCCTCAATCCTCAACCCTCAGCCCTGATCCTCGATCCTCAATCCTGAATCCTCAATCCTCAATCTTCAATCCTCAATACTCAGTCTTCAATCATCAATCCTCAATACTCAATCCTTAATCCTCAATCATCAATCATCAATACTCAATCCTCAATCATCAACCATCAATCCTCAATACTCAATCTTCAATCCTCAATACTCAATCCTCAATATTCAACAAACAACCATCAACCATCAATTCTCAATATTCAACCATCAATCCTCAATTCTCAATACTCAATCGAATATCCCAAATACTCATGATTCAATACTCAATCCACAATATTCATTAATAAAATCCCGATCCTCAAACATCAATTCTCAACACTCAATCCTCAACACTCGGTCCTCTCCCTTCAATCCTCCATCCTCAATCCTCTATCCTGAAGCGTCAATCCTCAATCCTCAATCCTCAACCATCAATCCTCAGTCCTCAAACCTCAATACTCAATCTTCGAATCCCACTCCTCAATCCTCAATCCCCAATCCTCAATCTTCAATCCTCAATCCTCAATCCTCAATCCTCAATCCTCAATCGTCAATCATCAATCCTCAATCATCAACACTCATTCATCAACCCTCAATCCTCAATCTTCAATCCTCAATCCTCAATCTTCGATCCTCAATCCTCAATCCTCAATCATCAATCCTCAATTTTCAACACTCAATACTCAATCCTCAATCCTCAATCCTGAATCATCAATCCTCAATCTTCAATGCTCAATCCTCAATCCTCAATACTCAACCATCGATCCTCAATTCCCAATACTCAATAGAATATCCTGGATTCTCAGTATTCAATACTCAAACCTCAATCCTCAAGCATCAGCCCTCATCCTCCATCCTCAATCCTCAACCCTCAACCCTGATCCTCGATCCTCAATCCTGAATCCTCAATCCTCAATCTTCAATCCTCAATACTCAGTCTTCAATCATCAATCCTCATTACCCAATGCTTAATCCTCAATCCTCAATCCTCAATCATCAATACTCAATCCTCAATCATCAACCTTCAATCCTCAATACTCAATCTTCAATCCTCAATACTCAATCCTCAATATTCAACACACAACCATCAACGATCAATTCTCAATATTCAACCATCAATCCTCAATTCTCAATACTCAATAGAATATCCCAAACTCTCATGATTCAATACTCAATCCACAATATTCATTAATCAAATCCCGATCCTCAAACATCAATTCTCAACACTCAATCCTCAACACTCGGTCCTCTCCCTTCAATCCTCCATCCTCAGTCCTCTATCCTGAAGCGTCAATCCTCAATCCTCAATCCTCAACCCTCAATCCTCAGTCCTCAAACCTCAATACTCAATCTTCGAATCCCACTCCTCAATCCTCAATCCCCAATCCTCAATCTTCAATCCTAAATCCTCAATCCTCAATCCTCAATCCTCAATCGTCAATCATCAGTCTTCAAACATCAACACTCATTCATCAACCCTCAATCCTCAATCTTCAATCCTCAATCCTCAATCTTCGATCCTCAATCCTCAATCTTCAATCATCAATCCTCAATTTTCAACACTCAATACTCAATCCTCAATCCTCAATCCTGAATCATCAATCCTCAATCCCCGATCCTCAATACTCAATCCTCAATCATCAATCCTCAATCTTCAACACTCAATCCTCAATCCTCAATCCTCAATACTGAACCATCAATCCTCAATCTTCAATACTCAATCCTCAATCCCCAATACTCAATCCTCAATCCTCAATCATCAATCCTCCATCTTCAACACTCAATCCTCAATCCTCAATCCTCAATCCTCAATCCTCAATCCTCATTCCTCAAACCTCAATCCTCAACCCTCAGTCCTCATCCTCAATTCTCAATACTCAATCCTCAATCCTCAATCCTCAATCTTCAATCCTCAATAATCAATCTCCTATCCTAGGTCCTCAATCCCCAATACTCTATCCTTAATCCTCAATATTCAGTCCTCTATCCCCAGACCACAGTCTTCAATCCCAAAAGCTCAATAATCAATCCTCAATCCTCAGTCCTCAATCGTCAATCATCAACCCACAATCTTCAATACTCAATCCCCAGTCCACAGTCCTCAATCCTCAATCCTCAATCATCAATCCTCAATCTTCAATTCTCAATCGTCAATCCTCAATCCTCAATCCCCAATACTCAATCCTCAATCCTCAATCCTCAATCCTCAGTCCTCAATCTTCAATCCTCAATACTCAACATTCGATCCTCAATCCTCAGTCCTCAATCCTCAAACCTCAATCCTCAGTCCTCAATCCTCAATCTTCAATCCTCAATACTGAATCTTCGATTTTCAATCCTCAATCCTCAATCCCCAATCCTCAATCTGCAATCATCAATCCTCAATCCTCAATCCTCAATCCTCAATCCTCAATCTTCAATCCTCAATCTTCAACACTCAATCATCAACCCTCAATCCTCAATCTTCAATCCTCAATCCTCAATCCTCAATCCTCAATCCTCAATCCTCCATCCTCATTCCTCAAACCTCAATCCTCAACCCTCTGTCCTCATCCTCAATTCTCAATTCTCAATCCTCAATCCTCAATTCTCAATCTTCAATCCTCAATAATCAATCTCCAATCCTAGATCCTCAATCCCCAATCCTCAATCGGCAATCCTAAATCTTCAATCCTCAATACCCAGTCCTCAATCCTCAATACACAATCTTCAATCCTCAATCCTCAATTCTCAATCCTCAATACTCAATCCTCAATCGTCAATCCTCAATCGCCAATCCTCAATCCCCAATCCTGAATCTTCAATCCTCAATCCTCAACCCTCAATCCTCAATCCTCAATATTCAATCCTCAATAATCAATCTTCAATCCTCAATCCTCAATCCTCAATCCTCAATCCTCAATCCTCAATCCTCAATCTTCAATCCTCAACCGTCAGTCCTCGTCCTCAGTCCTCAATCCTCAATCCTCAATCCTCAATCCTCGTTCCTCAAACCTCAATCCACAGTCCTCAGTCATCAATCCTCAATCTCCAATACTCAATCCTCAATCCTCAATCCTCAATCCGCAATCCTCATTCCTCATACCTCAATCCTCAACCCTCAGTCGTCATCCTCAATTATCAATTCTCAGTCCTCAATCCTTAATCCTCAATCTTCAATCCTCAATAATCAATCTCCTATCCTTGATCCTCAATCCCCAATACTCTATCCTTAATCCTCAATATTCAATCCTCTATCCCCAGTCCACAATCTTCAATTCCCAAAGCTCAATAATCAATCCTCAATCCTCAGTCCACAATCGTCAATCATCAATCAACAATCTTCAATACTCTATTCTCAGTCCTCAATCCTCAGTCCTCAATCCTCAATCATCAATCCTCAAACTTCAATACTCAATCGTTAATCCTCAATCCTCAATCCCCAATACTCAATCTTCAATCCTCAATCCTCAATCCTCAATCCTCAACCCTCAGCCCTCATCCTCAATCCTCAATCCTCAATCTTCAATCCTCAACCGTCAGTCCTCGTCCTCAATCCTCAATCCCCAGTCCTCAATCCTCAATCCTCAATCCTCAATCATCAATCCTCAATCTCCAATACTCAATCGTCAATCCTCAATCCTCAATCCCCAATACTCAATCTTCAATCCTCAATCCACAATCCTCAATCCTCAACCCTCAGCCCTGATCCTCGATCCTCAATCCTGAATCCTCAATCCTCAATCTTCAATCCTCAATACTTAGTCTTCAATCATCAATCCTCAATACTCAATACTCAATCTTCAATCCTCAACACTCAATCCTCAATCCTCCATCCTCAATCCTCAATCCTCAATCTTCAATCCTCAACCGTCAGTCCTCGTCCTCAATCCTCAATCTCCAGTCCTCAATCCTCAATCCTCAATCCTCAATCATCAATCCTCAATCTCCAATACTCAATCGTCAATCCTCAATCCTCAATCCCAAATACTCAATCTTCAATCCTCAATCCTCAATCCTCAATCCTCAACCCTCAGCCCTGATCCTCGATCCTCAATCCTGAATCCTCAATCCTCAATCTTCAATCCTCAATACTCAGTCTTCAATCATCAATCCTCAATACTCAATCCTTAATCCTGAATCCTCAATCCTCAATCATCAATACTCAATCCTCAACCCTCAATCTTCAATCCTCAGTACTCAATCCTCAATCCTTAATCGTCAATATTCAAACCTCAATCCACAATCCTCAATCCTCAATCCTCAATCCTCAATCCTCATTCTTCAATCCTCAATACCCAATCCTCAATCTTCAATCCTCAATCCTCAGTCCTCAATTCTCAATCCTCAATCCTCAGCCCTCAGTCCTCAAACCTCAATCCTCAACCCACAGCCCTCATCGTCAATCCTCATTCCTCAATCCTGAATCCTCAACCTTCAATCCCCAATACTCAATCTTCAATCTTCAATCCTCAATTCTCAATCCTCAGTCCTCAATCCTCAATCCTCAATCCTCAATCCTCAATCCTCAATCGTCAGTCATCTATCCTCAATATTCAATCTTCAATCCTCAATCCTCAATCCTCAATCCTCAATCCTCATTCTTCAATCCTCAATACCCAATTCTCAATCTTCAATCCTCAATCCTCAACCCTCAATTCTCAATCCTCTATCCTCAGTCCTCAGTCCTCAATCTTCGATCCTCAATCCTCAATACTCAATCTTCAATCCTCCATACTCAATCTTCAATCCTCAATCCTCAATCATCAATCCTCAATCCTCAATCCTCTGTCATCAATCCTCAATCTTCAATACTCAATCCTCATTCCTCAATCCTCAATCCTCAATCCTCATTCCTCAAACCTCAATCCTCAACCCTCAGTCCTCATCCTCAATTCTCAATAATCAATCCTCAATCCTCAATCCTCAATCTTCAATTCTCAATAATCAATCTCCTATCCTAGATCCCCAATCCCCAAAACTCTATGCTTAATCCTCAATATTCAATCCTCTATCCCCAGTCCACAATCTTCAATCCCCAAAGCTCAATAATCAATCCTCAATCCTCAGTCCTCAATAGTCAATCATCAATCAACAATCTTCAATACTCAATCCTCAGTCCTCAATCCTCAATCCTCAATCCTCAATCATCAATCCTCAATCTTCAATACTCAATCGTCAATCCTCAATCCTCAATCACCAATACTCAATCTTCAACCGTCAATCCTCAATCCTCAATCCTCAACCCTCAGCCCTGATCCTCGATCCTCAATCCTGAATCCTCAATCCTCAATCATCAATCCTCAATACTCAGTCTTCAATCATCAATCCTCAATAGCCAATCCACAATCCTCAATCCTCAATCCTCAATCCTCAATCCTCATTCTTCAATCCTCAATACCCAATCCTCAATCTTCAATCCTCAATCCTCAGTCCTCAATTCTCAATCCTCAATCCTCAGCCCTCAGTCCTCAAACCTCAATCCTCAACCCACAGCCCTCATCGTCAATCCTCAATCCTCAATCCTGAATCCTCAACCTTCAATCCCCAATACTCAATCTTCAATCTTCAATCCTCAATTCTCAATCCTCAGTCCTCAATCCTCAATCCTCAATCCTCAATCCTCAATCCTCAATCGTCAGTCATCTATCCTCAATATTCAATCTTCAATCCTCAATCCTCAATCCTCAATCCTCAATCCTCATTCTTCAATCCTCAATACCCAATTCTCAATCTTCAATCCTCAATCCTCAACCCTCAATTCTCAATCCTCTATCCTCAGTCCTCAGTCCTCAATCTTCGATCCTCAATCCTCAATACTCAATCTTCAATCCTCCATACTCAATCTTCAATCCTCAATCCTCAATCATCAATCCTCAATCCTCAATCCTCTGTCATCAATCCTCAATCTTCAATACTCAATCCTCATTCCTCAATCCTCAATCCTCAATCCTCATTCCTCAAACCTCAATCCTCAACCCTCAGTCCTCATCCTCAATTCTCAATAATCAATCCTCAATCCTCAATCCTCAATCTTCAATTCTCAATAATCAATCTCCTATCCTAGATCCCCAATCCCCAAAACTCTATGCTTAATCCTCAATATTCAATCCTCTATCCCCAGTCCACAATCTTCAATCCCCAAAGCTCAATAATCAATCCTCAATCCTCAGTCCTCAATCGTCAATCATCAATCAACAATCTTCAATACTCAATCCTCAGTCCTCAATCCTCAATCCTCAATCCTCAATCATCAATCCTCAATCTTCAATACTCAATCGTCAATCCTCAATCCTCAATCACCAATACTCAATCTTCAACCGTCAATCCTCAATCCTCAATCCTCAACCCTCAGCCCTGATCCTCGATCCTCAATCCTGAATCCTCAATCCTCAATCATCAATCCTCAATACTCAGTCTTCAATCATCAATCCTCAATAGCCAATCCTCAATCCTCAATCCTCAATCATCAATCCTCAATCCTCAATCATCAACCTTCAATCCTCAATACTCAATCTTCAATCCTCAATACTCAATCCTCAATATTCAACACACAACCATCAACCATCAATTCTCAATATTCAACCATCAGTCCTCAATTCTCAATACTCAATAGAATATCCCAAATTCTCATGATTCAATACTCAATCCACAATATTCATTAATCAAATCTCGATCCTCAAACATCAATTCTCAACACTCAATCCTCAACCGTCAATCCTCAGTCCTCAAACCTCTATACTCAATCTTCGATTCCCACTCCTCAATCCTCAATCCCCAATCCTCAATCTTCAATCCTCAATCCTCAATCCTCAATCCTCAATCCTCAATCCTCAATCATCAATCCTCAATCTTCAACACTCATTCATCAACCCGCAATCCTCAATCCTCAATCCTCAATCCTCAATCTTCGATCCTCAATCCTCAACCCTCAATCCTCAATCCTCAATCCTCAATCCTCAATCTTCGATCCTCAATCCTCAATCCACAATCATCAATCCTCAATCTTCAACACTCAATCCTCAATCCTCAATCCTCAATCCTGAATCATCAATCCTCAATCTTCAATGCTCAATCCTCAATCCTCAATCCTCAATCCTCAATCCTCAATCCTCAATCCTCAATACTCAATCTTCAATCCTCAATCCTCAATCCTCATTCTTCAATCCTCAGTACCCAATCCTCAATCCTCAATCCTCAATCCTCAATCTTCAGTCCTCAGTCCTCAATCCTCAATCCTCAACCCTCAGCCCTCATCCTCTATCCTCAATCCTCAATCCTCAATGCTCAATCCTCAATCCTCAATTCTCAAACTTCAGGCCTCTATGCTCAATTCACAATCCTCAATACTCAACACTCAATCGTCAATCCTCAATCCCCAATCCTCAATCTTCAATCCTCAATCCTCAATCCTCAATACTGAATCCTCAATCCTCAATCATCAATCCTCAATCTTCAATACTCAATCCTCAATCCTCAATCCTCAATCCTCAATACTCAACTATCAATCCTCAATACTCAATGCTCAATAGAATATCCTGAATTCTCAGGATTCTATACTCAAACCTGAATCCCCAACTCTCAGACCTCATTCTCAATCCTCAATCCTCAATCCTCAATCCTCAATAATCAATCCTCAATACTGAATCCTCAATCTTCAATCCTCAATCCTCAATCCTCAATTCTCAATCCTCATTCCTCAATCCTGAGACCTCAAACATCAATACTCAACCCTCAGTCCTCGTCCTCAATCCACAACACTCAATCCTCAATCCTCAACCTTCAATCATCAATATACAATCTTCAGTCCTCAACCGTCAATCCTCAATCCTCAATCCTCAATCCTCAATGTTCAATCCGCGATACCCCATCCTCAATATTCAATCCTCAATCCTCAATCATCAATCCTCAAACCTCAATCCTCAACCCTCAGCCCTCATCCTCAATCTTCAATCCTCAATCCTCAATCCTCAATCCTCAATCCTCGATCTTCAATCCTCAATACTCAATCTTCAATCCTCAATCCTGAATCTTCAATCCTCAATCCTCAATCCTCAATCGTCAGTCTTCAATCCTCAATACTCAATCTTCAATCCTCAATCCACAATCCTCAATCCTCAATCCTCATTCTTCAATCCTCTATACCCAATCCTCAATCTTCAATCCTCAATCCTCAATCCTCAATTCTCAATCCTCGATCCTCAGTCCTCAGTCCTCAAACCTCAATCCTCAACCCTCAAACCTCATCCTCAATCCTCAATCCTCAGGCCTCAATCCTCAATCCTCAATCCCCAATCCTCAATCCTCAATCCTCAATCCTCAGTCCTCAAACCTCAATCCTGTATCCTCAATCCTGAATCCTCAATCTTCAGACCTCAGACCTCAACAATCAGCTGTCAATCCTCAATCTTCAATAGAATATCGTCAATTCACAGATTTCAATACTCAATACTCAATCCGCAATCTTCAAATCTCTATCCACAAACATCAATTCTCATAACTCAACCCTCAACACTCAGTCCCCAATCCTCAATCTTCAATCCTCAACACACAATCCTCAATCCTCAATCCTCAATCCTCATTCTTCAACCCTCAATACCCAATCCTCAATCTTCAATACTCAATCCTCAATCCTCAATTCTCAATCCTCAATCCTGAGTCCTCCGTCCTCAAACCTCAATCCTCAACCCTCAGCCCTCATCCTCAATCCTCAATCCTCAATCCTCAACCCACAGCCCTCATCGTCAATCCTCAATCCTCAATCCTCAATCCTCAAACTTCAATCCTCAATACTCAAACTTCAATCCTCAATCCTCAATTCTCAATCTTCAATCCTCAATACTGAATCTTCAATCCTCAATCCTCAATCCTCAATCCTCAATCTTCAATCCTCAATAATCAATCTCCAATCCTAGATCCTCAATCCCCAAACCTCAATCCTTAATCCTCAATCATCAGTCCTCATTCCCCAGTCCTCAATCTTCAATCCACAATGCTCCATCCTCAATCCTCAATCCTCAGTCCTCTATCCTCAATCCTCAATCCTCAAACCTCAATCCTCAACCGTCAGTCCTCGTCCTCAATACTCAAACCTCAATCCACAATCCTCAATTTTCAATCGTCAATACTCAATCTTCAATCCTCAATTCTCAATCCTCAATCCTCAATCCTCAATCCTCCATCCTCAACATTAAACACACAACCCTCAACCATCAATCCTCAATACTCAACCATCAATCCTCAATTCGCAATACTCAATCTTAAATCCTGAATCGTCAATCCTCAATCTTCAATCCTCAATACTCAATCCTCATTCCTCAATCCTCAATCCTCAATCCTCAATCCTCAATCGTCAGTCTTCAATCTTCAATCCTCAATACTCAATCATCAATCCTCAATCCTCAATCCTCAATCCTCAATATTCTATCTTCAATCCTCAATACTCAATCCTCAATCGTCAACCCTCAATCTTCAATCCTCAATACTCAATCTTCAATCCTCAATCCTCAATCTTCAATCCTCAATCCTCAATCGTCAGTCTTCAATCCTCAATACTCAATCTTCAATCCGCAATCCTCAATCCTCAATCCTCAGACCTCAATCCTCATTCTTCAATCCTCTATAACCAATCCTCAATCTTCAATGCTCAATCCTCAATCCTCAATTCTCAATCCTCGATCCTCAGTCCTCAGTTCTCAAACCTCAATCCTCAACCCTCAGCCCTCATCCTCAATCCTCAATCCTCAGTCTTCAATCCTCAATCCTCAATCCTCAATCCTCAATCCTCAATCCTCAATCCTCAGTCCTCAAACCTCAATTCTGAATCCTCAATCCTGAATCCTCAATCTTCGGCACTCAATCCTCAACAATCAGTTGTCAATCCTCAATCCTCAATTGAATATCCTCAATTCACAGTTTTCAATACTCAATACTCAATCTGCAATCTTCAAACCTCTATGCACTAACATCAATCCCCATTACTCAACCCTCAACACTCAGTCCTCAATGTTCAAACCTTAATCCTCAATCCTCAAACGTCAATCCTCAATCCTCAATCCTCAATCCTCAATCTTCGGCCCTCAGTCCTCAACAATCAGTTGTCAATCCTCAATTCTGAATAGAATATCCTCAATTCACAGTTTTCAATACTCAATACTCAATCTGCAATCTTCAAACCTCTATCCACTAACATCAATCCCCATTACTCAACCCTCAACACTCAGTCCTCAATGTTCAAACCTTAATCCTCAATCCTCAAACGTCAATCCTCAATCCTCAATCCTCAATCCTCAACCTTCAATCCTCAAGACTCAATCTTCAATCCTCGATCCTCAATCCTCTATCCTCAATACTCAATCCTCAATACACAACCCTCAATCCTCAATCCTCATTCTTCAATCCTCAATACCCAATCCTCAATCTTCAATCCTCAATCCTCAATCCTGAATCCTCAATCTTCAATCATCAATCCTCAATCTTCAATACTCAAACCTCAATCCTTCAATCCTCAATCCTCAATCTTCAATCCTCAATACTCAATCTTCAATCTTCAATACACAATTTTCAATCAGCAATCCTCAGTCCTCAAACCTCAATTCTGAATCCTCAATCCTGAATCCTCAATCTTCGGCCCTCAGTCCTCAACAATCAGTTGTCAATCCTCAATTCTCAATAGAATATCCTCAATTCACAGTTTTCAATACTCAGTACTCAATCTGCAATCTTCAAACCTCTATCCACAAACATCAATTCTCATCACTCAACCCTCAACACTCAGTCCTCAATCTTCAATCCTCAATCCTCAATCCTCAATCCTCAATCTTCAATCCTCAATCCCCAATCCTCAATCTTCGATCCTCAATACTCAATCATCAATCCTCAATCCTCAATCCTCAATCCTCAATCTTCAGTCCTCAATCCTCAGTCCTCAGTTCTCAATACTCAATCCTCAATCCTCAGACCTCAGACATCAATACTCAACCCTCAGTCCTCGTCCTCAATCCACAACACTCAATCCTCAATCCTCAATACTCATTCTTCAATCCTCAATACCCAATCCTCAATCTTCAATCCTCAATCCTGAATCCTCAATTCTCAATCCTCAATCCTCAGGCCTCAGTCCTCAAACCTCAATCCTCAACCCTCAGCACTCATCGTCAATACTCAATCCTCAATCCTCAATCCTCAACCTTCAATTCTCAATACTCAATCTTCAATCCTCAATCCTCAGTTCTCAAACCTCAATTCTGAATCCTCAATCCTGAATCCTCAATCTTCGGCCCTCAGTCCTCAACAATCAGTTGTCAATCCTCAATCCTCAATAGAATATCCTCAATTCACAGTTTTCAATACTCAATACTCAATCTGCAATCTTCAAACCTCTATCCACAAACATCAATTCCCATTACTCAACCCTCAACACTCAGTCCTCAATGTTCAATCCTCAATCCTCAATCCTCAATCCTCAATCGTCAATCTTCAATGCTCAATACTCAATCTTCAATCCTCAATCCTCAATCCTCAATCCTCAATCCCTAACCCTCAATCCTCAATCCTCAATCCTCAATCCTCAATCCTCAATCCTCAATCCTCAATCCTCAATCTTCAATCCTCAATAATCAATCTCCAATCCTAGATCCTCAATCCCCAATACTCAATCCTTAATCCTCAATATTCAATCCTCATTCCCCAGTCCTCAACCTTCAATCCTCAATGCTCCATCCTCAACCCTCAATCTTCAATCCTCAGTACTCAATCCTCAATCCTTAATCGTCAATATTCAAACCTCAATCCACAATCCTCAATCCTCAATCCTCAATCCTCAATCCTCAATCCTCAATCCTCAATCCTCAATCCTCATTCTTCAATCCTCAATACCCAATCCTCAATCTTCAATCCTCAATCCTCAGTCCTCAATTCTCAATCCTCAATCCAGAGCCCTCAGTCCTCAAACCTCAATCCTCAACCCACAGCCCTCATCGTCAATCCTCAATCCTCAATCCTGAATCCTCAACCTTCAATCCCCAATACTCAATCTTCAATCTTCAATCCTCAATTCTCAATCCTCAGTCCTCAATCCTCAATCCTCAATCCTCAATCCTCAATCCTCAATCGTCAGTCTTCTATCCTCAATATTCAATCTCCAATCCTCAATCCTCAATCCTCAATCCTCAATCCTCATTCTTCAATCCTCAATACCCAATCCTCAACCTTCAATCCTCAATCCTCAACCCTCAATTCTCAATCCTCTATCCTCAGTCCTCAGTCCTCAATCTTCGATCCTCAATCCTCAATACTCAATCTTCAATCCTCCATACTCAATCTTCAATCCTCAATCCTCAATCATCAATCCTCAATCCTCAATCCTCAGTCATCAATCCTCAATCTTCAATACTCAATCATCATTCCTCAATCCTCAATCCTCAATCCTCATTCCTCAAACCTCAATCCTCAACCCTCAGTCCTCATCCTCAATTCTCAATAATCAGTCCTCAATCCTCAATCCTCAATCTTCAATTCTCAATAATCAATCTCCTATCCTAGAACCCCAATCCCCAAAACTCTATGCTTAATCCTCAATATTCAATCCTCTATCCCGAGTCCACAATCTTCAATCCCCAAAGCTCAATAATCAATCCTCAATCCTCAGTCCTCAATCGTCAATCATCAATCAACAATCTTCAATACTCAATCCTCAGTCCTCAATCCTCAATCCTCAATCCTCAATCATCAATCCTCAATCTTCAATACTCAATCGTCAATCCTCAATCCTCAATCACCAATACTCAATCTTCAATCGTCAATCCTCAATCCTCAATCCTCAACCCTCAGCCCTGATCCTCGATCCTCAATCCTGAATCCTCAATCCTCAATCATCAATCCTCAATACTCAGTCTTCAATCATCAATCCTCAATAGCCAATCCTCAATCCTCAATCCTCAATCATCAATCCTCAATCCTCAATCATCAACCTTCAATCCTCAATACTCAATCTTCAATCCTCAATAATCAATCCTCAATATTCAACACACAACCATCAACCATCAATTCTCAATATTCAACCATCAGTCCTCAATTCTCAATACTCAATAGAATATCCCAAATTCTCATGATTCAATACTCAATCCACAATATTCATTAATCAAATCTCGATCCTCAAACATCAATTCTCAACACTCAATCCTCAACCGTCAATCCTCAGTCCTCAAACCTCAATACTCAATCTTCGATTCCCACTCCTCAATCCTCAATCCCCAATCCTCAATCTTCAATCCTCAATCCTCAATCCTCAATCCTCAATCCTCAATCCTCAATCATTAATCCTCAATCTTCAACACTCATTCATCAACCCGCAATCCTCAATCCTCAATCCTCAATCCTCAATCTTCGATCCTCAATCCTCAACCCTCAATCCTCAATCCTCAATCCTCAATCCTCAATCTTCGATCCTCAATCCTCAATCCTCAATCATCAATCCTCAATCTTCAACACTCAATCCTCAATCCTCAATCCTCAATCCTGAATCATCAATCCTCAATCTTCAATGCTCAATCCTCAATCCTCAATCCTCAATCCTCAATCCTCAATCCTCAATCCTCATTCCTCAAACCTCAATCCTCAACCCCCTGTCCTCATCCTCAATTCTCAATTCTCAATCCTCAATCCTCAATTCTCAATCTTCGATCCTCAATAATCAATCTCCAATCCTAGATCCTCAATCCCCAATCCTCAATCGGTAATCCTTAATCTTCAATCCTCAATCCCCAGTCCTCAATCCTCAATACACAATCTTCAATCCTCAATCCTCAATTCTCAATCCTGAATACTCAATCCTCAATCGTCAATACTCAATCGCCAATCCTCAATCTCCAATCCTGAATCTTCAATCCTCAATCCTCAACCCTCAATCCTCAATCCTCAATATTCAATCCTCAATAATCAATCTTCAATCCTCAATCCTCAATCCTCAATCCTCAATCCTCAATCCTCAATCCTCAATCTTCAATCCTCAACCGTCAGTCCTCGTCCTCAGTCCTCAATCCTCAATCCTCAATCCTCAATCCTCGTTCCTCAAACCTCAATCCACAGTCCTCAGTCATCAATCCTCAATCTCCAATACTCAATCCTCAATCCTCAATCCTCAATCCGCAATCCTCATTCCTCATACCTCAATCCTCAACCCTCAGTCGTCATCCTCAATTCTCAATTCTCAATCCTCATTCCTTAATCCTCAATCTTCAATCCTCAATAATCAATCTCCTATCCTAGATCCTCAATCCCCAATACTCTATCCTTAATCCTCAATATTCAATCCTCTATCCCCAGTCCACAATCTTCAATTCCCAAAGCTCAATAATCAATCCTCAATCCTCAGTCCACAATCGTCAATCATCAATCAACAATCTTCAATACTCTATCCTCAGTCCTCAATCCTCAATCCTCAATCCTCAATCATCAATCCTCAAACTTCAATACTCAATCGTTAATCCTCAATCCTCAATCCCCAATACTCAATCTTCAATCCTCAATCCTCAATCCTCAATACTCAATCCTCAATCCTCAATCCTCAATCCTCAATCCTCAATCTTCAATCCTCAACCGTCAGTCCTCGTCCTCAATCCTCAATCCCCAGTCCTCAATCCTCAATCCTCAATCCTCAATCATCAATCCTCAATCTCCAATACTCAATCGTCAATCCTCAATCCTCAATCCCCAATACTCAATCTTCAATCCTCAATCCTCAATCCTCAATCCTCAACCATCAGCCCTGATCCTCGATCCTCAATCCTGAATCCTCAATCCTCAATCTTCAATCCTCAATACTCAGTCTTCAATCATCAATCCTCAATACTCAATCCTTAATCCTCAATCATCAATCATCAATACTCAATCCTCAATCATCAACCTTCAATCCTCAATACTCAATCTTCAATCCTCAATACTCAATCCTCAATATTCAACAAACAACCATCAACCATCAATTCTCAATATTCAACCATCAATCCTCAATTCTCAATACTCAATCGAATATCCCAAATACTCATGATTCAATACTCAATCCACAATATTCATTAATAAAATCCCGATCCTCAAACATCAATTCTCAACACTCAATCCTCAACACTCGGTCCTCTCCCTTCAATCCTCCATCCTCAATCCTCTATCCTGAAGCGTCAATCCTCAATCCTCAATCCTCAACCATCAATCCTCAGTCCTCAAACCTCAATACTCAATCTTCGAATCCCACTCCTCAATCCTCAATCCCCAATCCTCAATCTTCAATCCTCAATCCTCAATCCTCAATCCTCAATCCTCAATCGTCAATCATCAATCCTCAATCATCAACACTCATTCATCAACCCTCAATCCTCAATCTTCAATCCTCAATCCTCAATCTTCGATCCTCAATCCTCAATCCTCAATCATCAATCCTCAATTTTCAACACTCAATACTCAATCCTCAATCCTCAATCCTGAATCATCAATCCTCAATCTTCAATGCTCAATCCTCAATCCTCAATACTCAACCATCGATCCTCAATTCCCAATACTCAATAGAATATCCTGGATTCTCAGTATTCAATACTCAAACCTCAATCCTCAAGCATCAGCCCTCATCCTCCATCCTCAATCCTCAACCCTCAACCCTGATCCTCGATCCTCAATCCTGAATCCTCAATCCTCAATCTTCAATCCTCAATACTCAGTCTTCAATCATCAATCCTCATTACCCAATGCTTAATCCTCAATCCTCAATCCTCAATCATCAATACTCAATCCTCAATCATCAACCTTCAATCCTCAATACTCAATCTTCAATCCTCAATACTCAATCCTCAATATTCAACACACAACCATCAACGATCAATTCTCAATATTCAACCATCAATCCTCAATTCTCAATACTCAATAGAATATCCCAAACTCTCATGATTCAATACTCAATCCACAATATTCATTAATCAAATCCCGATCCTCAAACATCAATTCTCAACACTCAATCCTCAACACTCGGTCCTCTCCCTTCAATCCTCCATCCTCAGTCCTCTATCCTGAAGCGTCAATCCTCAATCCTCAATCCTCAACCCTCAATCCTCAGTCCTCAAACCTCAATACTCAATCTTCGAATCCCACTCCTCAATCCTCAATCCCCAATCCTCAATCTTCAATCCTAAATCCTCAATCCTCAATCCTCAATCCTCAATCGTCAATCATCAGTCTTCAAACATCAACACTCATTCATCAACCCTCAATCCTCAATCTTCAATCCTCAATCCTCAATCTTCGATCCTCAATCCTCAATCTTCAATCATCAATCCTCAATTTTCAACACTCAATACTCAATCCTCAATCCTCAATCCTGAATCATCAATCCTCAATCCCCGATCCTCAATACTCAATCCTCAATCATCAATCCTCAATCTTCAACACTCAATCCTCAATCCTCAATCCTCAATACTGAACCATCAATCCTCAATCTTCAATACTCAATCCTCAATCCCCAATACTCAATCCTCAATCCTCAATCATCAATCCTCCATCTTCAACACTCAATCCTCAATCCTCAATCCTCAATCCTCAATCCTCAATCCTCATTCCTCAAACCTCAATCCTCAACCCTCAGTCCTCATCCTCAATTCTCAATACTCAATCCTCAATCCTCAATCCTCAATCTTCAATCCTCAATAATCAATCTCCTATCCTAGGTCCTCAATCCCCAATACTCTATCCTTAATCCTCAATATTCAGTCCTCTATCCCCAGACCACAGTCTTCAATCCCAAAAGCTCAATAATCAATCCTCAATCCTCAGTCCTCAATCGTCAATCATCAACCCACAATCTTCAATACTCAATCCCCAGTCCACAGTCCTCAATCCTCAATCCTCAATCATCAATCCTCAATCTTCAATTCTCAATCGTCAATCCTCAATCCTCAATCCCCAATACTCAATCCTCAATCCTCAATCCTCAATCCTCAGTCCTCAATCTTCAATCCTCAATACTCAACATTCGATCCTCAATCCTCAGTCCTCAATCCTCAAACCTCAATCCTCAGTCCTCAATCCTCAATCTTCAATCCTCAATACTGAATCTTCGATTCTCAATCCTCAATCCTCAATCCCCAATCCTCAATCTGCAATCATCAATCCTCAATCCTCAATCCTCAATCCTCAATCCTCAATCTTCAATCCTCAATCTTCAACACTCAATCATCAACCCTCAATCCTCAATCTTCAATCCTCAATCCTCAATCCTCAATCCTCAATCCTCAATCCTCCATCCTCATTCCTCAAACCTCAATCCTCAACCCTCTGTCCTCATCCTCAATTCTCAATTCTCAATCCTCAATCCTCAATTCTCAATCTTCAATCCTCAATAATCAATCTCCAATCCTAGATCCTCAATCCCCAATCCTCAATCGGCAATCCTAAATCTTCAATCCTCAATACCCAGTCCTCAATCCTCAATACACAATCTTCAATCCTCAATCCTCAATTCTCAATCCTCAATACTCAATCCTCAATCGTCAATCCTCAATCGCCAATCCTCAATCCCCAATCCTGAATCTTCAATCCTCAATCCTCAACCCTCAATCCTCAATCCTCAATATTCAATCCTCAATAATCAATCTTCAATCCTCAATCTTCAATCCTCAATCCTCAATCCTCAATCCTCAATCCTCAATCTTCAATCCTCAACCGTCAGTCCTCGTCCTCAGTCCTCAATCCTCAATCCTCAATCCTCAATCCTCGTTCCTCAAACCTCAATCCACAGTCCTCAGTCATCAATCCTCAATCTCCAATACTCAATCCTCAATCCTCAATCCTCAATCCGCAATCCTCATTCCTCATACCTCAATCCTCAACCCTCAGTCGTCATCCTCAATTATCAATTCTCAGTCCTCAATCCTTAATCCTCAATCTTCAATCCTCAATAATCAATCTCCTATCCTTGATCCTCAATCCCCAATACTCTATCCTTAATCCTCAATATTCAATCCTCTATCCCCAGTCCACAATCTTCAATTCCCAAAGCTCAATAATCAATCCTCAATCCTCAGTCCACAATCGTCAATCATCAATCAACAATCTTCAATACTCTATTCTCAGTCCTCAATCCTCAGTCCTCAATCCTCAATCATCAATCCTCAAACTTCAATACTCAATCGTTAATCCTCAATCCTCAATCCCCAATACTCAATCTTCAATCCTCAATCCTCAATCCTCAATCCTCAACCCTCAGCCCTCATCCTCAATCCTCAATCCTCAATCTTCAATCCTCAACCGTCAGTCCTCGTCCTCAATCCTCAATCCCCAGTCCTCAATCCTCAATCCTCAATCCTCAATCATCAATCCTCAATCTCCAATACTCAATCGTCAATCCTCAATCCTCAATCCCCAATACTCAATCTTCAATCCTCAATCCACAATCCTCAATCCTCAACCCTCAGCCCTGATCCTCGATCCTCAATCCTGAATCCTCAATCCTCAATCTTCAATCCTCAATACTTAGTCTTCAATCATCAATCCTCAATACTCAATACTCAATCTTCAATCCTCAACACTCAATCCTCAATCCTCCATCCTCAATCCTCAATCCTCAATCTTCAGTCCTCAACCGTCAGTCCTCGTCCTCAATCCTCAATCTCCAGTCCTCAATCCTCAATCCTCAATCCTCAATCATCAATCCTCAATCTCCAATACTCAATCGTCAATCCTCAATCCTCAATCCCAAATACTCAATCTTCAATCCTCAATCCTCAATCCTCAATCCTCAACCCTCAGCCCTGATCCTCGATCCTCAATCCTGAATCCTCAATCCTCAATCTTCAATCCTCAATACTCAGTCTTCAATCATCAATCCTCAATACTCAATCCTTAATCCTGAATCCTCAATCCTCAATCATCAATACTCAATCCTCAACCCTCAATCTTCAATCCTCAGTACTCAATCCTCAATCCTTAATCGTCAATATTCAAACCTCAATCCACAATCCTCAATCCTCAATCCTCAATCCTCAATCCTCATTCTTCAATCCTCAATACCCAATCCTCAATCTTCAATCCTCAATCCTCAGTCCTCAATTCTCAATCCTCAATCCTCAGCCCTCAGTCCTCAAACCTCAATCCTCAACCCACAGCCCTCATCGTCAATCCTCAATCCTCAATCCTGAATCCTCAACCTTCAATCCCCAATACTCAATCTTCAATCTTCAATCCTCAATTCTCAATCCTCAGTCCTCAATCCTCAATCCTCAATCCTCAATCCTCAATCCTCAATCGTCAGTCATCTATCCTCAATATTCAATCTTCAATCCTCAATCCTCAATCCTCAATCCTCAATCCTCATTCTTCAATCCTCAATACCCAATTCTCAATCTTCAATCCTCAATCCTCAACCCTCAATTCTCAATCCTCTATCCTCAGTCCTCAGTCCTCAATCTTCGATCCTCAATCCTCAATACTCAATCTTCAATCCTCCATACTCAATCTTCAATCCTCAATCCTCAATCATCAATCCTCAATCCTCAATCCTCTGTCATCAATCCTCAATCTTCAATACTCAATCCTCATTCCTCAATCCTCAATCCTCAATCCTCATTCCTCAAACCTCAATCCTCAACCCTCAGTCCTCATCCTCAATTCTCAATAATCAATCCTCAATCCTCAATCCTCAATCTTCAATTCTCAATAATCAATCTCCTATCCTAGATCCCCAATCCCCAAAACTCTATGCTTAATCCTCAATATTCAATCCTCTATCCCCAGTCCACAATCTTCAATCCCCAAAGCTCAATAATCAATCCTCAATCCTCAGTCCTCAATCGTCAATCATCAATCAACAATCTTCAATACTCAATCCTCAGTCCTCAATCCTCAATCCTCAATCCTCAATCATCAATCCTCAATCTTCAATACTCAATCGTCAATCCTCAATCCTCAATCACCAATACTCAATCTTCAACCGTCAATCCTCAATCCTCAATCCTCAACCCTCAGCCCTGATCCTCGATCCTCAATCCTGAATCCTCAATCCTCAATCATCAATCCTCAATACTCAGTCTTCAATCATCAATCCTCAATAGCCAATCCACAATCCTCAATCCTCAATCCTCAATCCTCAATCCTCATTCTTCAATCCTCAATACCCAATCCTCAATCTTCAATCCTCAATCCTCAGTCCTCAATTCTCAATCCTCAATCCTCAGCCCTCAGTCCTCAAACCTCAATCCTCAACCCACAGCCCTCATCGTCAATCCTCAATCCTCAATCCTGAATCCTCAACCTTCAATCCCCAATACTCAATCTTCAATCTTCAATCCTCAATTCTCAATCCTCAGTCCTCAATCCTCAATCCTCAATCCTCAATCCTCAATCCTCAATCGTCAGTCATCTATCCTCAATATTCAATCTTCAATCCTCAATCCTCAATCCTCAATCCTCAATCCTCATTCTTCAATCCTCAATACCCAATTCTCAATCTTCAATCCTCAATCCTCAACCCTCAATTCTCAATCCTCTATCCTCAGTCCTCAGTCCTCAATCTTCGATCCTCAATCCTCAATACTCAATCTTCAATCCTCCATACTCAATCTTCAATCCTCAATCCTCAATCATCAATCCTCAATCCTCAATCCTCTGTCATCAATCCTCAATCTTCAATACTCAATCCTCATTCCTCAATCCTCAATCCTCAATCCTCATTCCTCAAACCTCAATCCTCAACCCTCAGTCCTCATCCTCAATTCTCAATAATCAATCCTCAATCCTCAATCCTCAATCTTCAATTCTCAATAATCAATCTCCTATCCTAGATCCCCAATCCCCAAAACTCTATGCTTAATCCTCAATATTCAATCCTCTATCCCCAGTCCACAATCTTCAATCCCCAAAGCTCAATAATCAATCCTCAATCCTCAGTCCTCAATCGTCAATCATCAATCAACAATCTTCAATACTCAATCCTCAGTCCTCAATCCTCAATCCTCAATCCTCAATCATCAATCCTCAATCTTCAATACTCAATCGTCAATCCTCAATCCTCAATCACCAATACTCAATCTTCAACCGTCAATCCTCAATCCTCAATCCTCAACCCTCAGCCCTGATCCTCGATCCTCAATCCTGAATCCTCAATCCTCAATCATCAATCCTCAATACTCAGTCTTCAATCATCAATCCTCAATAGCCAATCCTCAATCCTCAATCCTCAATCATCAACCCTCAATCCTCAATCATCAACCTTCAATCCTCAATACTCAATCTTCAATCCTCAATACTCAATCCTCAATATTCAACACACAACCATCAACCATCAATTCTCAATATTCAACCATCAGTCCTCAATTCTCAATACTCAATAGAATATCCCAAATTCTCATGATTCAATACTCAATCCACAATATTCATTAATCAAATCTCGATCCTCAAACATCAATTCTCAACACTCAATCCTCAACCGTCAATCCTCAGTCCTCAAACCTCTATACTCAATCTTCGATTCCCACTCCTCAATCCTCAATCCCCAATCCTCAATCTTCAATCCTCAATCCTCAATCCTCAATCCTCAATCCTCAATCCTCAATCATCAATCCTCAATCTTCAACACTCATTCATCAACCCGCAATCCTCAATCCTCAATCCTCAATCCTCAATCTTCGATCCTCAATCCTCAACCCTCAATCCTCAATCCTCAATCCTCAATCCTCAATCTTCGATCCTCAATCCTCAATCCACAATCATCAATCCTCAATCTTCAACACTCAATCCTCAATCCTCAATCCTCAATCCTGAATCATCAATCCTCAATCTTCAATGCTCAATCCTCAATCCTCAATCCTCAATCCTCAATCCTCAATCCTCAATCCTCATTCCTCAAACCTCAATCCTCAACCCCCTGTCCTCATCCTCAATTCTCAATTCTCAATCCTCAATCCTCAATTCTCAATCTTCGATCCTCAATAATCAATCTCCAATCCTAGATCCTCAATCCCCAATCCTCAATCGGTAATCCTTAATCTTCAATCCTCAATCCCCAGTCCTCAATCCTCAATACACAATCCTCAATCCTCAACCCTCAATCCTCAATCCTCAATATTCAATCCTCAATAATCAATCTTCAATCCTCAATCCTCAATCCTCAATCCTCAATCCTCAATCCTCAATCCTCAATCCTCAATCTTCAATCCTCAACCGTCAGTCCTCGTCCTCAGTCCTCAATCCTCAATACTCAATCCTCAATCCTCGTTCCTCAAACCTCAATCCACAGTCCTCAGTCATCAATCCTCAATCTCCAATACTCAATCCTCAATCCTCAATCCTCGATCCTCAATCCGCAATCCTCATTCCTCATACCTCAATCCTCAACCCTCAGTCGTCATCCTCAATTCTCAATGCTCAATCCTCAAACCTTAATCCTCAATCTTCAATCCTCAATAATCAATCTCCTATCCTAGATCCTCAATCCCCAGTACTCTATCCTTAATCCTCAATATTCAATCCTCTATCCCCAGTCCACAATCGTCAATCATCAATCAACAATCTTCATTACTCTATCCTCAGTCCTCAATCCTCAATCCTCAATCCTCAATCATCAATCCTCAAACTTCAATACTCAATCGTTAATCCTCAATCCTCAATCCCCAATACTCAATCTTCAATCCTCAATCCTCAATCCTCAATCCTCAACCCTCAGCCCTCATCCTCAATCCTCAATCCTCAATCTTCAATCCTCAACCGTCAGTCCTCGTCCTCAATCCTCAATCCCCAGTCCTCAATCCTCAATCCTCAATCCTCAATCATCAATCCTCAATCTCCAATACTCAATCGTCAATCCTCAATCCTCAATCCCCAATACTCAATCTTCAATCCTCAATCCTCAATCCTCAATCCTCAACCCTCAGCCATGATCCTCGATCCTCAATCCTGAATCCTCAATCCTCAAGCTTCAATCCTCAATACTCAGTCTTCAATCATCAATCCTCAATACTCAATACCCAATCTTCAATCCTCAATACTCAATCCTCAATCCTCAATCCTCAATCCTCAACCCTCAATCTTCAATTCTCAATAATCAATCTCCTATCCTAGATCCCCAATCCCCAAAACTCTATGCTTAATCCTCAATATTCAATCCTCTATCCCCAGTCCACAATCTTCAATCCCCAAAGCTCAATAATCAATCCTCAATCCTCAGTCTACAATCGTCAATCATCAATCAACAATCTTCATTACTCTATCCTCAGTCCTCAATCCTCAATCCTCAATCCTCAATCATCAATCCTCAAACTTCAATACTCAATCGTTAATCCTCAATCCTCAATCCCCAATACTCAATCTTCAATCCTCAATCCTCAATCCTCAATCCTCAACCCTCAGCCCTCATCCTCAATCCTCAATCCTCAATCTTCAATCCTCAACCGTCAGTCCTCGTCCTCAATCCTCAATCCCCAGTCCTCAATCCTCAATCCTCAATCCTCAATCATCAATCCTCAATCTCCAATACTCAATCGTCAATCCTCAATCCTCAATCCCCAATACTCAATCTTCAATCCTCAATCCTCAATCCTCAATCCTCAACCCTCAGCCATGATCCTCGATCCTCAATCCTGAATCCTCAATCCTCAAGCTTCAATCCTCAATACTCAGTCTTCAATCATCAATCCTCAATACTCAATACCCAATCTTCAATCCTCAATACTCAATCCTCAATCCTCAATCCTCAATCCTCAATCCTCAATCTTCAATCCTCAACCGTCAGTCCTCGTCCTCAATCCTCAATCCCCAGTCCTCAATCCTCAATCCTCAATCCTCAATCATCAATCCTCAATCTCCAATACTCAATCGTCAATCCTCAATCCTCAATCCCCAATACTCAATCTTCAATCCTCAATCCTCAATCCTCAATCCTCAACCCTCAGCCCTGATCCTCGATCCTCAATCCTGAATCCTCAATCCTCAATCTTCAATCCTCAATACTCAGTCTTCAATCATCAATCCTCAATACTCAATCCTTAATCCTCAATCCTCAATCCTCAATCATCAATACTCAATCCTCAATCATCAACCTTCAATCCTCAATACTAAATCTTCAATCCTCAATACTCAATCCTCAATATTCAACAAACAACCATCAACCATCAATTCTCAATATTCAACCATCAATACTCAATTCTCAATACTCAATAGAATATCCCAAATACTCATGATTCAATACTCAATCCACAATATTCATTAATAAAATCCCGATCCTCAAACATCAATTCTCAACACTCAATCCTCAACACTCGGTCCTCTCCCTTCAATCCTCCATCCTCAATCCTCTATCCTGAAGCGTCAATCCTCAATCCACAATCCTCAACCCTCAATCCTCAGTCCTCAAACCTCAATACTCAATCTTCGAATCCCACTCCTCAATCCTCAATCCCCAATCCTCAATCTTCAATCCTCAATCCTCAATCCTCAATCCTCAATCCTCAATCCTCAATCGTCAATCATCAATCCTCAATCATCAACACTCATTCATCAACCCTCAATCCTCAATCTTCAATCCTCAATCCTCAATCTTCGATCCTCAATCCTCAATCCTCAATCATCAATCCTCAATTTTCAACACTCAATACTCAATCCTCAATCCTCAATCCTGAATCATCAATCCTCAATCTTCAATGCTCAATCCTCAATCCTCAATACTCAACCTTCGATCCTCAATTCCCAATACTCAATAGAATATCCTGGATTCTCAGTATTCAATACTCAAACCTCAATCCTCAAGCATCAGCCCTCATCCTCCATCCTCAATCCTCAATCCTCAAACCTCATTCTTCAATCCTCAATACTCAATCTTCGATCCTCAATCCTCAACACTCAATCCTCAATCTTCAGTCCTCAACCGTCAGTCCTCGTCCTCAATCCTCATTCCCCAGTCCTCAATCCTCAATCCTCAATCCTCAATCATCAATCCTCAATCATCAATACTCAATCGTCAACCCTCAATCCCCAATCCCCAATACTCAATCTTCAATCCTCAATCCTCAATCCTCAATCCTCAACCCTCAACCCTGATCCTCGATCCTCAATCCTGAATCCTCAATCCTCAATCTTCAATCCTCAATACTCAGTCTTCAATTATCAATCCTCAATACCCAATCCTTAATCCTCAATCCTCAATCCTCAATCATCAATACTCAATCCTCAATCATCAACCTTCAATCCTCAATACTCAATCTTCAATCCTCAATACTCAATCCTCAATATTCAACACACAACCATCAACGATCAATTGTCAATATTCAACCATCAATCCTCAATTCTCAATACTCAATAGAATATCCCAAATTCTCATGATTCAATACTCAATCCACAATATTCATTAATCAAATCCCGATCCTCAAACATCAATTCTCAACACTCAATCCTCAACACTCGGTCCTCTCCCTTCAATCCTCCATCCTCAATCCTCTATCCTGAAGCGTCAATCCTCAATCCTCAATCCTCAACCCTCAATCCTCAGTCCTCAAACCTCAATACTCAATCTTCGAATCCCACTCCTCAATCCTCAATCCCCAATCCTCAATCTTCAATCCTCAATCCTCAATCCTCAATCCTCAATCCTCAATCGTCAATCAGCAGTCCTCAAACATCAACACTCATTCATCAACCCTCAATCCTCAATCTTCAATCCTCAATCCTCAATCTTCGATCCTCAATCCTCAATCCTCAATCATCAATCCTCAATTTTCAACACTCAATACTCAATCCTCAATCCTCAATCCTGAATCATCAATCCTCAATCCCCGATCCTCAATACTCAATCCTCAATCATCAATCCTCAATCTTCAACACTCAATCCTCAATCCTCAATCCTCAATACTGAACCATCAATCCTCAATCTTCAATACTCAATCCTCAATCCCCAATACTCAATCCTCAATCCTCAATCATCAATCCTCCATCTTCAACACTCAATCCTCAATCCTCAATCCTCAATCCTCAATCCTCAATCCTCATTCCTCAAACCTCAATCCTCAGTCCTCAATCTTCAATCCTCAATACTCAACATTCGATCCTCAATCCTCAGTCCTCAATCCTCAAACCTCAATCCTCAGTCCTCAATCCTCAATCTTCAATCCTCAATACTGAATCTTCGATTCTCAATCCTCAATCCTCAATCCCCAATCCTCAATCTGCAATCCTCAATCCTCAATCCTCAATCCTCAATCCTCAATCCTCAATCTTCAATCCTCAATCTTCAACACTCAATCATCAACCCTCAATGCTCAATCTTCAATCCTCAATCCTCAATCCTCAATCCTCAATCCTCAATCCTCAATCCTCATTCCTCAAACCTCAATCCTCAACCCTCTGTCCTCATCCTCAATTCTCAATTCTCAATCCTCAATCCTCAATTCTCAATCTTCAATCCTCAATAATCAATCTCCAATCCTAGATCCTCAATCCCCAATCCTCAATCGGCAATCCTTAATCTTCAATCCTCAATCCCCAGTCCTCAATCCTCAATACACAATCTTCAATCCTCAATCCTCAATTCTCAATCCTCAATACTCAATCCTCAATCGTCAATCCTCAATCGCCAATCCTCAATCCCCAATCCTGAATCTTCAATCGTCAATCCTCAACCCTCAATCCTCAATCCTCAATATTCAATCCTCAATAATCAATCTTCAATCCTCAATCCTCAATCCTCAATCCTCAATCCTCAATCCTCAATCCTCAATCTTCAATCCTCAACCGTCAGTCCTCGTCCTCAGTCCTCAATCCTCAATCCTCAATCCTCAATCCTCGTTCCTCAAACCTCAATCCACAGTCCTCAGTCATCAATCCTCAATCTCCAATACTCAATCCTCAATCCTCAATCCTCAATCCGCAATCCTCATTCCTCATACCTCAATCCTCAACCCTCAGTCGTCATCCTCAATTATCAATTCTCAATCCTCAATCCTTAATCCTCAATCTTCAATCCTCAATAATCAATCTCCTATCCTTGATCCTCAATCCCCAATACTCTATCCTTAATCCTCAATATTCAATCCTCTATCCCCAGTCCACAATCTTCAATTCCCAAAGCTCAATAATCAATCCTCAATCCTCAGTCCACAATCGTCAATCATCAATCAACAATCTTCAATACTCTATTCTCAGTCCTCAATCCTCAGTCCTCAATCCTCAATCATCAATCCTCAAACTTCAATACTCAATCGTTAATCCTCAATCCTCAATCCCCAATACTCAATCTTCAATCCTCAATCCTCAATCCTCAATCCTCAACCCTCAGCCCTCATCCTCAATCCTCAATCCTCAATCTTCAATCCTCAACCGTCAGTCCTCGTCCTCAATCCTCAATCCCCAGTCCTCAATCCTCAATCCTCAATCCTCAATCATCAATCCTCAATCTCCAATACTCAATCGTCAATCCTCAATCCTCAATCCCCAATACTCAATCTTCAATCCTCAATCCACAATCCTCAATCCTCAACCCTCAGCCCTGATCCTCGATCCTCAATCCTGAATCCTCAATCCTCAATCTTCAATCCTCAATACTTAGTCTTCAATCATCAATCCTCAATACTCAATACTCAATCTTCAATCCTCAACACTCAATCCTCAATCCTCCATCCTCAATCCTCAATCCTCAATCTTCAATCCTCAACCGTCAGTCCTCGTCCTCAATCCTCAATCTCCAGTCCTCAATCCTCAATCCTCAATCCTCAATCATCAATCCTCAATCTCCAATACTCAATCGTCAATCCTCAATCCTCAATCCCAAATACTCAATCTTCAATCCTCAATCCTCAATCCTCAATCCTCAACCCTCAGCCCTGATCCTCGATCCTCAATCCTGAATCCTCAATCCTCAATCTTCAATCCTCAATACTCAGTCTTCAATCATCAATCCTCAATACTCAATCCTTAATCCTGAATCCTCAATCCTCAATCATCAATACTCAATCCTCAACCCTCAATCTTCAATCCTCAGTACTCAATCCTCAATCCTTAATCGTCAATATTCAAACCTCAATCCACAATCCTCAATCCTCAATCCTCAATCCTCAATCCTCATTCTTCAATCCTCAATACCCAATCCTCAATCTTCAATCCTCAATCCTCAGTCCTCAATTCTCAATCCTCAATCCTCAGCCCTCAGTCCTCAAACCTCAATCCTCAACCCACAGCCCTCATCGTCAATCCTCAATCCTCAATCCTGAATCCTCAACCTTCAATCCCCAATACTCAATCTTCAATCTTCAATCCTCAATTCTCAATCCTCAGTCCTCAATCCTCAATCCTCAATCCTCAATCCTCAATCCTCAATCGTCAGTCATCTATCCTCAATATTCAATCTTCAATCCTCAATCCTCAATCCTCAATCCTCAATCCTCATTCTTCAATCCTCAATACCCAATTCTCAATCTTCAATCCTCAATCCTCAACCCTCAATTCTCAATCCTCTATCCTCAGTCCTCAGTCCTCAATCTTCGATCCTCAATCCTCAATACTCAATCTTCAATCCTCCATACTCAATCTTCAATCCTCAATCCTCAATCATCAATCCTCAATCCTCAATCCTCTGTCATCAATCCTCAATCTTCAATACTCAATCCTCATTCCTCAATCCTCAATCCTCAATCCTCATTCCTCAAACCTCAATCCTCAACCCTCAGTCCTCATCCTCAATTCTCAATAATCAATCCTCAATCCTCAATCCTCAATCTTCAATTCTCAATAATCAATCTCCTATCCTAGATCCCCAATCCCCAAAACTCTATGCTTAATCCTCAATATTCAATCCTCTATCCCCAGTCCACAATCTTCAATCCCCAAAGCTCAATAATCAATCCTCAATCCTCAGTCCTCAATCGTCAATCATCAATCAACAATCTTCAATACTCAATCCTCAGTCCTCAATCCTCAATCCTCAATCCTCAATCATCAATCCTCAATCTTCAATACTCAATCGTCAATCCTCAATCCTCAATCACCAATACTCAATCTTCAACCGTCAATCCTCAATCCTCAATCCTCAACCCTCAGCCCTGATCCTCGATCCTCAATCCTGAATCCTCAATCCTCAATCATCAATCCTCAATACTCAGTCTTCAATCATCAATCCTCAATAGCCAATCCACAATCCTCAATCCTCAATCCTCAATCCTCAATCCTCATTCTTCAATCCTCAATACCCAATCCTCAATCTTCAATCCTCAATCCTCAGTCCTCAATTCTCAATCCTCAATCCTCAGCCCTCAGTCCTCAAACCTCAATCCTCAACCCACAGCCCTCATCGTCAATCCTCAATCCTCAATCCTGAATCCTCAACCTTCAATCCCCAATACTCAATCTTCAATCTTCAATCCTCAATTCTCAATCCTCAGTCCTCAATCCTCAATCCTCAATCCTCAATCCTCAATCCTCAATCGTCAGTCATCTATCCTCAATATTCAATCTTCAATCCTCAATCCTCAATCCTCAATCCTCAATCCTCATTCTTCAATCCTCAATACCCAATTCTCAATCTTCAATCCTCAATCCTCAACCCTCAATTCTCAATCCTCTATCCTCAGTCCTCAGTCCTCAATCTTCGATCCTCAATCCTCAATACTCAATCTTCAATCCTCCATACTCAATCTTCAATCCTCAATCCTCAATCATCAATCCTCAATCCTCAATCCTCTGTCATCAATCCTCAATCTTCAATACTCAATCCTCATTCCTCAATCCTCAATCCTCAATCCTCATTCCTCAAACCTCAATCCTCAACCCTCAGTCCTCATCCTCAATTCTCAATAATCAATCCTCAATCCTCAATCCTCAATCTTCAATTCTCAATAATCAATCTCCTATCCTAGATCCCCAATCCCCAAAACTCTATGCTTAATCCTCAATATTCAATCCTCTATCCCCAGTCCACAATCTTCAATCCCCAAAGCTCAATAATCAATCCTCAATCCTCAGTCCTCAATCGTCAATCATCAATCAACAATCTTCAATACTCAATCCTCAGTCCTCAATCCTCAATCCTCAATCCTCAATCATCAATCCTCAATCTTCAATACTCAATCGTCAATCCTCAATCCTCAATCACCAATACTCAATCTTCAACCGTCAATCCTCAATCCTCAATCCTCAACCCTCAGCCCTGATCCTCGATCCTCAATCCTGAATCCTCAATCCTCAATCATCAATCCTCAATACTCAGTCTTCAATCATCAATCCTCAATAGCCAATCCTCAATCCTCAATCCTCAATCATCAACCCTCAATCCTCAATCATCAACCTTCAATCCTCAATACTCAATCTTCAATCCTCAATACTCAATCCTCAATATTCAACACACAACCATCAACCATCAATTCTCAATATTCAACCATCAGTCCTCAATTCTCAATACTCAATAGAATATCCCAAATTCTCATGATTCAATACTCAATCCACAATATTCATTAATCAAATCTCGATCCTCAAACATCAATTCTCAACACTCAATCCTCAACCGTCAATCCTCAGTCCTCAAACCTCTATACTCAATCTTCGATTCCCACTCCTCAATCCTCAATCCCCAATCCTCAATCTTCAATCCTCAATCCTCAATCCTCAATCCTCAATCCTCAATCCTCAATCATCAATCCTCAATCTTCAACACTCATTCATCAACCCGCAATCCTCAATCCTCAATCCTCAATCCTCAATCTTCGATCCTCAATCCTCAACCCTCAATCCTCAATCCTCAATCCTCAATCCTCAATCTTCGATCCTCAATCCTCAATCCACAATCATCAATCCTCAATCTTCAACACTCAATCCTCAATCCTCAATCCTCAATCCTGAATCATCAATCCTCAATCTTCAATGCTCAATCCTCAATCCTCAATCCTCAATCCTCAATCCTCAATCCTCAATCCTCATTCCTCAAACCTCAATCCTCAACCCCCTGTCCTCATCCTCAATTCTCAATTCTCAATCCTCAATCCTCAATTCTCAATCTTCGATCCTCAATAATCAATCTCCAATCCTAGATCCTCAATCCCCAATCCTCAATCGGTAATCCTTAATCTTCAATCCTCAATCCCCAGTCCTCAATCCTCAATACACAATCCTCAATCCTCAACCCTCAATCCTCAATCCTCAATATTCAATCCTCAATAATCAATCTTCAATCCTCAATCCTCAATCCTCAATCCTCAATCCTCAATCCTCAATCCTCAATCCTCAATCTTCAATCCTCAACCGTCAGTCCTCGTCCTCAGTCCTCAATCCTCAATACTCAATCCTCAATCCTCGTTCCTCAAACCTCAATCCACAGTCCTCAGTCATCAATCCTCAATCTCCAATACTCAATCCTCAATCCTCAATCCTCGATCCTCAATCCGCAATCCTCATTCCTCATACCTCAATCCTCAACCCTCAGTCGTCATCCTCAATTCTCAATGCTCAATCCTCAAACCTTAATCCTCAATCTTCAATCCTCAATAATCAATCTCCTATCCTAGATCCTCAATCCCCAGTACTCTATCCTTAATCCTCAATATTCAATCCTCTATCCCCAGTCCACAATCGTCAATCATCAATCAACAATCTTCATTACTCTATCCTCAGTCCTCAATCCTCAATCCTCAATCCTCAATCATCAATCCTCAAACTTCAATACTCAATCGTTAATCCTCAATCCTCAATCCCCAATACTCAATCTTCAATCCTCAATCCTCAATCCTCAATCCTCAACCCTCAGCCCTCATCCTCAATCCTCAATCCTCAATCTTCAATCCTCAACCGTCAGTCCTCGTCCTCAATCCTCAATCCCCAGTCCTCAATCCTCAATCCTCAATCCTCAATCATCAATCCTCAATCTCCAATACTCAATCGTCAATCCTCAATCCTCAATCCCCAATACTCAATCTTCAATCCTCAATCCTCAATCCTCAATCCTCAACCCTCAGCCATGATCCTCGATCCTCAATCCTGAATCCTCAATCCTCAAGCTTCAATCCTCAATACTCAGTCTTCAATCATCAATCCTCAATACTCAATACCCAATCTTCAATCCTCAATACTCAATCCTCAATCCTCAATCCTCAATCCTCAACCCTCAATCTTCAATTCTCAATAATCAATCTCCTATCCTAGATCCCCAATCCCCAAAACTCTATGCTTAATCCTCAATATTCAATCCTCTATCCCCAGTCCACAATCTTCAATCCCCAAAGCTCAATAATCAATCCTCAATCCTCAGTCTACAATCGTCAATCATCAATCAACAATCTTCATTACTCTATCCTCAGTCCTCAATCCTCAATCCTCAATCCTCAATCATCAATCCTCAAACTTCAATACTCAATCGTTAATCCTCAATCCTCAATCCCCAATACTCAATCTTCAATCCTCAATCCTCAATCCTCAATCCTCAACCCTCAGCCCTCATCCTCAATCCTCAATCCTCAATCTTCAATCCTCAACCGTCAGTCCTCGTCCTCAATCCTCAATCCCCAGTCCTCAATCCTCAATCCTCAATCCTCAATCATCAATCCTCAATCTCCAATACTCAATCGTCAATCCTCAATCCTCAATCCCCAATACTCAATCTTCAATCCTCAATCCTCAATCCTCAATCCTCAACCCTCAGCCATGATCCTCGATCCTCAATCCTGAATCCTCAATCCTCAAGCTTCAATCCTCAATACTCAGTCTTCAATCATCAATCCTCAATACTCAATACCCAATCTTCAATCCTCAATACTCAATCCTCAATCCTCAATCCTCAATCCTCAATCCTCAATCTTCAATCCTCAACCGTCAGTCCTCGTCCTCAATCCTCAATCCCCAGTCCTCAATCCTCAATCCTCAATCCTCAATCATCAATCCTCAATCTCCAATACTCAATCGTCAATCCTCAATCCTCAATCCCCAATACTCAATCTTCAATCCTCAATCCTCAATCCTCAATCCTCAACCCTCAGCCCTGATCCTCGATCCTCAATCCTGAATCCTCAATCCTCAATCTTCAATCCTCAATACTCAGTCTTCAATCATCAATCCTCAATACTCAATCCTTAATCCTCAATCCTCAATCCTCAATCATCAATACTCAATCCTCAATCATCAACCTTCAATCCTCAATACTAAATCTTCAATCCTCAATACTCAATCCTCAATATTCAACAAACAACCATCAACCATCAATTCTCAATATTCAACCATCAATACTCAATTCTCAATACTCAATAGAATATCCCAAATACTCATGATTCAATACTCAATCCACAATATTCATTAATAAAATCCCGATCCTCAAACATCAATTCTCAACACTCAATCCTCAACACTCGGTCCTCTCCCTTCAATCCTCCATCCTCAATCCTCTATCCTGAAGCGTCAATCCTCAATCCACAATCCTCAACCCTCAATCCTCAGTCCTCAAACCTCAATACTCAATCTTCGAATCCCACTCCTCAATCCTCAATCCCCAATCCTCAATCTTCAATCCTCAATCCTCAATCCTCAATCCTCAATCCTCAATCCTCAATCGTCAATCATCAATCCTCAATCATCAACACTCATTCATCAACCCTCAATCCTCAATCTTCAATCCTCAATCCTCAATCTTCGATCCTCAATCCTCAATCCTCAATCATCAATCCTCAATTTTCAACACTCAATACTCAATCCTCAATCCTCAATCCTGAATCATCAATCCTCAATCTTCAATGCTCAATCCTCAATCCTCAATACTCAACCTTCGATCCTCAATTCCCAATACTCAATAGAATATCCTGGATTCTCAGTATTCAATACTCAAACCTCAATCCTCAAGCATCAGCCCTCATCCTCCATCCTCAATCCTCAATCCTCAAACCTCATTCTTCAATCCTCAATACTCAATCTTCGATCCTCAATCCTCAACACTCAATCCTCAATCTTCAGTCCTCAACCGTCAGTCCTCGTCCTCAATCCTCATTCCCCAGTCCTCAATCCTCAATCCTCAATCCTCAATCATCAATCCTCAATCATCAATACTCAATCGTCAACCCTCAATCCCCAATCCCCAATACTCAATCTTCAATCCTCAATCCTCAATCCTCAATCCTCAACCCTCAACCCTGATCCTCGATCCTCAATCCTGAATCCTCAATCCTCAATCTTCAATCCTCAATACTCAGTCTTCAATTATCAATCCTCAATACCCAATCCTTAATCCTCAATCCTCAATCCTCAATCATCAATACTCAATCCTCAATCATCAACCTTCAATCCTCAATACTCAATCTTCAATCCTCAATACTCAATCCTCAATATTCAACACACAACCATCAACGATCAATTGTCAATATTCAACCATCAATCCTCAATTCTCAATACTCAATAGAATATCCCAAATTCTCATGATTCAATACTCAATCCACAATATTCATTAATCAAATCCCGATCCTCAAACATCAATTCTCAACACTCAATCCTCAACACTCGGTCCTCTCCCTTCAATCCTCCATCCTCAATCCTCTATCCTGAAGCGTCAATCCTCAATCCTCAATCCTCAACCCTCAATCCTCAGTCCTCAAACCTCAATACTCAATCTTCGAATCCCACTCCTCAATCCTCAATCCCCAATCCTCAATCTTCAATCCTCAATCCTCAATCCTCAATCCTCAATCCTCAATCGTCAATCAGCAGTCCTCAAACATCAACACTCATTCATCAACCCTCAATCCTCAATCTTCAATCCTCAATCCTCAATCTTCGATCCTCAATCCTCAATCCTCAATCATCAATCCTCAATTTTCAACACTCAATACTCAATCCTCAATCCTCAATCCTGAATCATCAATCCTCAATCCCCGATCCTCAATACTCAATCCTCAATCATCAATCCTCAATCTTCAACACTCAATCCTCAATCCTCAATCCTCAATACTGAACCATCAATCCTCAATCTTCAATACTCAATCCTCAATCCCCAATACTCAATCCTCAATCCTCAATCATCAATCCTCCATCTTCAACACTCAATCCTCAATCCTCAATCCTCAATCCTCAATCCTCAATCCTCATTCCTCAAACCTCAATCCTCAGTCCTCAATCTTCAATCCTCAATACTCAACATTCGATCCTCAATCCTCAGTCCTCAATCCTCAAACCTCAATCCTCAGTCCTCAATCCTCAATCTTCAATCCTCAATACTGAATCTTCGATTCTCAATCCTCAATCCTCAATCCCCAATCCTCAATCTGCAATCCTCAATCCTCAATCCTCAATCCTCAATCCTCAATCCTCAATCTTCAATCCTCAATCTTCAACACTCAATCATCAACCCTCAATGCTCAATCTTCAATCCTCAATCCTCAATCCTCAATCCTCAATCCTCAATCCTCAATCCTCATTCCTCAAACCTCAATCCTCAACCCTCTGTCCTCATCCTCAATTCTCAATTCTCAATCCTCAATCCTCAATTCTCAATCTTCAATCCTCAATAATCAATCTCCAATCCTAGATCCTCAATCCCCAATCCTCAATCGGCAATCCTTAATCTTCAATCCTCAATCCCCAGTCCTCAATCCTCAATACACAATCTTCAATCCTCAATCCTCAATTCTCAATCCTCAATACTCAATCCTCAATCGTCAATCCTCAATCGCCAATCCTCAATCCCCAATCCTGAATCTTCAATCGTCAATCCTCAACCCTCAATCCTCAATCCTCAATATTCAATCCTCAATAATCAATCTTCAATCCTCAATCCTCAATCCTCAATCCTCAATCCTCAATCCTCAATCCTCAATCTTCAATCCTCAACCGTCAGTCCTCGTCCTCAGTCCTCAATCCTCAATCCTCAATCCTCAATCCTCGTTCCTCAAACCTCAATCCACAGTCCTCAGTCATCAATCCTCAATCTCCAATACTCAATCCTCAATCCTCAATCCTCAATCCGCAATCCTCATTCCTCATACCTCAATCCTCAACCCTCAGTCGTCATCCTCAATTATCAATTCTCAATCCTCAATCCTTAATCCTCAATCTTCAATCCTCAATAATCAATCTCCTATCCTTGATCCTCAATCCCCAATACTCTATCCTTAATCCTCAATATTCAATCCTCTATCCCCAGTCCACAATCTTCAATTCCCAAAGCTCAATAATCAATCCTCAATCCTCAGTCCACAATCGTCAATCATCAATCAACAATCTTCAATACTCTATTCTCAGTCCTCAATCCTCAGTCCTCAATCCTCAATCATCAATCCTCAAACTTCAATACTCAATCGTTAATCCTCAATCCTCAATCCCCAATACTCAATCTTCAATCCTCAATCCTCAATCCTCAATCCTCAACCCTCAGCCCTCATCCTCAATCCTCAATCCTCAATCTTCAATCCTCAACCGTCAGTCCTCGTCCTCAATCCTCAATCCCCAGTCCTCAATCCTCAATCCTCAATCCTCAATCATCAATCCTCAATCTCCAATACTCAATCGTCAATCCTCAATCCTCAATCCCCAATACTCAATCTTCAATCCTCAATCCACAATCCTCAATCCTCAACCCTCAGCCCTGATCCTCGATCCTCAATCCTGAATCCTCAATCCTCAATCTTCAATCCTCAATACTTAGTCTTCAATCATCAATCCTCAATACTCAATACTCAATCTTCAATCCTCAACACTCAATCCTCAATCCTCCATCCTCAATCCTCAATCCTCAATCTTCAATCCTCAACCGTCAGTCCTCGTCCTCAATCCTCAATCCCCCGTCCTCAATCCTCAATCCTCAATCCTCAATCATCAATCCTCAATCTCCAATACTCAATCGTCAATCCTCAATCCTCAATCCCAAATACTCAATCTTCAATCCTCAATCCTCAATCCTCAATCCTCAACCCTCAGCCCTGATCCTCGATCCTCAATCCTGAATCCTCAATCCTCAATCTTCAATCCTCAATACTCAGTCTTCAATCATCAATCCTCAATACTCAATCCTTAATCCTGAATCCTCAATCCTCAATCATCAATACTCAATCCTCAACCCTCAATCTTCAATCCTCAGTACTCAATCCTCAATCCTTAATCGTCAATATTCAAACCTCAATCCACAATCCTCAATCCTCAATCCTCAATCCTCAATCCTCATTCTTCAATCCTCAATACCCAATCCTCAATCTTCAATCCTCAATCCTCAGTCCTCAATTCTCAGTCCTCAATCCTCAGCCCTCAGTCCTCAAACCTCAATCCTCAACCCACAGCCCTCATCGTCAATCCTCAATCCTCAATCCTGAATCCTCAACCTTCAATCCCCAATACTCAATCTTCAATCTTCAATCCTCAATTCTCAATCCTCAGTCCTCAATCCTCAATCCTCAATCCTCAATCCTCAATCCTCAATCGTCAGTCATCTATCCTCAATATTCAATCTTCAATCCTCAATCCTCAACCCTCAATCCTCAATCCTCATTCTTCAATCCTCAATACCCAATTCTCAATCTTCAATCCTCAATCCTCAACCCTCAATTCTCAATCCTCTATCCTCAGTCCTCAGTCCTCAATCTTCGATCCTCAATCCTCAATACTCAATCTTCAATCCTCCATACTCAATCTTCAATCCTCAATCCTCAATCATCAATCCTCAATCCTCAATCCTCTGTCATCAATCCTCAATCTTCAATACTCAATCCTCATTCCTCAATCCTCAATCCTCAATCCTCATTCCTCAAACCTCAATCCTCAACCCTCAGTCCTCATCCTCAATTCTCAATAATCAATCCTCAATCCTCAATCCTCAATCTTCAATTCTCAATAATCAATCTCCTATCCTAGATCCCCAATCCCCAAAACTCTATGCTTAATCCTCAATATTCAATCCTCTATCCCCAGTCCACAATCTTCAATCCCCAAAGCTCAATAATCAATCCTCAATCCTCAGTCCTCAATCGTCAATCATCAATCAACAATCTTCAATACTCAATCCTCAGTCCTCAATCCTCAATCCTCAATCCTCAATCATCAATCCTCAATCTTCAATACTCAATCGTCAATCCTCAATCCTCAATCATCAATACTCAATCTTCAACCGTCAATCCTCAATCCTCAATCCTCAACCCTCAGCCCTGATCCTCGATCCTCAATCCTGAATCCTCAATCCTCAATCATCAATCCTCAATACTCAGTCTTCAATCATCAATCCTCAATAGCCAATCCTCAATCCTCAATCCTCAATCATCAATCCTCAATCCTCAATCATCAACCTTCAATCCTCAATACTCAATCTTCAATCCTCAATACTCAATCCTCAATATTCAACACACAACCATCAACCATCAATTCTCAATATTCAACCATCAGTCCTCAATTCTCAATACTCAATAGAATATCCCAAATTCTCATGATTCAATACTCAATCCACAATATTCATTAATCAAATCTCGATCCTCAAACATCAATTCTCAACACTCAATCCTCAACCGTCAATCCTCAGTCCTCAAACCTCAATACTCAATCTTCGATTCCCACTCCTCAATCCTCAATCCCCAATCCTCAATCTTCAATCCTCAATCCTCAATCCTCAATCCTCAATCCTCAATCCTCAATCATCAATCCTCAATCTTCAACACTCATTCATCAACCCGCAATCCTCAATCCTCAATCCTCAATCCTCAATCTTCGATCCTCAATCCTCAACCCTCAATCCTCAATCCTCAATCCTCAATCCTCAATCTTCGATCCTCAATCCTCAATCCACAATCATCAATCCTCAATCTTCAACACTCAATCCTCAATCCTCAATCCTCAATCCTGAATCATCAATCCTCAATCTTCAATGCTCAATCCTCAATCCTCAATCCTCAATCCTCAATCCTCAATCCTCAATCCTCATTCCTCAAACCTCAATCCTCAACCCCCTGTCCTCATCCTCAATTCTCAATTCTCAATCCTCAATCCTCAATTCTCAATCTTCGATCCTCAATAATCAATCTCCAATCCTAGATCCTCAATCCCCAATCCTCAATCGGTAATCCTTAATCTTCAATCCTCAATCCCCAGTCCTCAAACCTCAATACACAATCTTCAATCCTCAATCCTCAATTCTCAATCCTCAATACTCAATCCTCAATCGTCAATCCTCAATCGCCAATCCTCAATCCCCAATCCTGAATCTTCAATCCTCAATCCTCAACCCTCAATCCTCAATCCTCAATATTCAATCCTCAATAATCAATCTTCAATCCTCAATCCTCAATCCTCAATCCTCAATCCTCAATCCTCAATCCTCAATCCTCAATCTTCAATCCTCAACCGTCAGTCCTCGTCCTCAGTCCTCAATCCTCAATACTCAATCCTCAATCCTCGTTCCTCAAACCTCAATCCACAGTCCTCAGTCATCAATCCTCAATCTCCAATACTCAATCCTCAATCCTCAATCCTCGATCCTCAATCCGCAATCCTCATTCCTCATACCTCAATCCTCAACCCTCAGTCGTCATCCTCAATTCTCAATGCTCAATCCTCAAACCTTAATCCTCAATCTTCAATCCTCAATAATCAATCTCCTATCCTTGATCCTCAATCCCCAATACTCTATCCTTAATCCTCAATATTCAATCCTCTATCCCCAGTCCACAATCTTCAATTCCCAAAGCTCAATAATCAATCCTCAATCCTCAGTCCACAATCGTCAATCATCAATCAACAATCTTCAATACTCTATCCTCAGTCCTCAATCCTCAATCCTCAATCCTCAATCATCAATCCTCAAACTTCAATACTCAATCGTTAATCCTCAATCCTCAATCCCCAATACTCAATCTTCAATCCTCAATCCTCAATCCTCAATCCTCAACCCTCAGCCCTCATCCTCAATCCTCAATCCTCAATCTTCAATCCTCAACCGTCAGTCCTCGTCCTCAATCCTCAATCCCCAGTCCTCAATCCTCAATCCTCAATCCTCAATCATCAATCCTCAATCTCCAATACTCAATCGTCAATCCTCAATCCTCAATCCCCAATACTCAATCTTCAATCCTCAATCCTCAATCCTCAATCCTCAACCCTCAGCCATGATCCTCGATCCTCAATCCTGAATCCTCTATCCTCAATCTTCAATCCTCAATACTCAGTCTTCAATCATCAATCCTCAATACTCAATACCCAATCTTCAATCCTCAATACTCAATCCTCAATCCTCAATCCTCAATCCTCAATCCTCAATCTTCAATCCTCAACCGTCAGTCCTCGTCCTCAATCCTCAATCCCCAGTCCTCAATCCTCAATCCTCAATCTTCAATCCTCAATCCTCAATCTTCGATCCTCAATCCTCAATCCTCAATCATCAATCCTCAATTTTCAACACTCAATACTCAATCCTCAATCCTCAATCCTGAATCATCAATCCTCAATCCCCGATCCTCAATACTCAATCCTCAATCATCAATCCTCAATCTTCAACACTCAATCCTCAATCCTCAATCCTCAATACTGAACCATCAATCCTCAATCTTCAATACTCAATCCTCAATCCCCAATACTCAATCCTCAATCCTCAATCATCAATCCTCCATCTTCAACACTCAATCCTCAATCCTCAATCCTCAATCCTCAATCCTCAATCCTCATTCCTCAAACCTCAATCCTCAGTCCTCAATCTTCAATCCTCAATACTCAACATTCGATCCTCAATCCTCAGTCCTCAATCCTCAAACCTCAATCCTCAGTCCTCAATCCTCAATCTTCAATCCTCAATACTGAATCTTCGATTCTCAATCCTCAATCCTCAATCCCCAATCCTCAATCTGCAATCCTCAATCCTCAATCCTCAATCCTCAATCCTCAATCCTCAATCTTCAATCCTCAATCTTCAACACTCAATCATCAACCCTCAATCCTCAATCTTCAATCCTCAATCCTCAATCCTCAATCCTCAATCCTCAATCCTCAATCCTCATTCCTCAAACCTCAATCCTCAACCCTCTGTCCTCATCCTCAATTCTCAATTCTCAATCCTCAATCCTCAATTCTCAATCTTCAATCCTCAATAATCAATCTCCAATCCTAGATCCTCAATCCCCAATCCTCAATCGGCAATCCTTAATCTTCAATCCTCAATCCCCAGTCCTCAATCCTCAATACACAATCTTCAATCCTCAATCCTCAATTCTCAATCCTCAATACTCAATCCTCAATCGTCAATCCTCAATCGCCAATCCTCAATCCCCAATCCTGAATCTTCAATCGTCAATCCTCAACCCTCAATCCTCAATCCTCAATATTCAATCCTCAATAATCAATCTTCAATCCTCAATCCTCAATCCTCAATCCTCAATCCTCAATCCTCAATCCTCAATCTTCAATCCTCAACCGTCAGTCCTCGTCCTCAGTCCTCAATCCTCAATCCTCAATCCTCAATCCTCGTTCCTCAAACCTCAATCCACAGTCCTCAGTCATCAATCCTCAATCTCCAATACTCAATCCTCAATCCTCAATCCTCAATCCGCAATCCTCATTCCTCATACCTCAATCCTCAACCCTCAGTCGTCATCCTCAATTATCAATTCTCAATCCTCAATCCTTAATCCTCAATCTTCAATCCTCAATAATCAATCTCCTATCCTTGATCCTCAATCCCCAATACTCTATCCTTAATCCTCAATATTCAATCCTCTATCCCCAGTCCACAATCTTCAATTCCCAAAGCTCAATAATCAATCCTCAATCCTCAGTCCACAATCGTCAATCATCAATCAACAATCTTCAATACTCTATTCTCAGTCCTCAATCCTCAGTCCTCAATCCTCAATCATCAATCCTCAAACTTCAATACTCAATCGTTAATCCTCAATCCTCAATCCCCAATACTCAATCTTCAATCCTCAATCCTCAATCCTCAATCCTCAACCCTCAGCCCTCATCCTCAATCCTCAATCCTCAATCTTCAATCCTCAACCGTCAGTCCTCGTCCTCAATCCTCAATCCCCAGTCCTCAATCCTCAATCCTCAATCCTCAATCATCAATCCTCAATCTCCAATACTCAATCGTCAATCCTCAATCCTCAATCCCCAATACTCAATCTTCAATCCTCAATCCACAATCCTCAATCCTCAACCCTCAGCCCTGATCCTCGATCCTCAATCCTGAATCCTCAATCCTCAATCTTCAATCCTCAATACTTAGTCTTCAATCATCAATCCTCAATACTCAATACTCAATCTTCAATCCTCAACACTCAATCCTCAATCCTCCATCCTCAATCCTCAATCCTCAATCTTCAATCCTCAACCGTCAGTCCTCGTCCTCAATCCTCAATCCCCCGTCCTCAATCCTCAATCCTCAATCCTCAATCATCAATCCTCAATCTCCAATACTCAATCGTCAATCCTCAATCCTCAATCCCAAATACTCAATCTTCAATCCTCAATCCTCAATCCTCAATCCTCAACCCTCAGCCCTGATCCTCGATCCTCAATCCTGAATCCTCAATCCTCAATCTTCAATCCTCAATACTCAGTCTTCAATCATCAATCCTCAATACTCAATCCTTAATCCTGAATCCTCAATCCTCAATCGTCAATACTCAATCCTCAACCCTCAATCTTCAATCCTCAGTACTCAATCCTCAATCCTTAATCGTCAATATTCAAACCTCAATCCACAATCCTCAATCCTCAATCCTCAATCCTCAATCCTCATTCTTCAATCCTCAATACCCAATCCTCAATCTTCAATCCTCAATCCTCAGTCCTCAATTCTCAATCCTCAATCCTCAGCCCTCAGTCCTCAAACCTCAATCCTCAACCCACAGCCCTCATCGTCAATCCTCAATCCTCAATCCTGAATCCTCAACCTTCAATCCCCAATACTCAATCTTCAATCTTCAATCCTCAATTCTCAATCCTCAGTCCTCAATCCTCAATCCTCAATCCTCAATCCTCAATCCTCAATCGTCAGTCATCTATCCTCAATATTCAATTTTCAATCCTCAATCCTCAATCCTCAATCCTCAATCCTCATTCTTCAATCCTCAATACCCAATTCTCAATCTTCAATCCTCAATCCTCAACCCTCAATTCTCAATCCTCTATCCTCAGTCCTCAGTCCTCAATCTTCGATCCTCAATCCTCAATACTCAATCTTCAATCCTCCATACTCAATCTTCAATCCTCAATCCTCAATCATCAATCCTCAATCCTCAATCCTCTGTCATCAATCCTCAATCTTCAATACTCAATCCTCATTCCTCAATCCTCAATCCTCAATCCTCATTCCTCAAACCTCAATCCTCAACCCTCAGTCCTCATCCTCAATTCTCAATAATCAATCCTCAATCCTCAATCCTCAATCTTCAATTCTCAATAATCAATCTCCTATCCTAGATCCCCAATCCCCAAAACTCTATGCTTAATCCTCAATATTCAATCCTCTATCCCCAGTCCACAATCTTCAATCCCCAAAGCTCAATAATCAATCCTCAATCCTCAGTCCTCAATCGTCAATCATCAATCAACAATTTTCAATACTCAATCCTCAGTCCTCAATCCTCAATCCTCAATCCTCAATCATCAATCCTCAATCTTCAATACTCAATCGTCAATCCTCAATCCTCAATCACCAATACTCAATCTTCAACCGTCAATCCTCAATCCTCAATCCTCAACCCTCAGCCCTGATCCTCGATCCTCAATCCTGAATCCTCAATCCTCAATCATCAATCCTCAATACTCAGTCTTCAATCATCAATCCTCAATAGCCAATCCTCAATCCTCAATCCTCAATCATCAATCCTCAATCCTCAATCATCAACCTTCAATCCTCAATACTCAATCTTCAATCCTCAATACTCAATCCTCAATATTCAACACACAACCATCAACCATCAATTCTCAATATTCAACCATCAGTCCTCAATTCTCAATACTCAATAGAATATCCCAAATTCTCATGATTCAATACTCAATCCACAATATTCATTAATCAAATCTCGATCCTCAAACATCAATTCTCAACACTCAATCCTCAACCGTCAATCCTCAGTCCTCAAACCTCAATACTCAATCTTCGATTCCCACTCCTCAATCCTCAATCCCCAATCCTCAATCTTCAATCCTCAATCCTCAATCCTCAATCCTCAATCCTCAATCCTCAATCATCAATCCTCAATCTTCAACACTCATTCATCAACCCGCAATCCTCAATCCTCAATCCTCAATCCTCAATCTTCGATCCTCAATCCTCAACCCTCAATCCTCAATCCTCAATCCTCAATCCTCAATCTTCGATCCTCAATCCTCAATCCACAATCATCAATCCTCAATCTTCAACACTCAATCCTCAATCCTCAATCCTCAATCCTGAATCATCAATCCTCAATCTTCAATGCTCAATCCTCAATCCTCAATCCTCAATCCTCAATCCTCAATCCTCAATCCTCATTCCTCAAACCTCAATCCTCAACCCCCTGTCCTCATCCTCAATTCTCAATTCTCAATCCTCAATCCTCAATTCTCAATCTTCGATCCTCAATAATCAATCTCCAATCCTAGATCCTCAATCCCCAATCCTCAATCGGTAATCCTTAATCTTCAATCCTCAATCCCCAGTCCTCAAACCTCAATACACAATCTTCAATCCTCAATCCTCAATTCTCAATCCTCAATACTCAATCCTCAATCGTCAATCCTCAATCGCCAATCCTCAATCCCCAATCCTGAATCTTCAATCCTCAATCCTCAACCCTCAATCCTCAATCCTCAATATTCAATCCTCAATAATCAATCTTCAATCCTCAATCCTCAATCCTCAATCCTCAATCCTCAATCCTCAATCCTCAATCCTCAATCTTCAATCCTCAACCGTCAGTCCTCGTCCTCAGTCCTCAATCCTCAATACTCAATCCTCAATCCTCGTTCCTCAAACCTCAATCCACAGTCCTCAGTCATCAATCCTCAATCTCCAATACTCAATCCTCAATCCTCAATCCTCGATCCTCAATCCGCAATCCTCATTCCTCATACCTCAATCCTCAACCCTCAGTCGTCATCCTCAATTCTCAATGCTCAATCCTCAAACCTTAATCCTCAATCTTCAATCCTCAATAATCAATCTCCTATCCTAGATCCTCAATCCCCAGTACTCTATCCTTAATCCTCAATATTCAATCCTCTATCCCTAGTCCACAATCTTCAATTCCCAAAGCTCAATAATCAATCCTCAATCCTCAGTCCACAATCGTCAATCATCAATCAACAATCTTCATTACTCTATCCTCAGTCCTCAATCCTCAATCCTCAATCCTCAATCATCAATCCTCAAACTTCAATACTCAATCGTTAATCCTCAATCCTCAATCCCCAATACTCAATCTTCAATCCTCAATCCTCAATCCTCAATCCTCAACCCTCAGCCCTCATCCTCAATCCTCAATCCTCAATCTTCAATCCTCAACCGTCAGTCCTCGTCCTCAATCCTCAATCCCCAGTCCTCAATCCTCAATCCTCAATCCTCAATCATCAATCCTCAATCTCCAATACTCAATCGTCAATCCTCAATCCTCAATCCCCAATACTCAATCTTCAATCCTCAATCCTCAATCCTCAATCCTCAACCCTCAGCCATGATCCTCGATCCTCAATCCTGAATCCTCAATCCTCAAGCTTCAATCCTCAATACTCAGTCTTCAATCATCAATCCTCAATACTCAATACCCAATCTTCAATCCTCAATACTCAATCCTCAATCCTCAATCCTCAATCCTCAATCCTCAATCTTCAATCCTCAACCGTCAGTCCTCGTCCTCAATCCTCAATCCCCAGTCCTCAATCCTCAATCCTCAATCCTCAATCATCAATCCTCAATCTCCAATACTCAATCGTCAATCCTCAATCCTCAATCCCCAATACTCAATCTTCAATCCTCAATCCTCAATCCTCAATCCTCAACCCTCAGCCCTGATCCTCGATCCTCAATCCTGAATCCTCAATCCTCAATCTTCAATCCTCAATACTCAGTCTTCAATCATCAATCCTCAATACTCAATCCTTAATCCTCAATCCTCAATCCTCAATCATCAATACTCAATCCTCAATCATCAACCTTCAATCCTCAATACTAAATCTTCAATCCTCAATACTCAATCCTCAATATTCAACAAACAACCATCAACCATCAATTCTCAATATTCAACCATCAATACTCAATTCTCAATACTCAATAGAATATCCCAAATACTCATGATTCAATACTCAATCCACAATATTCATTAATAAAATCCCGATCCTCAAACATCAATTCTCAACACTCAATCCTCAACACTCGGTCCTCTCCCTTCAATCCTCCATCCTCAATCCTCTATCCTGAAGCGTCAATCCTCAATCCACAATCCTCAACCCTCAATCCTCAGTCCTCAAACCTCAATACACAATCTTCGAATCCCACTCCTCAATCCTCAATCCCCAATCCTCAATCTTCAATCCTCAATCCTCAATCCTCAATCCTCAATCCTCAATCGTCAATCATCAATCCTCAATCATCAACACTCATTCATCAACCCTCAATCCTCAATCTTCAATCCTCAATCCTCAATCTTCGATCCTCAATCCTCAATCCTCAATCATCAATCCTCAATTTTCAACACTCAATACTCAATCCTCAATCCTCAATCCTGAATCATCAATCCTCAATCTTCAATGCTCAATCCTCAATCCTCAATCCTCAATCCTCAATCCTCAATCCTCAATCCTCATTCCTCAAACCTCAATCCTCAACCCCCTGTCCTCATCCTCAATTCTCAATTCTCAATCCTCAATCCTCAATTCTCAATCTTCGATCCTCAATAATCAATCTCCAATCCTAGATCCTCAATCCCCAATCCTCAATCGGTAATCCTTAATCTTCAATCCTCAATCCCCAGTCCTCAATCCTCAATACACAATCTTCAATCCTCAATCCTCAATTCTCAATCCTCAATACTCAATCCTCAATCGTCAATCCTCAATCGCCAATCCTCAATCCCCAATCCTGAATCTTCAATCCTCAATCCTCAACCCTCAATCCTCAATCCTCAATATTCAATCCTCAATAATCAATCTTCAATCCTCAATCCTCAATCCTCAATCCTCAATCCTCAATCCTCAATCCTCAATCCTCAATCTTCAATCCTCAACCGTCAGTCCTCGTCCTCAGTCCTCAATCCTCAATCCTCAATCCTCAATCCTCGTTCCTCAAACCTCAATCCACAGTCCTCAGTCATCAATCCTCAATCTCCAATACTCAATCCTCAATCCTCAATCCTCAATCCGCAATCCTCATTCCTCATACCTCAATCCTCAACCCTCAGTCGTCATCCTCAATTCTCAATTCTCAATCCTCAAACCTTAATCCTCAATCTTCAATCCTCAATAATCAATCTCCTATCCTAGATCCTCAATCCCCAGTACTCTATCCTTAATCCTCAATATTCAATCCTCTATCCCCAGTCCACAATCTTCAATTCCCAAAGCTCAATAATCAATCCTCAATCCTCAGTCCACAATCGTCAATCATCAATCAACAATCTTCAATACTCTATCCTCAGTCCTCAATCCTCAATCCTCAATCCTCAATCATCAATCCTCAAACTTCAATACTCAATCGTTAATCCTCAATCCTCAATCCCCAATACTCAATCTTCAATCCTCAATCCTCAATCCTCAATCCTCAACCCTCAGCCCTCATCCTCAATCCTCAATCCTCAATCTTCAATCCTCAACCGTCAGTCCTCGTCCTCAATCCTCAATCCCCAGTCCTCAATCCTCAATCCTCAATCCTCAATCATCAATCCTCAATCTCCAATACTCAATCGTCAATCCTCAATCCTCAATCCCCAATACTCAATCTTCAATCCTCAATCCTCAATCCTCAATCCTCAACCCTCAGCCATGATCCTCGATCCTCAATCCTGAATCCTCAATCCTCAATCTTCAATCCTCAATACTCAGTCTTCAATCATCAATCCTCAATACTCAATACCCAATCTTCAATCCTCAATACTCAATCCTCAATCCTCAATCCTCAATCCTCAATCCTCAATCTTCAATCCTCAACCGTCAGTCCTCGTCCTCAATCCTCAATCCCCAGTCCTCAATCCTCAATCCTCAATCCTCAATCATCAATCCTCAATCTCCAATACTCAATCGTCAATCCTCAATCCTCAATCCCCAATACTCAATCTTCAATCCTCAATCCTCAATCCTCAATCCTCAACCCTCAGCCCTGATCCTCGATCCTCAATCCTGAATCCTCAATCCTCAATCATCAATCCTCAATACTCAGTCTTCAATCATCAATCCTCAATAGCCAATCCTCAATCCTCAATCCTCAATCATCAATCCTCAATCCTCAATCATCAACCTTCAATCCTCAATACTCAATCTTCAATCCTCAATACTCAATCCTCAATATTCAACAAACAACCATCAACCATCAATTCTCAATATTCAACCATCAATACTCAATTCTCAATACTCAATAGAATATCCCAAATACTCATGATTCAATACTCAATCCACAATATTCATTAATAAAATCCCGATCCTCAAACATCAATTCTCAACACTCAATCCTCAACACTCGGTCCTCTCCCTTCAATCCTCCATCCTCAATCCTCTATCCTGAAGCGTCAATCCTCAATCCACAATCCTCAACCCTCAATCCTCAGTCCTCAAACCTCAATACTCAATCTTCGAATCCCACTCCTCAATCCTCAATCCCCAATCCTCAATCTTCAATCCTCAATCCTCAATCCTCAATCCTCAATCCTCAATCCTCAATCGTCAATCATCAATCCTCAATCATCAACACTCATTCATCAACCCTCAATCCTCAATCTTCAATTCTCAATCCTCAATCTTCGATCCTCAATCCTCAATCCTCAATCATCAATCCTCAATTTTCAACACTCAATACTCAATCCTCAATCCTCAATCCTGAATCATCAATCCTCAATCTTCAATGCTCAATCCTCAATCCTCAATACTCAACCTTCGATCCTCAATTCCCAATACTCAATAGAATATCCTGGATTCTCAGTATTCAATACTCAGACCTCAATCCTCAAGCATCAGCCCTCATCCTCCATCCTCAATCCTCAATCCTCAAACCTCATTCTTCAATCCTCAATACTCAATCTTCGATCCTCAATCCTCAACACTCAATCCTCAATCTTCAGTCCTCAACCGTCAGTCCTCGTCCTCAATCCTCATTCCCCAGTCCTCAATCCTCAATCCTCAATCCTCAATCATCAATCCTCAATCATCAATACTCAATCGTCAACCCTCAATCCCCAATCCCCAATACTCAATCTTCAATCCTCAATCCTCAATCCTCAATCCTCAACCCTCAACCCTGATCCTCGATCCTCAATCCTGAATCCTCAATCCTCAATCTTCAATCCTCAATACTCAGTCTTCAATTATCAATCCTCAATACCCAATCCTTAATCCTTAATCCTCAATCCTCAATCCTCAATCATCAATACTCAATCCTCAATCATCAACCTTCAATCCTCAATACTCAATCTTCAATCCTCAATACTCAATCCTCAATATTCAACACACAACCATCAACGATCAATTGTCAATATTCAACCATCAATCCTCAATTCTCAATACTCAATAGAATATCCCAAATTCTCATGATTCAATACTCAATCCACAATATTCATTAATCAAATCCCGATCCTCAAACATCAATTCTCAACACTCAATCCTCAACACTCGGTCCTCTCCCTTCAATCCTCCATCCTCAATCCTCTATCCTGAAGCGTCAATCCTCAATCCTCAATCCTCAACCCTCAATCCTCAGTCCTCAAACCTCAATACTCAATCTTCGAATCCCACTCCTCAATCCTCAATCCCCAATCCTCAATCTTCAATCCTCAATCCTCAATCCTCAATCCTCAATCCTCAATCGTCAATCATCAGTCCTCAAACATCAACACTCATTCATCAACCCTCAATCCTCAATCTTCAATCCTCAATCCTCAATCTTCGATCCTCAATCCTCAATCCTCAATCTTCAATCCTCAACCGTCAGTCCTCGTCCTCAGTCCTCAATCCTCAATCCTCAATCCTCAATCCTCGTTCCTCAAACCTCAATCCACAGTCCTCAGTCATCAATCCTCAATCTCCAATACTCAATCCTCAATCCTCAATCCTCAATCCGCAATCCTCATTCCTCATACCTCAATCCTCAACCCTCAGTCGTCATCCTCAATTCTCAATTCTCAATCCTCAAACCTTAATCCTCAATCTTCAATCCTCAATAATCAATCTCCTATCCTAGATCCTCAATCCCCAGTACTCTATCCTTAATCCTCAATATTCAATCCTCTATCCCCAGTCCACAATCTTCAATTCCCAAAGCTCAATAATCAATCCTCAATCCTCAGTCCACAATCGTCAATCATCAATCAACAATCTTCAATACTCTATCCTCAGTCCTCAATCCTCAATCCTCAATCCTCAATCATCAATCCTCAAACTTCAATACTCAATCGTTAATCCTCAATCCTCAATCCCCAATACTCAATCTTCAATCCTCAATCCTCAATCCTCAATCCTCAACCCTCAGCCATGATCCTCGATCCTCAATCCTGAATCCTCAATCCTCAATCTTCAATCCTCAATACTCAGTCTTCAATCATCAATCCTCAATACTCAATACCCAATCTTCAATCCTCAATACTCAATCCTCAATCCTCAATCCTCAATCCTCAATCCTCAATCTTCAATCCTCAACCGTCAGTCCTCGTCCTCAATCCTCAATCCCCAGTCCTCAATCCTCAATCCTCAATCCTCAATCATCAATCCTCAATCTCCAATACTCAATCGTCAATCCTCAATCCTCAATCCCCAATACTCAATCTTCAATCCTCAATCCTCAATCCTCAATCCTCAACCCTCAGGCCTGATCCTCGATCCTCAATCCTGAATCCTCAATCCTCAATCTTCAATCCTCAATACTCAGTCTTCAATCATCAATCCTCAATACTCAATCCTTAATCCTCAATCCTCAATCCTCAATCATCAATACTCAATCCTCAATCATCAACCTTCAATCCTCAATACTCAATCTTCAATCCTCAATACTCAATCCTCAATATTCAACAAACAACCATCAACCATCAATTCTCAATATTCAACCATCAATACTCAATTCTCAATACTCAATAGAATATCCCAAATACTCATGATTCAATACTCAATCCACAATATTCATTAATAAAATCCCGATCCTCAAACATCAATTCTCAACACTCAATCCTCAACACTCGGTCCTCTCCCTTCAATCCTCCATCCTCAATCCTCTATCCTGAAGCGTCAATCCTCAATCCACAATCCTCAACCCTCAATCCTCAGTCCTCAAACCTCAATACTCAATCTTCGAATCCCACTCCTCAATCCTCAATCCCCAATCCTCAATCTTCAATCCTCAATCCTCAATCCTCAATCCTCAATCCTCAATCCTCAATCGTCAATCATCAATCCTCAATCATCAACACTCATTCATCAACCCTCAATCCTCAATCTTCAATCCTCAATCCTCAATCTTCGATCCTCAATCCTCAATCCTCAATCATCAATCCTCAATTTTCAACACTCAATACTCAATCCTCAATCCTCAATCCTGAATCATCAATCCTCAATCTTCAATGCTCAATCCTCAATCCTCAATACTCAACCTTCGATCCTCAATTCCCAATACTCAATAGAATATCCTGGATTCTCAGTATTCAATACTCAAACCTCAATCCTCAAGCATCAGCCCTCATCCTCCATCCTCAATCCTCATTCCTCAAACCTCATTCTTCAATCCTCAATACTCAATCTTCGATCCTCAATCCTCAACACTCAATCCTCAATCTTCAGTCCTCAACCGTCAGTCCTCGTCCTCAATCCTCATTCCCCAGTCCTCAATCCTCAATCCTCAATCCTCAATCATCAATCCTCAATCATCAATACTCAATCGTCAACCCTCAATCCCCAATCCCCAATACTCAATCTTCAATCCTCAATCCTCAATCCTCAATCCTCAACCCTCAACCCTGATCCTCGATCCTCAATCCTGAATCCTCAATCCTCAATCTTCAATCCTCAATACTCAGTCTTCAATTATCAATCCTCAATACCCAATCCTTAATCCTCAATCCTCAATCCTCAATCATCAATACTCAATCCTCAATCATCAACCTTCAATCCTCAATACTCAATCTTCAATCCTCAATACTCAATCCTCAATATTCAACACACAACCATCAACGATCAATTGTCAATATTCAACCATCAATCCTCAATTCTCAATACTCAATAGAATATCCCAAATTCTCATGATTCAATACTCAATCCACAATATTCATTAATCAAATCCCGATCCTCAAACATCAATTCTCAACACTCAATCCTCAACACTCGGTCCTCTCCCTTCAATCCTCCATCCTCAATCCTCTATCCTGAAGCGTCAATCCTCAATCCTCAATCCTCAACCCTCAATCCTCAGTCCTCAAACCTCAATACTCAATCTTCGAATCCCACTCCTCAATCCTCAATCCCCAATCCTCAATCTTCAATCCTCAATCCTCAATCCTCAATCCTCAATCCTCAATCGTCAATCATCAGTCCTCAAACATCAACACTCATTCATCAACCCTCAATCCTCAATCTTCAATCCTCAATCCTCAATCTTCGATCCTCAATCCTCAATCCTCAATCATCAATCCTCAATTTTCAACACTCAATACTCAATCCTCAATCCTCAATCCTGAATCATCAATCCTCAATCCCCGATCCTCAATACTCAATCCTCAATCATCAATCCTCAATCTTCAACACTCAATCCTCAATCCTCAATCCTCAATACTGAACCATCAATCCTCAATCTTCAATACTCAATCCTCAATCCCCAATACTCAATCCTCAATCCTCAATCATCAATCCTCCATCTTCAACACTCAATCCTCAATCCTCAATCCTCAATCCTCAATCCTCAATCCTCATTCCTCAAACCTCAATCCTCAGTCCTCAATCTTCAATCCTCAATACTCAACATTCGATCCTCAATCCTCAGTCCTCAATCCTCAAACCTCAATCCTCAGTCCTCAATCCTCAATCTTCAATCCTCAATACTGAATCTTCGATTCTCAATCCTCAATCCTCAATCCCCAATCCTCAATCTGCAATCCTCAATCCTCAATCCTCAATCCTCAATCCTCAATCCTCAATCTTCAATCCTCAATCTTCAACACTCAATCATCAACCCTCAATCCTCAATCTTCAATCCTCAATCCTCAATCATCAATCCTCAATCCTCAATCCTCAATCCTCATTCCTCAAACCTCAATCCTCAACCCTCTGTCCTCATCCTCAATTCTCAATTCTCAATCCTCAATCCTCAATTCTCAATCTTCAATCCTCAATAATCAATCTCCAATCCTAGATCCTCAATCCCCAATCCTCAATCGGCAATCCTTAATCTTCAATCCTCAATCCCCAGTCCTCAATCCTCAATACACAATCTTCAATCCTCAATCCTCAATTCTCAATCCTCAATACTCAATCCTCAATCGTCAATCCTCAATCGCCAATCCTCAATCCCCAATCCTGAATCTTCAATCGTCAATCCTCAACCCTCAATCCTCAATCCTCAATATTCAATCCTCAATAATCAATCTTCAATCCTCAATCCTCAATCCTCAATCCTCAATCCTCAATCCTCAATCCTCAATCTTCAATCCTCAACCGTCAGTCCTCGTCCTCAGTCCTCAATCCTCAATCCTCAATCCTCAATCCTCGTTCCTCAAACCTCAATCCACAGTCCTCAGTCATCAATCCTCAATCTCCAATACTCAATCCTCATTCCTCAAACCTCAATCCTCAACCCCCTGTCCTCATCCTCAATTCTCAATTCTCAATCCTCAATCCTCAATTCTCAATGTTCGATCCTCAATAATCAATCTCCAATCCTAGATCCTCAATCCCCAATCCTCAATCGGTAATCCTTAATCTTCAATCCTCAATCCCCAGTCCTCAATCCTCAATACACAATCTTCAATCCTCAATCCTCAATTCTCAATCCTCAATACTCAATCCTCAATCGTCAATCCTCAATCGCCAATCCTCAATCCCCAATCCTGAATCTTCAATCCTCAATCCTCAACCCTCAATTCTCAATCCTCAATATTCAATCCTCAATAATCAATCTTCAATCCTCAATCCTCAATCCTCAATCCTCAATCCTCAATCCTCAATCCTCAATCTTCAATCCTCAACCGTCAGTCCTCGTCCTCAGTCCTCAATCCTCAATCCTCAATCCTCAATCCTCGTTCCTCAAACCTCAATCCACAGTCCTCAGTCATCAATCCTCAATCTCCAATACTCAATCCTCAACCCTCAATCCTCAATCCGCAATCCTCATTCCTCATACCTCAATCCTCAACCCTCAGTCGTCATCCTCAATTCTCAATTCTCAATCCTCAAACCTTAATCCTCAATCTTCAATCCTCAATAATCAATCTCCTATCCTAGATCCTCAATCCCCAGTACTCTATCCTTAATCCTCAATATTCAATCCTCTATCCCCAGTCCACAATCTTCAATTCCCAAAGCTCAATAATCAATCCTCAATCCTCAGTCCACAATCGTCAATCATCAATCAACAATCTTCAATACTCTATCCTCAGTCCTCAATCCTCAATCCTCAATCCTCAATCATCAATCCTCAAACTTCAATACTCAATCGTTAATCCTCAATCCTCAATCCCCAATACTCAATCTTCAATCCTCAATCCTCAATCCTCAATCCTCAACCCTCAGCCCTCATCCTCAATCCTCAATCCTCAATCTTCAATCCTCAACCGTCAGTCCTCGTCCTCAATCCTCAATCCCCAGTCCTCAATCCTCAATCCTCAATCCTCAATCATCAATCCTCAATCTCCAATACTCAATCGTCAATCCTCAATCCTCAATCCCCAATACTCAATCTTCAATCCTCAATCCTCAATCCTCAATCCTCAACCCTCAGCCATGATCCTCGATCCTCAATCCTGAATCCTCAATCCTCAATCTTCAATCCTCAATACTCAGTCTTCAATCATCAATCCTCAATACTCAATACCCAATCTTCAATCCTCAATACTCAATCTTCGATCCTCAATCCTCAACACTCAATCCTCAATCTTCAATCCTCAACCGTCAGTCCTCGTCCTCAATCCTCATTCCCCAGTCCTCAATCCTCAATCCTCAATCCTCAATCATCAATCCTCAATCATCAATACTCAATCGTCAACCCTCAATCCCCAATCCCCAATACTCAATCTTCAATCCTCAATCCTCAATCCTCAATCCTCAACCCTCAACCCTGATCCTCGATCCTCAATCCTGAATCCTCAATCCTCAATCTTCAATCCTCAATACTCAATCCTCAATATTCAACACACAACCATCAACGATCAATTGTCAATATTCAACCATCAATCCTCAATTCTCAATACTCAATAGAATATCCCAAATTCTCATGATTCAATACTCAATCCACAATATTCATTAATCAAATCCCGATCCTCAAACATCAATTCTCAACACTCAATCCTCAACACTCGGTCCTCTCCCTTCAATCCTCCATCCTCAATCCTCTATCCTGAAGCGTCAATCCTCAATCCTCAATCCTCAACCCTCAATCCTCAGTCCTCAAACCTCAATACTCAATCTTCGAATCCCACTCCTCAATCCTCAATCCCCAATCCTCAATCTTCAATCCTCAATCCTCAATCCTCAATCCTCAATCCTCAATCGTCAATCATCAGTCCTCAAACATCAACACTCATTCATCAACCCTCAATCCTCAATCTTCAATCCTCAATCCTCAATCTTCGATCCTCAATCCTCAATCCTCAATCATCAATCCTCAATTTTCAACACTCAATACTCAATCCTCAATCCTCAATCCTGAATCATCAATCCTCAATCCCCGATCCTCAATACTCAATCCTCAATCATCAATCCTCAATCTTCAACACTCAATCCTCAATCCTCAATCCTCAATACTGAACCATCAATCCTCAATCTTCAATACTCAATCCTCAATCCCCAATACTCAATCCTCAATCCTCAATCATCAATCCTCCATCTTCAACACTCAATCCTCAATCCTCAATTCTCAATCCTCAATCCTCAATCCTCATTCCTCAAACCTCAATCCTCAACCCTCAGTCCTCATCCTCAATTCTCAATACTCAATCCTCAATCCTCAATCCTCAATCTTCAATCCTCAATAATCAATCTCCTATCCTAGGTCCTCAATCCCCAATACTCTATCCTTAATCCTCAATATTCAATCCTCTATCCCCAGACCACAGTCTTCAATCCCAAAAGCTCAATAATCAATCCTCAATCCTCAGTCCTCAATCGTCAATCATCAACCCACAATCTTCAATACTCAATCCCCAGTCCACAGTCCTCAATCCTCAATCCTCAATCATCAATCCTCAATCTTCAATACTCAATCGTCAATCCTCAATCCTCAATCCCCAATACTCAATCCTCAATCCTCAATCCTCAATCCTCAGTCCTCAATCTTCAATCCTCAATACTCAACATTCGATCCTCAATCCTCAGTCCTCAATCCTCAAACCTCAATCCTCAGTCCTCAATCCTCAATCTTCAATCCTCAATACTGAATCTTCGATTCTCAATCCTCAATCCTCAATCCCCAATCCTCAATCTGCAATCCTCAATCCTCAATCCTCAATCCTCAATCCTCAATCCTCAATCTTCAATCCTCAATCTTCAACACTCAATCATCAACCCTCAATCCTCAATATTCAATCCTCAATCCTCAATCCTCAATCCTCAATCCTCAATCCTCAATCCTCATTCCTCAAACCTCAATCCTCAACCCTCTGTCCTCATCCTCAATTCTCAATTCTCAATCCTCAATCCTCAATTCTCAATCTTCAATCCTCAATAATCAATCTCCAATCCTAGATCCTCAATCCCCAATCCTCAATCGGCAATCCTTAATCTTCAATCCTCAATCCCCAGTCCTCAATCCTCAATACACAATCTTCAATCCTCAATCCTCAATTCTCAATCCTCAATACTCAATCCTCAATCGTCAATCCTCAATCGCCAATCCTCAATCCCCAATCCTGAATCTTCAATCCTCAATCCTCAACCCTCAATCCTCAATCCTCAATATTCAATCCTCAATAATCAATCTTCAATCCTCAATCCTCAATCCTCAATCCTCAATCCTCAATCCTCAATCCTCAATCTTCAATCCTCAACCGTCAGTCCTCGTCCTCTGTCCTCAATCCTCAATCCTCAATCCTCAATCCTCGTTCCTCAAACCTCAATCCACAGTCCTCAGTCATCAATCCTCAATCTCCAATACTCAATCCTCATTCCTCAAACCTCAATCCTCAACCCCCTGTCCACATCCTCAATTCTCAATTCTCAATCCTCAATCCTCAATTCTCAATGTTCGATCCTCAATAATCAATCTCCAATCCTAGATCCTCAATCCCCAATCCTCAATCGGTAATCCTTAATCTTCAATCCTCAATCCCCAGTCCTCAATCCTCAATACACAATCTTCAATCCTCAATCCTCAATTCTCAATCCTCAATACTCAATCCTCAATCGTCAATCCTCAATCGCCAATCCTCAATCCCCAATCCTGAATCTTCAATCCTCAATCCTCAACCCTCAATCCTCAATCCTCAATATTCAATCCTCAATAATCAATCTTCAATCCTCAATCCTCAATCCTCAATCCTCAATCCTCAATCCTCAATCCTCAATCTTCAATCCTCAACCGTCAGTCCTCGTCCTCAGTCCTCAATCCTCAATCCTCAATCCTCAATCCTCGTTCCTCAAACCTCAATCCACAGTCCTCAGTCATCAATCCTCAATCTCCAATACTCAATCCTCAACCCTCAATCCTCAATCCGCAATCCTCATTCCTCATACCTCAATCCTCAACCCTCAGTCGTCATCCTCAATTCTCAATTCTCAATCCTCAAACCTTAATCCTCAATCTTCAATCCTCAATAATCAATCTCCTATCCTAGATCCTCAATCCCCAGTACTCTATCCTTAATCCTCAATATTCAATCCTCTATCCCCAGTCCACAATCATCAATTCCCAAAGCTCAATAATCAATCCTCAATCCTCAGTCCACAATCGTCAATCATCAATCAACAATCTTCAATACTCTATCCTCAGTCCTCAATCCTCAATCCTCAATCCTCAATCATCAATCCTCAAACTTCAATACTCAATCGTTAATCCTCAATCCTCAATCCCCAATACTCAATCTTCAATCCTCAATCCTCAATCCTCAATCCTCAACCCTCAGCCCTCATCCTCAATCCTCAATCCTCAATCTTCAATCCTCAACCGTCAGTCCTCGTCCTCAATCCTCAATCCCCAGTCCTCAATCCTCAATCCTCAATCCTCAATCATCAATCCTCAATCTCCAATACTCAATCGTCAATCCTCAATCCTCAATCCCCAATACTCAATCTTCAATCCTCAATCCTCAATCCTCAATCCTCAACCCTCAGCCATGATCCTCGATCCTCAATCCTGAATCCTCAATCCTCAATCTTCAATCCTCAATACTCAGTCTTCAATCATCAATCCTCAATACTCAATACCCAATCTTCAATCCTCAATACTCAATCTTCGATCCTCAATCCTCAACACTCAATCCTCAATCTTCAATCCTCAACCGTCAGTCCTCGTCCTCAATCCTCATTCCCCAGTCCTCAATCCTCAATCCTCAATCCTCAATCATCAATCCTCAATCATCAATACTCAATCGTCAACCCTCAATCCCCAATCCCCAATACTCAATCTTCAATCCTCAATCCTCAATCCTCAATCCTCAACCCTCAACCCTGATCCTCGATCCTCAATCCTGAATCCTCAATCCTCAATCTTCAATCCTCAATACTCAGTCTTCAATTATCAATCCTCAATACCCAATCCTTAATCCTCAATCCTCAATCCTCAATCATCAATACTCAATCCTCAATCATCAACCTTCAATCCTCAATACTCAATCTTCAATCCTCAATACTCAATCCTCAATATTCAACACACAACCATCAACGATCAATTGTCAATATTCAACCATCAATCCTCAATTCTCAATACTCAATAGAATATCCCAAATTCTCATGATTCAATACTCAATCCACAATATTCATTAATCAAATCCCGATCCTCAAACATCAATTCTCAACACTCAATCCTCAACACTCGGTCCTCTCCCTTCAATCCTCCATCCTCAATCCTCTATCCTGAAGCGTCAATCCTCAATCCTCAATCCTCAACCCTCAATCCTCAGTCCTCAAACCTCAATACTCAATCTTCGAATCCCACTCCTCAATCCTCAATCCCCAATCCTCAATCTTCAATCCTCAATCCTCAATCCTCAATCCTCAATCCTCAATCGTCAATCATCAGTCCTCAAACATCAACACTCATTCATCAACCCTCAATCCTCAATCTTCAATCCTCAATCCTCAATCTTCGATCCTCAATCCTCAATCCTCAATCATCAATCCTCAATTTTCAACACTCAATACTCAATCCTCAATCCTCAATCCTGAATCATCAATCCTCAATCTTCAATGCTCAATCCTCAATCCTCAATCCTCAATCCTCAATCCTCAATCCTCAATCCTCATTCCTCAAACCTCAATCCTCAACCCCCTGTCCTCATCCTCAATTCTCAATTCTCAATCCTCAATCCTCAATTCTCAATGTTCGATCCTCAATAATCAATCTCCAATCCTAGATCCTCAATCCCCAATCCTCAATCGGTAATCCTTAATCTTCAATCCTCAATCCCCAGTCCTCAATCCTCAATACACAATCTTCAATCCTCAATCCTCAATTCTCAATCCTCAATACTCAATCCTCAATCGTCAATCCTCAATCGCCAATCCTCAATCCCCAATCCTGAATCTTCAATCCTCAATCCTCAACCCTCAATTCTCAATCCTCAATATTCAATCCTCAATAATCAATCTTCAATCCTCAATCCTCAATCCTCAATCCTCAATCCTCAATCCTCAATCCTCAATCTTCAATCCTCAACCGTCAGACCTCGTCCTCAGTCCTCAATCCTCAATCCTCAATCCTCAATCCTCGTTCCTCAAACCTCAATCCACAGTCCTCAGTCATCAATCCTCAATCTCCAATACTCAATCCTCAACCCTCAATCCTCAATCCGCAATCCTCATTCCTCATACCTCAATCCTCAACCCTCAGTCGTCATCCTCAATTCTCAATTCTCAATCCTCAAACCTTAATCCTCAATCTTCAATCCTCAATAATCAATCTCCTATCCTAGATCCTCAATCCCCAGTACTCTATCCTTAATCCTCAATATTCAATCCTCTATCCCCAGTCCACAATCTTCAATTCCCAAAGCTCAATAATCAATCCTCAATCCTCAGTCCACAATCGTCAATCATCAATCAACAATCTTCAATACTCTATCCTCAGTCCTCAATCCTCAATCCTCAATCCTCAATCATCAATCCTCAATCTTCAATACTCAATCGTTAATCCTCAATCCTCAATCCCCAATACTCAATCTTCAATCCTCAATCCTCAATCCTCAATCCTCAACCCTCAGCCCTCATCCTCAATCCTCAATCCTCAATCTTCAATCCTCAACCGTCAGTCCTCGTCCTCAATCCTCAATCCCCAGTCCTCAATCCTCAATCCTCAATCCTCAATCATCAATCCTCAATCTCCAATACTCAATCGTCAATCCTCAATCCTCAATCCCCAATACTCAATCTTCAATCCTCAATCCTCAATCCTCAATCCTCAACCCTCAGCCATGATCCTCGATCCTCAATCCTGAATCCTCAATCCTCAATCTTCAATCCTCAATACTCAGTCTTCAATCATCAATCCTCAATACTCAATACCCAATCTTCAATCCTCAATACTCAATCTTCGATCCTCAATCCTCAACACTCAATCCTCAATCTTCAATCCTCAACCGTCAGTCCTCGTCCTCAATCCTCATTCCCCAGTCCTCAATCCTCAATCCTCAATCCTCAATCATCAATCCTCAATCATCAATACTCAATCGTCAACCCTCAATCCCCAATCCCCAATACTCAATCTTCAATCCTCAATCCTCAATCCTCAATCCTCAACCCTCAACCCTGATCCTCGATCCTCAATCCTGAATCCTCAATCCTCAATCTTCAATCCTCAATACTCAATCCTCAATATTCAACACACAACCATCAACGATCAATTGTCAATATTCAACCATCAATCCTCAATTCTCAATACTCAATAGAATATCCCAAATTCTCATGATTCAATACTCAATCCACAATATTCATTAATCAAATCCCGATCCTCAAACATCAATTCTCAACACTCAATCCTCAACACTCGGTCCTCTCCCTTCAATCCTCCATCCTCAATCCTCTATCCTGAAGCGTCAATCCTCAATCCTCAATCCTCAACCCTCAATCCTCAGTCCTCAAACCTCAATACTCAATCTTCGAATCCCACTCCTCAATCCTCAATCCCCAATCCTCAATCTTCAATCCTCAATCCTCAATCCTCAATCCTCAATCCTCAATCGTCAATCATCAGTCCTCAAACATCAACACTCATTCATCAACCCTCAATCCTCAATCTTCAATCCTCAATCCTCAATCTTCGATCCTCAATCCTCAATCCTCAATCATCAATCCTCAATTTTCAACACTCAATACTCAATCCTCAATCCTCAATCCTGAATCATCAATCCTCAATCCCCGATCCTCAATACTCAATCCTCAATCATCAATCCTCAATCTTCAACACTCAATCCTCAATCCTCAATCCTCAATACTGAACCATCAATCCTCAATCTTCAATACTCAATCCTCAATCCCCAATACTCAATCCTCAATCCTCAATCATCAATCCTCCATCTTCAACACTCAATCCTCAATCCTCAATCCTCAATCCTCAATCCTCAATCCTCATTCCTCAAACCTCAATCCTCAACCCTCAGTCCTCATCCTCAATTCTCAATACTCAATCCTCAATCCTCAATCCTCAATCTTCAATCCTCAATAATCAATCTCCTATCCTAGGTCCTCAATCCCCAATACTCTATCCTTAATACTCAATATTCAATCCTCTATCCCCAGACCACAGTCTTCAATCCCAAAAGCTCAATAATCAATCCTCAATCCTCAGTCCTCAATCGTCAATCATCAACCCACAATCTTCAATACTCAATCCCCAGTCCACAGTCCTCAATCCTCAATCCTCAATCATCAATCCTCAATCTTCAATACTCAATCGTCAATCCTCAATCCTCAATCCCCAATACTCAATCCTCAATCCTCAATCCTCAATCCTCAGTCCTCAATCTTCAATCCTCAATACTCAACATTCGATCCTCAATCCTCAGTCCTCAATCCTCAAACCTCAATCCTCAGCCCTCAATCCTCAATCTTCAATCCTCAATACTGAATCTTCGATTCTCAATCCTCAATCCTCAATCCCCAATCCTCAATCTGCAATCCTCAATCCTCAATCCTCAATCCTCAATCCTCAATCCTCAATCTTCAATCCTCAATCTTCAACACTCAATCATCAACCCTCAATCCTCAATCTTCAATCCTCAATCCTCAATCCTCAATCCTCAATCCTCAATCCTCAATCCTCATTCGTCAAACCTCAATCCTCAACCCTCTGTCCTCATCCTCAATTCTCAATTCTCAATCCTCAATCCTCAATTCTCAATCTTCGATCCTCAATAATCAATCTCCAATCCTAGATCCTCAATCCCCAATCCTCAATCGGCAATCCTTAATCTTCAATCCTCAATCCCCAGTCCTCAATCCTCAATACACAATCTTCAATCCTCAATCCTCAATTCTCAATCCTCAATACTCAATCCTCAATCGTCAATCCTCAATCGCCAATCCTCAATCCCCAATCCTGAATCTTCAATCCTCAATCCTCAACCCTCAATCCTCAATCCTCAATATTCAATCCTCAATAATCAATCTTCAATCCTCAATCCTCAATCCTCAATCCTCAATCCTCAATCCTCAATCCTCAATCTTCAATCCTCAACCGTCAGTCCTCGTCCTCAGTCCTCAATCCTCAATCCTCAATCCTCAATCCTCGTTCCTCAAACCTCAATCCACAGTCCTCAGTCATCAATCCTCAATCTCCAATACTCATTCCTCAATCCTCAATCCTCAATCCGCAATCCTCATTCCTCATACCTCAATCCTCAACCCTCAGTCGTCATTCTCAATTCTCAATTCTCAATCCTCAATCCTTAATCCTCAATCTTCAATCCTCAATAATCAATCTCCTATCCTAGATCCTCAATCCCCAATACTCTATCCTTAATCCTCAATATTCAATCCTCTATCCCCAGTCCACAATCTTCAATTCCCAAAGCTCAATAATCAATCCTCAATCCTCAGTCCACAATCGTCAATCATCAATCAACAATCTTCAATACTCTATCCTCAGTCCTCAATCCTCAGTCCTCAATCCTCAATCATCAATCCTCAAACTTCAATACTCAATCGTTAATCCTCAATCCTCAATCCCCAATACTCAATCTTCAATCCTCAATCCTCAATCCTCAATCCTCAACCCTCAGCCCTCATCCTCAATCCTCAATCCTCAATCTTCAATCCTCAACCGTCAGTCCTCGTCCTCAATCCTCAATCCCCAGTCCTCAATCCTCAATCCTCAATCCTCAATCCTCAATCATCAATCCTCAATCTCCAATACTCAATCGTCAATCCTCAATCCTCAATACCCAATACTCAATCTTCAATCCTCAATCCTCAATCCTCAATCCTGAACCCTCAGCCCTGATCCTCGATCCTCAATCCTGAATCCTCAATCCTCAATCATCAGTCCTCAATACTCAGTCTTCAATCATCAATCCTCAATAGTCAATCCTCAATCCTCAATCCTCAATCATCAATCCTCAATCCTCAATCATCAACCTTCAATCCTCAATACTCAATCTTCAATCCTCAATACTCAATCCTCAATATTCAACACACAACCATCAACCATCAGTTCTCAATATTCAACCATCAGTCCTCAATTCTCAATACTCAATAGAATATCCCAAATTCTCATGATTCAATACTCAATCCACAATATTCATTGATCAAATCTCGATTCTCAAACATCAATTCGCAACACTCAATCCTCAACCCTCAATCCTCAGTCCTCAAACCTCAATACTCAATCTTCGATTCCCACTCCTCAATCCTCAATCCCTAATCCTCAATCTTCAATCCTCAATCCTCAATCCTCAATCCTCAATCCTCAATCCTCAATCATCAATCCTCAATCTTCAACACTCATTCATCAACCCTGAATCTTCAATCCTCAATCCTCAATCCTCAATCTTCGATCCTCAATCCTCAACCCTCAATCCTCAATCCTCAATCCTCAATCCTCAATCTTCGATCCTCAATCCGCAATACTCAATCATCAATCCTCAATCTTCAACACTCAATCCTCAATCCTCAATCCTCAATCCTGAATCATCAATCCTCAATCTTCAATGCTCAATCCTCAATCCTCAATCCTCAATCCTCTATCCTCAATACTCAATCCTCATTCCTCAAACCTCAATCCTCAACCCTCTGTCCTCATCCTCAATTCTCAATTCTCAATCCTCAATCCTCAATTCTCAATCTTCAATCCTCAATAATCAATCTCCAATCCTAGATCCTCAATCCCCAATCCTCAATCGGTAATCCTTAATCTTCAATCCTCAATCCCCAGTCCTCAATCCTCAATACACAATCTTCAATCCTCAATCCTCAATTCTCAGTCCTCAATACTCAATCCTCAATCGTCAATCCTCAATCGCCAATCCTCAATCCCCAATCCTGAATCTTCAATCCTCAATCCTCAACCCTCAATCCTCAATCCTCAATATTCAATCCTCAATAATCAATCTTCAATCCTCAATCCTCAATCCTCAATCCTCAATCCTCAATCCTCAATCCTCAATCCTCAATCTTCAATCCTCAGCCGTCAGTCCTCGTCCTCAGTCCTCAATCCTCAATCCTCAATCCTCAATCCTCGTTCCTCAAACCTCAATCCACAGTCCTCAGTCATCAATCCTCGATCTCCAATACTCAATCCTCAATCCTCAATCCTCAATCCGCAATCCTCATTCCTCATACCTCAATCCTCAACCCTCAGTCGTCATCCTCAATTCTCAATTCTCAATCCTCAATCCTTAATCCTCAATCTTCAATCCTCAATAATCAATCTCCTATCCTAGATCCTCAATCCCCAATACTCTATCCTTAATGCTCAATATTCAATCCTCTATCCCCAGTCCACAATCTTCAATTCCCAAAGCTCAATAATCAATCCTCAATCCTCAGTCCACAATCGTCGATCATCAATCAACAATCTTCAATACTCTATCCTCAGTCCTCAATCCTCAATCCTCAATCCTCAATCATCAATCCTCAAACTTCAATACTCAATCGTTAATCCTCAATCCTCAATCCCCAATACTCAATCTTCAATCCTCAATCCTCAATCCTCAATCCTCAACCCTCAGCCCTCATCCTCAATCCTCAATCCTCAATCTTCAATCCTCAACCGTCAGTCCTCGTCCTCAATCCTCAATCCCCAGTCCTCAATCCTCAATCCTCAATCCTCAATCATCAATCCTCAATCTCCAATACTCAATCGTCAATCCTCAATCCTCAATCCCCAATACTCAATCTTCAATCCTCAATCCTCAATCCTCAATCCTCAACCCTCAGCCCTGATCCTCGATCCTCAATCCTGAATCCTCAATCCTCAATCTTCAATCCTCAATACTCAGTCTTCAATTATCAATCCTCAATACCCAATCCTTAATCCTCAATCCTCAATCCTCAATCATCAATACTCAATCCTCAATCGTCAACCTTCAATCCTCAATACTCAATCTTCAATCCTCAATACTCAATCCTCAATATTCAACACACAACCATCAACGATCAATTGTCAATATTCAACCATCAATCCTCAATTCTCAATACTCAATAGAATATCCCAAATTCTCATGATTCAATACTCAATCCACAATATTCATTAATCAAATCCCGATCCTCAAACATCAATTCTCAACACTCAATCCTCAACACTCGGTCCTCTCCCTTCAATCCTCCATCCTCAATCCTCTATCCTGAAGCGTCAATCCTCAATCCTCAATCCTCAACCCTCAATCCTCAGTCCTCAAACCTCAATACTCAATCTTCGAATCCCACTCCTCAATCCTCAATCCCCAATCCTCAATCTTCAATCCTCAATCCTCAATCCTCAATCCTCAATCCTCAATCGTCAATCATCAGTCCTCAAACATCAACACTCATTCATCAACCCTCAATCCTCAATCTTCAATCCTCAATCCTCAATCTTCGATCCTCAATCCTCAATCCTCAATCATCAATCCTCAATTTTCAACACTCAATACTCAATCCTCAATCCTCAATCCTGAATCATCAATCCTCAATCCCCGATCCTCAATACTCAATCCTCAATCATCAATCCTCAATCTTCAACACTCAATCCTCAATCCTCAATCCTCAATACTGAACCATCAATCCTCAATCTTCAATACTCAATCCTCAATCCCCAATACTCAATCCTCAATCCTCAATCATCAATCCTCCATCTTCAACACTCAATCCTCAATCCTCAATCCTCAATCCTCAATCCTCAACCCTCATTCCTCAAACCTCAATCCTCAACCCTCAGTCCTCATCCTCAATTCTCAATACTCAATCCTCAATCCTCAATCCTCAATCTTCAATCCTCAATAATCAATCTCCTATCCTAGGTCCTCAATCCCCAATACTCTATCCTTAATCATCAATATTCAATCCTCTATCCCCAGACCAGAGTCTTCAATCCCAAAAGCTCAATAATCAATCCTCAATCCTCAGTCCTCAATCGTCAATCATCAACCCACAATCTTCAATACTCAATCCCCAGTCCACAGTCCTCAATCCTCAATCCTCAATCATCAATCCTCAATCTTCAATACTCAATCGCCAATCCTCAATCCTCAATCCCCAATACTCAATCCTCAATCCTCAATCCTCAATCCTCAGTCCTCAATCTTCAATCCTCAATACTCAACATTCGATCCTCAATCCTCAGTCCTCAATCCTCAAACCTCAATCCTCAGTCCTCAATCCTCAATCTTCAATCCTCAATACTGAATCTTCGATTCTCAATCCTCAATCCTCAATCCCCAATCCTCAATCTGCAATCCTCAATCCTCAATCCTCAATCCTCAATCCTCAATCCTCAATCTTCAATCCTCAATCTTCAACACTCAATCATCAACCCTCAATCCTCAATCTTCAATCCTCAATCCTCAATCCTCAATCCTCAATCCTCAATCCTCAATCCTCATTCGTCAAACCTCAATCCTCAACCCTCTGTCCTCATCCTCAATTCTCAATTCTCAATCCTCAATCCTCAATTCTCAATCTTCAATCCTCAATAATCAATCTCCAATCCTAGATCCTCAATCCCCAATCCTCAATCGGCAATCCTTAATCTTCAATCCTCAATCCCCAGTCCTCAATCCTCAATACACAATCTTCAATCCTCAATCCTCAATTCTCAATCCTCAATACTCAATCCTCAATCGTCAATCCTCAATCGCCAATCCTCAATCCCCAATCCTGAATCTTCAATCCTCAATCCTCAACCCTCAATCCTCAATCCTCAATATTCAATCCTCAATAATCAATCTTCAATCCTCAATCCTCAATCCTCAATCCTCAATCCTCAATCCTCAATCCTCAATCTTCAATCCTCAACCGTCAGTCCTCGTCCTCAGTCCTCAATCCTCAATCCTCAATCCTCAATCCTCAATCCTCAATCCTCAATCTTCAATCCTCAACCGTCAGTCCTCGTCCTCAGTCCTCAATCCTCAATCCTCAATCCTCAATCCTCGTTCCTCAAACCTCAATCCACAGTCCTCAGTCATCAATCCTCAATCTCCAATACTCAATCCTCATTCCTCAAACCTCAATCCTCAACCCCCTGTCCTCATCCTCAATTCTCAATTCTCAATCCTCAATCCTCAATTCTCAATGTTCGATCCTCAATAATCAATCTCCAATCCTAGATCCTCAATCCCCAATCCTCAATCGGTAATCCTTAATCTTCAATCCTCAATCCCCAGTCCTCAATCCTCAATACACAATCTTCAATCCTCAATCCTCAATTCTCAATCCTCAATACTCAATCCTCAATCGTCAATCCTCAATCGCCAATCCTCAATCCCCAATCCTGAATCTTCAATCCTCAATCCTCAACCCTCAATTCTCAATCCTCAATATTCAATCCTCAATAATCAATCTTCAATCCTCAATCCTCAATCCTCAATCCTCAATCCTCAATCCTCAATCCTCAATCTTCAATCCTCAACCGTCAGTCCTCGTCCTCAGTCCTCAATCCTCAATCCTCAATCCTCAATCCTCGTTCCTCAAACCTCAATCCACAGTCCTCAGTCATCAATCCTCAATCTCCAATACTCAATCCTCAACCCTCAATCCTCAATCCGCAATCCTCATTCCTCATACCTCAATCCTCAACCCTCAGTCGTCATCCTCAATTCTCAATTCTCAATCCTCAAACCTTAATCCTCAATCTTCAATCCTCAATAATCAATCTCCTATCCTAGATCCTCAATCCCCAGTACTCTATCCTTAATCCTCAATATTCAATCCTCTATCCCCAGTCCACAATCTTCAATTCCCAAAGCTCAATAATCAATCCTCAATCCTCAGTCCACAATCGTCAATCATCAATCAACAATCTTCAATACTCTATCCTCAGTCCTCAATCCTCAATCCTCAATCCTCAATCATCAATCCTCAAACTTCAATACTCAATCGTTAATCCTCAATCCTCAATCCCCAATACTCAATCTTCAATCCTCAATCCTCAATCCTCAATCCTCAACCCTCAGCCCTCATCCTCAATCCTCAATCCTCAATCTTCAATCCTCAACCGTCAGTCCTCGTCCTCAATCCTCAATCCCCAGTCCTCAATCCTCAATCCTCAATCCTCAATCATCAATCCTCAATCTCCAATACTCAATCGTCAATCCTCAATCCTCAATCCCCAATACTCAATCTTCAATCCTCAATCCTCAATCCTCAATCCTCAACCCTCAGCCATGATCCTCGATCCTCAATCCTGAATCCTCAATCCTCAATCTTCAATCCTCAATACTCAGTCTTCAATCATCAATCCTCAATACTCAATACCCAATCTTCAATCCTCAATACTCAATCTTCGATCCTCAATCCTCAACACTCAATCCTCAATCTTCAATCCTCAACCGTCAGTCCTCGTCCTCAATCCTCATTCCCCAGTCCTCAATCCTCAATCCTCAATCCTCAATCATCAATCCTCAATCATCAATACTCAATCGTCAACCCTCAATCCCCAATCCCCAATACTCAATCTTCAATCCTCAATCCTCAATCCTCAATCCTCAACCCTCAACCCTGATCCTCGATCCTCAATCCTGAATCCTCAATCCTCAATCTTCAATCCTCAATACTCAATCCTCAATATTCAACACACAACCATCAACGATCAATTGTCAATATTCAACCATCAATCCTCAATTCTCAATACTCAATAGAATATCCCAAATTCTCATGATTCAATACTCAATCCACAATATTCATTAATCAAATCCCGATCCTCAAACATCAATTCTCAACACTCAATCCTCAACACTCGGTCCTCTCCCTTCAATCCTCCATCCTCAATCCTCTATCCTGAAGCGTCAATCCTCAATCCTCAATCCTCAACCCTCAATCCTCAGTCCTCAAACCTCAATACTCAATCTTCGAATCCCACTCCTCAATCCTCAATCCCCAATCCTCAATCTTCAATCCTCAATCCTCAATCCTCAATCCTCAATCCTCAATCGTCAATCATCAGTCCTCAAACATCAACACTCATTCATCAACCCTCAATCCTCAATCTTCAATCCTCAATCCTCAATCTTCGATCCTCAATCCTCAATCCTCAATCATCAATCCTCAATTTTCAACACTCAATACTCAATCCTCAATCCTCAATCCTGAATCATCAATCCTCAATCCCCGATCCTCAATACTCAATCCTCAATCATCAATCCTCAATCTTCAACACTCAATCCTCAATCCTCAATCCTCAATACTGAACCATCAATCCTCAACCTTCAATACTCAATCCTCAATCCCCAATACTCAATCCTCAATCCTCAATCATCAATCCTCCATCTTCAACACTCAATCCTCAATCCTCAATCCTCAATCCTCAATCCTCAATCCTCATTCCTCAAACCTCAATCCTCAACCCTCAGTCCTCATCCTCAATTCTCAATACTCAATCCTCAATCCTCAATCCTCAATCTTCAATCCTCAATAATCAATCTCCTATCCTAGGTCCTCAATCCCCAATACTCTATCCTTAATCCTCAATATTCAATCCTCTATCCCCAGACCACAGTCTTCAATCCCAAAAGCTCAATAATCAATCCTCAATCCTCAGTCCTCAATCGTCAATCATCAACCCACAATCTTCAATACTCAATCCCCAGTCCACAGTCCTCAATCCTCAATCCTCAATCATCAATCCTCAATCTTCAATACTCAATCGTCAATCCTCAATCCTCAATCCCCAATACTCAATCCTCAATCCTCAATCCTCAATCCTCAGTCCTCAATCTTCAATCCTCAATACTCAACATTCGATCCTCAATCCTCAGTCCTCAATCCTCAAACCTCAATCCTCAGTCCTCAATCCTCAATCTTCAATCCTCAATACTGAATCTTCGATTCTCAATCCTCAACCCTCAATCCCCAATCCTCAATCTGCAATCCTCAATCCTCAATCCTCAATCCTCAATCCTCAATCCTCAATCTTCAATCCTCAATCTTCAACACTCAATCATCAACCCTCAATCCTCAATATTCAATCCTCAATCCTCAATCCTCAATCCTCAATCCTCAATCCTCAATCCTCATTCCTCAAACCTCAATCCTCAACCCTCTGTCCTCATCCTCAATTCTCAATTCTCAATCCTCAATCCTCAATTCTCAATCTTCAATCCTCAATAATCAATCTCCAATCCTAGATCCTCAATCCCCAATCCTCAATCGGCAATCCTTAATCTTCAATCCTCAATCCCCAGTCCTCAATCCTCAATACAGAATCTTCAATCCTCAATCCTCAATTCTCAATCCTCAATACTCAATCCTCAATCGTCAATCCTCAATCGCCAATCCTCAATCCCCAATCCTGAATCTTCAATCCTCAATCCTCAACCCTCAATCCTCAATCCTCAATATTCAATCCTCAATAATCAATCTTCAATCCTCAATCCTCAATCCTCAATCCTCAATCCTCAATCCTCAATCCTCAATCTTCAATCCTCAACCGTCAGTCCTCGTCCTCTGTCCTCAATCCTCAATCCTCAATCCTCAATCCTCGTTCCTCAAACCTCAATCCACAGTCCTCAGTCATCAATCCTCAATCTCCAATACTCAATCCTCATTCCTCAAACCTCAATCCTCAACCCCCTGTCCACATCCTCAATTCTCAATTCTCAATCCTCAATCCTCAATTCTCAATGTTCGATCCTCAATAATCAATCTCCAATCCTAGATCCTCAATCCCCAATCCTCAATCGGTAATCCTTAATCTTCAATCCTCAATCCCCAGTCCTCAATCCTCAATACACAATCTTCAATCCTCAATCCTCAATTCTCAATCCTCAATACTCAATCCTCAATCGTCAATCCTCAATCGCCAATCCTCAATCCCCAATCCTGAATCTTCAATCCTCAATCCTCAACCCTCAATCCTCAATCCTCAATATTCAATCCTCAATAATCAATCTTCAATCCTCAATCCTCAATCCTCAATCCTCAATCCTCAATCCTCAATCCTCAATCTTCAATCCTCAACCGTCAGTCCTCGTCCTCAGTCCTCAATCCTCAATCCTCAATCCTCAATCCTCGTTCCTCAAACCTCAATCCACAGTCCTCAGTCATCAATCCTCAATCTCCAATACTCAATCCTCAACCCTCAATCCTCAATCCGCAATCCTCATTCCTCATACCTCAATCCTCAACCCTCAGTCGTCATCCTCAATTCTCAATTCTCAATCCTCAAACCTTAATCCTCAATCTTCAATCCTCAATAATCAATCTCCTATCCTAGATCCTCAATCCCCAGTACTCTATCCTTAATCCTCAATATTCAATCCTCTATCCCCAGTCCACAATCATCAATTCCCAAAGCTCAATAATCAATCCTCAATCCTCAGTCCACAATCGTCAATCATCAATCAACAATCTTCAATACTCTATCCTCAGTCCTCAATCCTCAATCCTCAATCCTCAATCATCAATCCTCAAACTTCAATACTCAATCGTTAATCCTCAATCCTCAATCCCCAATACTCAATCTTCAATCCTCAATCCTCAATCCTCAATCCTCAACCCTCAGCCCTCATCCTCAATCCTCAATCCTCAATCTTCAATCCTCAACCGTCAGTCCTCGTCCTCAATCCTCAATCCCCAGTCCTCAATCCTCAATCCTCAATCCTCAATCATCAATCCTCAATCTCCAATACTCAATCGTCAATCCTCAATCCTCAATCCCCAATACTCAATCTTCAATCCTCAATCCTCAATCCTCAATCCTCAACCCTCAGCCATGATCCTCGATCCTCAATCCTGAATCCTCAATCCTCAATCTTCAATCCTCAATACTCAGTCTTCAATCATCAATCCTCAATACTCAATACCCAATCTTCAATCCTCAATACTCAATCTTCGATCCTCAATCCTCAACACTCAATCCTCAATCTTCAATCCTCAACCGTCAGTCCTCGTCCTCAATCCTCATTCCCCAGTCCTCAATCCTCAATCCTCAATCCTCAATCATCAATCCTCAATCATCAATACTCAATCGTCAACCCTCAATCCCCAATCCCCAATACTCAATCTTCAATCCTCAATCCTCAATCCTCAATCCTCAACCCTCAACCCTGATCCTCGATCCTCAATCCTGAATCCTCAATCCTCAATCTTCAATCCTCAATACTCAGTCTTCAATTATCAATCCTCAATACCCAATCCTTAATCCTCAATCCTCAATCCTCAATCATCAATACTCAATCCTCAATCATCAACCTTCAATCCTCAATACTCAATCTTCAATCCTCAATACTCAATCCTCAATATTCAACACACAACCATCAACGATCAATTGTCAATATTCAACCATCAATCCTCAATTCTCAATACTCAATAGAATATCCCAAATTCTCATGATTCAATACTCAATCCACAATATTCATTAATCAAATCCCGATCCTCAAACATCAATTCTCAACACTCAATCCTCAACACTCGGTCCTCTCCCTTCAATCCTCCATCCTCAATCCTCTATCCTGAAGCGTCAATCCTCAATCCTCAATCCTCAACCCTCAATCCTCAGTCCTCAAACCTCAATACTCAATCTTCGAATCCCACTCCTCAATCCTCAATCCCCAATCCTCAATCTTCAATCCTCAATCCTCAATCCTCAATCCTCAATCCTCAATCGTCAATCATCAGTCCTCAAACATCAACACTCATTCATCAACCCTCAATCCTCAATCTTCAATCCTCAATCCTCAATCTTCGATCCTCAATCCTCAATCCTCAATCATCAATCCTCAATTTTCAACACTCAATACTCAATCCTCAATCCTCAATCCTGAATCATCAATCCTCAATCTTCAATGCTCAATCCTCAATCCTCAATCCTCAATCCTCAATCCTCAATCCTCAATCCTCATTCCTCAAACCTCAATCCTCAACCCCCTGTCCTCATCCTCAATTCTCAATTCTCAATCCTCAATCCTCAATTCTCAATCTTCGATCCTCAATAATCAATCTCCAATCCTAGATCCTCAATCCCCAATCCTCAATCGGTAATCCTTAATCTTCAATCCTCAATCCCCAGTCCTCAATCCTCAATACACAATCTTCAATCCTCAATCCTCAATTCTCAATCCTGAATACTCAATCCTCAATCGTCAATCCTCAATCGCCAATCCTCAATCCCCAATCCTGAATCTTCAATCCTCAATCCTCAACCCTCAATCCTCAATCCTCAATATTCAATCCTCAATAATCAATCTTCAATCCTCAATCCTCAATCCTCAATCCTCAATCCTCAATCCTCAATCCTCAATCTTCAATCCTCAACCGTCAGTCCTCGTCCTCAGTCCTCAATCCTCAATCCTCAATCCTCAATCCTCGTTCCTCAAACCTCAATCCACAGTCCTCAGTCATCAATCCTCAATCTCCAATACTCAATCCTCAATCCTCAATCCTCAATCCGCAATCCTCATTCCTCATACCTCAATCCTCAACCCTCAGTCGTCATCCTCAATTCTCAATTCTCAATCCTCAAACCTTAATCCTCAATCTTCAATCCTCAATAATCAATCTCCTATCCTAGATCCTCAATCCCCAGTACTCTATCCTTAATCCTCAATATTCAATCCTCTATCCCCAGTCCACAATCTTGAATTCCCAAAGCTCAATAATCAATCCTCAATCCTCAGTCCACAATCGTCAATCATCAATCAACAATCTTCAATACTCTATCCTCAGTCCTCAATCCTCAATCCTCAATCCTCAATTATCAATCCTCAAACTTCAATACTCAATCGTTAATCCTCAATCCTCAATCCCCAATACTCAATCTTCAATCCTCAATCCTCAGTCCTCAATCCTCAACCCTCAGCCCTCATCCTCAATCCTCAATCCTCAATCTTCAATCCTCAACCGTCAGTCCTCGTCCTCAATCCTCAATCCCCAGTCCTCAATCCTCAATCCTCAATCCTCAATCATCAATCCTCAATCTCCAATACTCAATCGTCAATCCTCAATCCTCAATCCCCAATACTCAATCTTCAATCCTCAATCCTCAATCCTCAATCCTCAACCCTCAGCCATGATCCTCGATCCTCAATCCTGAATCCTCAATCCTCAATCTTCAATCCTCAATACTCAGTCTTCAATCATCAATCCTCAATACTCAATACCCAATCTTCAATCCTCAATACTCAATCCTCAATCCTCAATCCTCAATCCTCAATCCTCAATCTTCAATCCTCAACCGTCAGTCCTCGTCCTCAATCCTCAATCCCCAGTCCTCAATCCTCAATCCTCAATCCTCAATCATCAATCCTCAATCTCCAATACTCAATCGTCAATCCTCAATCCTCAATCCCCAATACTCAATCTTCAATCCTCAATCCTCAATCCTCAATCCTCAACCCTCAGCCCTGATCCTCGATCCTCAATCCTGAATCCTCAATCCTCAATCTTCAATCCTCAATACTCAGTCTTCAATCATCAATCCTCAATACTCAATCCTTAATCCTCAATCCTCAATCCTCAATCATCAATACTCAATCCTCAATCATCAACCTTCAATCCTCAATACTCAATCTTCAATCCTCAATACTCAATCCTCAATATTCAACAAACAACCATCAACCATCAATTCTCAATATTCAACCATCAATACTCAATTCTCAATACTCAATAGAATATCCCAAATACTCATGATTCAATACTCAATCCACAATATTCATTAATAAAATCCCGATCCTCAAACATCAATTCTCAACACTCAATCCTCAACACTCGGTCCTCTCCCTTCAATCCTCCATCCTCAATCCTCTATCCTGAAGCGTCAATCCTCAATCCACAATCCTCAACCCTCAATCCTCAGTCCTCAAACCTCAATACTCAATCTTCGAATCCCACTCCTCAATCCTCAATCCCCAATCCTCAATCTTCAATCCTCAATCCTCAATCCTCAATCCTCAATCCTCAATCCTCAATCGTCAATCATCAATCCTCAATCATCAACACTCATTCATCAACCCTCAATCCTCAATCTTCAATCCTCAATCCTCAATCTTCGATCCTCAATCCTCAATCCTCAATCATCAATCCTCAATTTTCAACACTCAATACTCAATCCTCAATCCTCAATCCTCAATCCCCAATACTCAATCTTCAATCCTCAATCCTCAATCCTCAATCCTCAACCCTCAGCCCTCATCCTCAATCCTCAATCCTCAATCTTCAATCCTCAACCGTCAGTCCTCGTCCTCAATCCTCAATCCCCAGTCCTCAATCCTCAATCCTCAATCCTCAATCATCAATCCTCAATCTCCAATACTCAATCGTCAATCCTCAATCCTCAATCCCCAATACTCAATCTTCAATCCTCAATCCTCAATCCTCAATCCTCAACCCTCAGCCATGATCCTCGATCCTCAATCCTGAATCCTCAATCCTCAATCTTCAATCCTCAATTCTCAGTCTTCAATCATCAATCCTCAATACTCAATACCCAATCTTCAATCCTCAATACTCAATCCTCAATCCTCAATCCTCAATCCTCAATCCTCAATCTTCAATCCTCAACCGTCAGTCCTCGTCCTCAATCCTCAATCCCCAGTCCTCAATCCTCAATCCTCAATCCTCAATCATCAATCCTCAATCTCCAATACTCAATCGTCAATCCTCAATCCTCAATCCCCAATGCTCAATCTTCAATCCTCAATCCTCAATCCTCAATCCTCAACCCTCAGCCCTGATCCTCGATCCTCAATCCTGAATCCTCAATCCTCAATCTTCAATCCTCAATACTCAGTCTTCAATCATCAATCCTCAATACTCAATCCTTAATCCTCAATCCTCAATCCTCAATCATCAATACTCAATCCTCAATCATCAACCTTCAATCCTCAATACTCAATCTTCAATCCTCAATACTCAATCCTCAATATTCAACAAACAACCATCAACCATCAATTCTCAATATTCAACCATCAATACTCAATTCTCAATACTCAATAGAATATCCCAAATACTCATGATTCAATACTCAATCCACAATATTCATTAATAAAATCCCGATCCTCAAACATCAATTCTCAACACTCAATCCTCAACACTCGGTCCTCTCCCTTCAATCCTCCATCCTCAATCCTCTATCCTGAAGCGTCAATCCTCAATCCACAATCCTCAACCCTCAATCCTCAGTCCTCAAACCTCAATACTCAATCTTCGAATCCCACTCCTCAATCCTCAATCCCCAATCCTCAATCTTCAATCCTCAATCCTCAATCCTCAATCCTCAATCCTCAATCCTCAATCGTCAATCATCAATCCTCAATCATCAACACTCATTCATCAACCCTCAATCCTCAATCTTCAATCCTCAATCCTCAATCTTCGATCCTCAATCCTCAATCCTCAATCATCAATCCTCAATTTTCAACACTCAATACTCAATCCTCAATCCTCAATCCTGAATCATCAATCCTCAATCTTCAATGCTCAATCCTCAATCCTCAATACTCAACCTTCGATCCTCAATTCCCAATACTCAATAGAATATCCTGGATTCTCAGTATTCAATACTCAAACCTCAATCCTCAAGCATCAGCCCTCATCCTCCATCCTCAATCCTCAATCCTCAAACCTCATTCTTCAATCCTCAATACTCAATCTTCGATCCTCAATCCTCAACACTCAATCCTCAATCTTCAGTCCTCAACCGTCAGTCCTCGTCCTCAATCCTCATTCCCCAGTCCTCAATCCTCAATCCTCAATCCTCAATCATCAATCCTCAATCATCAATACTCAATCGTCAACCCTCAATCCCCAATCCCCAATACTCAATCTTCAATCCTCAATCCTCAATCCTCAATCCTCAACCCTCAACCCTGATCCTCGATCCTCAATCCTGAATCCTCAATCCTCAATCTTCAATCCTCAATACTCAGTCTTCAATTATCAATCCTCAATACCCAATCCTTAATCCTCAATCCTCAATCCTCAATCATCAATACTCAATCCTCAATCATCAACCTTCAATCCTCAATACTCAATCTTCAATCCTCAATACTCAATCCTCAATATTCAACACACAACCATCAACGATCAATTGTCAATATTCAACCATCAATCCTCAATTCTCAATACTCAATAGAATATCCCAAATTCTCATGATTCAATACTCAATCCACAATATTCATTAATCAAATCCCGATCCTCAAACATCAATTCTCAACACTCAATCTTCAACACTCGGTCCTCTCCCTTCAATCCTCCATCCTCAATCCTCTATCCTGAAGCGTCAATCCTCAATCCTCAATCCTCAACCCTCAATCCTCAGTCCTCAAACCTCAATACTCAATCTTCGAATCCCACTCCTCAATCCTCAATCCCCAATCCTCAATCTTCAATCCTCAATCCTCAATCCTCAATCCTCAATCCTCAATCGTCAATCATCAGTCCTCAAACATCAACACTCATTCATCAACCCTCAATCCTCAATCTTCAATCCTCAATCCTCAATCTTCGATCCTCAATCCTCAATCCTCAATCATCAATCCTCAATTTTCAACACTCAATACTCAATCCTCAATCCTCAATCCTGAATCATCAATCCTCAATCCCCGATCCTCAATACTCAATCCTCAATCATCAATCCTCAATCTTCAACACTCAATCCTCAATCCTCAATCCTCAATACTGAACCATCAATCCTCAATCTTCAATACTCAATCCTCAATCCCCAATACTCAATCCTCAATCCTCAATCATCAATCCTCCATCTTCAACACTCAATCCTCAATCCTCAATCCTCAATCCTCAATCCTCAATCCTCATTCCTCAAACCTCAATCCTCAGTCCTCAATCTTCAATCCTCAATACTCAACATTCGATCCTCAATCCTCAGTCCTCAATCCTCAAACCTCAATCCTCAGTCCTCAATCCTCAATCTTCAATCCTCAATACTGAATCTTCGATTCTCAATCCTCAATCCTCAATCCCCAATCCTCAATCTGCAATCCTCAATCCTCAATCCTCAATCCTCAATCCTCAATCCTCAATCTTCAATCCTCAATCTTCAACACTCAATCATCAACCCTCAATCCTCAATCTTCAATCCTCAATCCTCAATCCTCAATCCTCAATCCTCAATCCTCAATCCTCATTCCTCAAACCTCAATCCTCAACCCTCTGTCCTCATCCTCAATTCTCAATTCTCAATCCTCAATCCTCAATTCTCAATCTTCAATCCTCAATAATCAATCTCCAATCCTAGATCCTCAATCCCCAATCCTCAATCGGCAATCCTTAATCTTCAATCCTCAATCCCCAGTCCTCAATCCTCAATACACAATCTTCAATCCTCAATCCTCAATTCTCAATCCTCAATACTCAATCCTCAATCGTCAATCCTCAATCGCCAATCCTCAATCCCCAATCCTGAATCTTCAATCCTCAATCCTCAACCCTCAATCCTCAATCCTCAATATTCAATCCTCAATAATCAATCTTCAATCCTCAATCCTCAATCCTCAATCCTCAATCCTCAATCCTCAATCCTCAATCTTCAATCCTCAACCGTCAGTCCTCGTCCTCAGTCCTCAATCCTCAATCCTCAATCCTCAATCCTCGTTCCTCAAACCTCAATCCACAGTCCTCAGTCATCAATCCTCAATCTCCAATACTCAATCCTCATTCCTCAAACCTCAATCCTCAACCCCCTGTCCTCATCCTCAATTCTCAATTCTCAATCCTCAATCCTCAATTCTCAATGTTCGATCCTCAATAATCAATCTCCAATCCTAGATCCTTAATCCCCAATCCTCAATCGGTAATCCTTAATCTTCAATCCTCAATCCCCAGTCCTCAATCCTCAATACACAATCTTCAATCCTCAATCCTCAATTCTCAATCCTCAATACTCAATCCTCAATCGTCAATCCTCAATCGCCAATCCTCAATCCCCAATCCTGAATCTTCAATCCTCAATCCTCAACCCTCAATTCTCAATCCTCAATATTCAATCCTCAATAATCAATCTTCAATCCTCAATCCTCAATCCTCAATCCTCAATCCTCAATCCTCAATCCTCAATCTTCAATCCTCAACCGTCAGACCTCGTCCTCAGTCCTCAATCCTCAATCCTCAATCCTCAATCCTCGTTCCTCAAACCTCAATCCACAGTCCTCAGTCATCAATCCTCAATCTCCAATACTCAATCCTCAACCCTCAATCCTCAATCCGCAATCCTCATTCCTCATACCTCAATCCTCAACCCTCAGTCGTCATCCTCAATTCTCAATTCTCAATCCTCAAACCTTAATCCTCAATCTTCAATCCTCAATAATCAATCTCCTATCCTAGATCCTCAATCCCCAGTACTCTATCCTTAATCCTCAATATTCAATCCTCTATCCCCAGTCCACAATCTTCAATTCCCAAAGCTCAATAATCAATCCTCAATCCTCAGTCCACAATCGTCAATCATCAATCAACAATCTTCAATACTCTATCCTCAGTCCTCAATCCTCAATCCTCAATCCTCAATCATCAATCCTCAAACTTCAATACTCAATCGTTAATCCTCAATCCTCAATCCCCAATACTCAATCTTCAATCCTCAATCCTCAATCCTCAATCCTCAACCCTCAGCCCTCATCCTCAATCCTCAATCCTCAATCTTCAATCCTCAACCGTCAGTCCTCGTCCTCAATCCTCAATCCCCAGTCCTCAATCCTCAATCCTCAATCCTCAATCATCAATCCTCAATCTCCAATACTCAATCGTCAATCCTCAATCCTCAATCCCCAATACTCAATCTTCAATCCTCAATCCTCAATCCTCAATCCTCAACCCTCAGCCATGATCCTCGATCCTCAATCCTGAATCCTCAATCCTCAATCTTCAATCCTCAATACTCAGTCTTCAATCATCAATCCTCAATACTCAATACCCAATCTTCAATCCTCAATACTCAATCTTCGATCCTCAATCCTCAACACTCAATCCTCAATCTTCAATCCTCAACCGTCAGTCCTCGTCCTCAATCCTCATTCCCCAGTCCTCAATCCTCAATCCTCAATCCTCAATAATCAATCCTCAATCATCAATACTCAATCGTCAACCCTCAATCCCCAATCCCCAATACTCAATCTTCAATCCTCAATCCTCAATCCTCAATCCTCAACCCTCAACCCTGATCCTCGATCCTCAATCCTGAATCCTCAATCCTCAATCTTCAATCCTCAATACTCAATCCTCAATATTCAACACACAACCATCAACGATCAATTGTCAATATTCAACCATCAATCCTCAATTCTCAATACTCAATAGAATATCCCAAATTCTCATGATTCAATACTCAATCCACAATATTCATTAATCAAATCCCGATCCTCAAACATCAATTCTCAACACTCAATCCTCAACACTCGGTCCTCTCCCTTCAATCCTCCATCCTCAATCCTCTATCCTGAAGCGTCAATCCTCAATCCTCAATCCTCAACCCTCAATCCTCAGTCCTCAAACCTCAATACTCAATCTTCGAATCCCACTCCTCAATCCTCAATCCCCAATCCTCAATCTTCAATCCTCAATCCTCAATCCTCAATCCTCAATCCTCAATCGTCAATCATCAGTCCTCAAACATCAACACTCATTCATCAACCCTCAATCCTCAATCTTCAATCCTCAATCCTCAATCTTCGATCCTCAATCCTCAATCCTCAATCATCAATCCTCAATTTTCAACACTCAATACTCAATCCTCAATCCTCAATCCTGAATCATCAATCCTCAATCCCCGATCCTCAATACTCAATCCTCAATCATCAATCCTCAATCTTCAACACTCAATCCTCAATCCTCAATCCTCAATACTGAACCATCAATCCTCAATCTTCAATACTCAATCCTCAATCCCCAATACTCAATCCTCAATCCTCAATCATCAATCCTCCATCTTCAACACTCAATCCTCAATCCTCAATCCTCAATCCTCAATCCTCAATCCTCATTCCTCAAACCTCAATCCTCAACCCACAGTCCTCATCCTCAATTCTCAATACTCAATCCTCAATCCTCAATCCTCAATCTTCAATCCTCAATAATCAATCTCCTATCCTAGGTCCTCAATCCCCAATACTCTATCCTTAATCCTCAATATTCAATCCTCTATCCCCAGACCACAGTCTTCAATCCCAAAAGCTCAATAATCAATCCTCAATCCTCAGTCCTCAATCGTCAATCATCAACCCACAATCTTCAATACTCAATCCCCAGTCCACAGTCCTCAATCCTCAATCCTCAATCATCAATCCTCAATCTTCAATACTCAATCGTCAATCCTCAATCCTCAATCCCCAATACTCAATCCTCAATCCTCAATCCTCAATCCTCAGTCCTCAATCTTCAATCCTCAATACTCAACATTCGATCCTCAATCCTCAGTCCTCAATCCTCAAACCTCAATCCTCAGTCCTCAATCCTCAATCTTCAATCCTCAATACTGAATCTTCGATTCTCAATCCTCAATCCTCAATCCCCAATCCTCAATCTGCAATCCTCAATCCTCAATCCTCAATCCTCAATCCTCAATCCTCAATCTTCAATCCTCAATCTTCAACACTCAATCATCAACCCTCAATCCTCAATCTTCAATCCTCAATCCTCAATCCTCAATCCTCAATCCTCAATCCTCAATCCTCATTCGTCAAACCTCAATCCTCAACCCTCTGTCCTCATCCTCAATTCTCAATTCTCAATCCTCAATCCTCAATTCTCAATCTTCAATCCTCAATAATCAATCTCCAATCCTAGATCCTCAATCCCCAATCCTCAATCGGCAATCCTTAATCTTCAATCCTCAATCCCCAGTCCTCAATCCTCAATACACAATCTTCAATCCTCAATCCTCAATTCTCAATCCTCAATACTCAATCCTCAATCGTCAATCCTCAATCGCCAATCCTCAATCCCCAATCCTGAATCTTCAATCCTCAATCCTCAACCCTCAATCCTCAATCCTCAATATTCAATCCTCAATAATCAATCTTCTATCCTCAATCCTCAATCCTCAATCCTCAATCCTCAATCCTCAATCCTCAATCTTCAATCCTCAACCGTCAGTCCTCGTCCTCAGTCCTCAATCCTCAATCCTCAATCTTCAATCCTCAATACTCAATCTTCAATCTTCAATACACAATTTTCAATCATCAATCCTCAGTCCTCAAACCTCAATTCTGAATCCTCAATCCTGAATCCTCAATCTTCGGCCCTCAGTCCTCAACAATCAGTTGTCAATCCTCAATTCTCAATAGAATATCCTCAATTCACAGTTTTCAATACTCAGTACTCAATCCTCAATCCTCAATCCTCAATCCTCAATCGTCAATCTCCAATCCTGAATACTCAATCTTCAATACTCAATCCTCAATCCTCACTCCTCAGTCCTCATTCGTCAATCCTCAATACCAAACCCTCAATCTTCAATCCTCAATCCTCAATCCTCAATTCGCAATCCTCAATCCTCAGACCTGAAGCATTAATACCCAACGCTCAGTCCTCGTCCTCAATCTACAACCCTCAATCCTCAATACTCAATCTTCAATCATCAATATTCAACCTTCAATCCTCAGTCCCCAATCCTCAATCCTCAATCCTCAATCCTCAATCCTCAAACCTCAATACCCAATCCTCAATCCTCAATCCTCAATCCTCAATCCTCAATCCTAAATCCTCAATCCACAATCCTCAGTCCCCAAACGTCAATCCTGAACCCTCAACCCTGAATCCTCAATCTTCAGCCCTCAGTCCTCAACAATCAGTTGTCGATGCTCAATCCTCACTAGAATATCACCAATTCACAGATTTCAATACTCAATACTCAATCTGCAATCTTCAAATCTCTATCCACCAACATCAATTCTCATCAATCATCCCTCAACACTCAGTCCTTTATGTTCAATCCTCAATCCTCAATTCTCAATCTTCAATCCTCAATACTGAATCTTCAATCCTCAATCCTCAATCCTCAATCCTCAATCCTCAATCCTCAATCTTCAATCTTCAATACTCAGTCCCCAATTCTCAATCTTCAATCCTCAATCCTCAATCCTCAATCCTCGATCCTCGAACCTCAATCCTCAGTCCTCCATCCTCAATCCTCAATGTTCAATCCGCAATACCCAATCCTCAATCTTCAATCCTCTATCCTCAATCCTCAATCCTCAATCCCCAATCCTCAATCTTCAATCCTCAATCCTCAATCATCAATCCTCAATACTCAATCCTCAATCCTGAATCCTCAGTCGTCAATGCTCAATACCCAATCCTCAATCTTCAATCCTCTATCCTCAATCCTCAATCCTCAATACCCAATCCTCAATCTTCAATCCTCAATCTTCAACCCTCAATCATCAATCCTCAATTATCAAACCTCAATACTCAATCTTCAATCCTCAATCCTCAATCCTCAAACCTCAATCCTCAATCCTCAATCCTCAATCCTCGGTCCACAAACCTCAATCCTGAATCCTCAGTCCTGAATCCTCAACCTTCATCCCTCAGTCCTCAACAATCAATTGTCAATCCTCAGTCCTCTATAGAATATCCTCAATTCACAGCTTTCAATACTCAATCCCCATTCTTCAATCTTCAAATCTCAATCCGCAAACATCAATTCTCATCGCTCAACCCTCAACACTCAGTCCTCAATTTTCAATCCTCAATCCTAAATCCCCAAGCTTCAATACTCAATACTCAATCTTCAATCCCCAATCCTCAATTCTCAATCCTCAATACTCAATCCTCAATCCTCAATCCTCAATCCTCAATCCTCAGTCCTCAGTCGTCAATGAACAATCCCCAATCCTCAATCTTCAATCCTCAATCCTCAATCCTCAATCCTCAATCCCCAATCCTCAATCTTCAACCCTCAATCTTCAATCCTCAATCATCAATCCTCAATTATCAAACCTCAATACTCAATCTTCAATCCTCAATCCTCAATCCTCAGTCCTCAATCCTCAATCCTCAATCCTCAACCCTCAATCCTCAGTCCTGAAACCTCAATCCCGAATCCTCAATCCTGAATCCGCAAACGTCAGTCCTCAGACCTCAACAATCAACTGTCAATCCTCAATCATCAATAGAATATCCTCAATTCAAAGTTTTCAATACTCAATCCCCATTCTTCAATCTTCAAATCTCAATCCACAAACATCAATTCTCATCAGTCAACCCTCAACACTCAGTCCTCAATCTTCAATCCTCAATCCTCAATCCGCAATCTTGAATCCTCAATACTCAATCTTCAATCCTCAATCCTCAATTCTCAATCCTCAACACTCAATCCTCAATCCACAATTCTCAATCCCCAAACCTCAATCTTCAATCCTCTATCCTCAATCCTCAATCCTCAATCCTCAATCCTCAATCTTCAATACTCAATACTCAATCTTCAATCGTCAATCCTCAATCCTCCATCGCCAATCCTCAGTCCTCAATCCTCAATCGTCAATCCTCAATCCCCAATCCTCAATCCTCAATCTTCAATCCTCAATACTCAATCTGCAATCCTCAATCCTCAATATTCAATACTCAATCCTCAATCCTCAATCCCCAATCCTCAATCTTCAATTCTCAATACTCAATCTTCAATCGTCAATCCTCAATCCTCCATCGCCAATCCTCAGTCCTCAATCCTCAATCGTCAATCCTCAATCCCCAATCCTCAATCTTCAATCCTCTATCCTCAATCCTCAATCCTCAATCCCCAATCCTCAATCTTCAATCCTCAATCTTCAATCCTCGATTATCAATCCTCAATTTTCAATCCTCAATACTCAATCTTCAATCCTCAATCCTCAATCCTCAATCCTCAATCCTCAATCCTCAATCCTCAATCCTCAATCCCCAATCGTCAATGCTCAATCCCCAAACCTCAATCTTCAATCCTCAATACTCAATCCTTAATCCTCAATCCTGAATCCTCAGTCCTCAAACCTCAATCCTGAATCCTCAATCCTGAATCCTCAATCTTCAGCCCTCAGACCTCAACAATCAATTGTCAGTCCTCAATCCTCAATAGAATATTCCCAATTCGCCGTCGTCAATACTCAATCCCCAATCTTCAATCTTCAAATCTCAATCCACAAACATCAATTTTCATCACTCAACGCTCAACACTCAGTCCCCAATCCTCAATCTTCAATCCCCAATCCTCAATCCTCAATCCTCAATCCTCAATCCTCAATCTTCAATCCTCAACACTCAATCTTCAATCCTCAATCCTCAACCCTCAGTCCTCAATCCTCAATCCTCAATCCTCAATACTCAATCTTCAACCCTCAATCTTCAATCCTCAATCCTCAATCCTCATTCTTCAATCCTCAACACCCAATCCTCATTCTTCAATCCTCATTCCTCAATTCTCAATTCTCAATCCTCAATCCTCAATCCTCAGACCTCAAACATCAATACTCAACCCTCAGTCCTCGTTCGCAATCCACAGCCCTCAATCCTCAATTCTCAATCTTCAATCACCAATATTCAATCATCAATCCTCAATCCTCAATCCTCTATCCTCAATCCTCAATCCTGAATGTTCAATCCTCAATACCCAAACCTCAATCTTCAATCCTCAATACTCAATCCCCAATCCTCAATCCTCAATCCTCAGTCCTCAAACTTCATTCCTGAATCCTCAATCCTGAATCCTCAATCTTCGGCCCTCAGTCCTCAACAATCAATTGCCAGTCCTCAATCCTCAATAGAATATACCCAATTCGCAGTCGTCAATACTCAATCCCCAATCTTCAATCTTCAAATCTCAATCCACAAACATCAATTCTCATCACTCAACGCTCAACACTCAGTCCCCAATCATCAATCTTCAATCCTCAATCCTCAATCTCCTATCCTGGATACTCAATCTTCAATCCTCAATCCTCAATCCTGAAATCCTCAATCCTCATTCTTCAATCCTCAATACCCAATCCTCAATCTTCAATCCTCAATTCTCAACACTCAATCCTCAATCCTCAGACCTCAAGCATCAATACTCAACCCTCAGTCCTCGCCCGCAATCCACAACCCTCGATCCTCAATCCTCAATCTTCAATCATCAGTATTCAATCTTCAATCCTCAATCCTCAATCCTCTATCCTCAATCCTCAATCCCGAATGTTCAATCCTCAATACCCAATCCTCAATCTTCAATCCTCAATCCTCAATTCTCAATCCTCAATCCTCAATCCTCAATCCTCAATCCTCAATCCTCAATCCTCATTCTTCAATCCTCAATACCATATCCTCAATCTTCAATCCTCAATTCTCAATCCTCAATTCGCAATCCTCAATCCTCAATCCTCAATCCTCAGTCCTCAATCCTCAATCCTCAATCTTCAATCCCGAATGTTCAATCCTCAATACCCAATCCTCAATCTTCAATCCTCAATCCTCAATTCTCAATCCTCAATCCTCAATCCTTAATCCTCAAACCTCAATACCCAATCCTCAATCCTCAATCCTCAATCCTCAATCCTCATTCTTCAATCCTCAATACCCAATCCTCAATCTTCAATCCTCAATTCTCAATCCTCAATCCTCATCGCTCAGACCTCAAGCATCAATACTCAACCCTCAGTCCTCGTCCGCAATCCACAACCCTCAATCCTCAATCCTCAACCTTCGATCATCAATATTCAATCATCAATCCTCAATCTTCAATCCTCTATCCTCAATCCTCAATCCTGAATGTTCAATCCTCAATACCCAGTCCTCAATCTTCAATCCTCAATACTCAATCCTCAATCCTCGATCCTCAATCCTCAGTCCTCAAACCTCAATCCTGAATCCTCAATCCTGAATCCTCAATCTTCAGCCCTCAGTCCTCAACAATCAATTGTCAGTCCTCAATCCTCAATAGAATATACCCAATTCACAGTTTTCAACACTCAATCCCCAATCTTCAATCTTCAAATCTCAATCCACAAACATCAATTCTCATCACTCAACGCTCAACACTCAGTCTCCAATCCTCAATCTTCAATCCCCAATCCTCAATCCTCAATACTCAATCCTCAATCTTCAATCCTCAATACTCAATCTTCAATCCTCAATCCTCAATCCTCAATCCTCAATCCTCAATCCTCAATCGTCAATCTCCAATCCAGAATACTCAATCTTCAATCCTCAATCTTCAATCCTCACTCCTCAGTCCTCATTCTTCAATCCTCAATACCAAACCCTCAATCTTCAATCCTCAATCCTCAATCCTCAATCTTGAATCCTCAATACTCAATCTTCAATGCTCTATCGTCAATCCTCAATCCTCAATTCCCAATCCTCAATCTTCAATCCTCAATCTTCAATCCTCAATCATCAATCCTCAATTTTCAATCCTAAATACTCAATCTTCAATCCTCAATCCTCAATCCTCAATCCTCAATCCTCAATCCTCAATCCTCAACCCTCAATCCTCAGTCCTGAAACCTCAATCCCGAATCCTCAATCCTGAATCCGCAAACTTCGGTCCTCAGACCTCAACAATCAATTGTCAATCCTCAATCCTCAATAGAATATCCTCAATTCAAAGTTTTCAATACTCAATCCCCATCCTTCAATCTTCAAATCTCAATCCACAAACATCAATTCTCATCACTCAACCCTCAACACTCAGTCCTCAATCCTCAATCCTCAATCCTCAATCCGCAATCTTGAATCCTCAACACTCATTCTTCAATCCTCAATCCTCAATTCGCAATCCTCAACACTCAATCCTCAATCGTCAATCATCAATCCCCAATCCTCAATATTCAATCCTCAATACTCAATCGTCAACCCTCAACCTTCAATCCTCAATCCTCAATCCTCATTCTTCAATCCTCAACACCCAATCCTCAATCTTCAATCCTCATTCCTCAATTCTCAATTCTCAATCCTCAATCCTCAATCCTCAGACCTCAAACATCAATACTCAACCCTCAGTCCTCGTTCGCAATCCACAGCCCTCAATCCTCAATTCTCAATCTTCAATCACCAATATTCAATCTTCAATCCTCAATCCTCAATCCTCTATCCTCAATCCTCAATCCTGAATGTTCAATCCTCAATACACAAACCTCAATCTTCAATCCTCAATATTCAATCCTCAATCCTCAATCCTCAATCCTCAGTCCTCAAACCTCATTCCTGAATCCTCAATCCTGAATCCTCAATCTTCAGCCCTCAGTCCTCAACAATCAATTGTCAGTCCTCAATCCTCAATAGAATATACCCAATTCGCAGTCGTCAATACTCAATCCCCAATCTTCAATCTACAAATCTCAATCCACAAACATCAATTCTCATCACTCAACGCTCAACACTCAGTCCCCAATCCTCAATCTTCAATCCTCAATCCTCAACCTCCTATCCTGGATACTCAATCTTCAATCCTCAATCCTCAATCCTCAATGCTCAATCCTCAATCCTCAATCCTCATTCTTCAATCCTCAATACCCAATCCTCAATCTTCAATCCTCAATTCTCAACACTCAATCCTCAATCCTCAGACCTCAAGCATCAATACTCAACCCTCAGTCCTCGCCCGCAATCCACAACCCTCAATCCTCAATCCTCAATCTTCAATCATCAGTATTCAACCTTCAATCCTCAATCCTCAATCCTCTATCCTCAATCCTCAATCCCGAATGTTCAATCCTCAATACCCAATCCTCAATCTTCAATCCTCAATCCTCAATTCTCAATCCTCAATCCTCAATCCTCAATCCTCCATCCTCAATCCTCAATCCTCATTCTTCAATCCTCAATACCATATCCTCAATCTTCAATCCTCAATTCTCAATCCTCAATTCGCAATCCTCAATCCTCAATCCTCAGACCTCAAGCATCAATACCCAACCCTCAGTCCTCGTCCTCAATCCATAACCCTCAATCCCCAATCCTCAATCTTCAATCATCAATATTCAGCCTTCTATCCTCAATCCACAATCCTCAATCCTCAATCATCAATCCTTAATCCTCAAACCTCAATACACAATCCTCAGTTCCTCAATCCTCAATCCTCAATCCTCAATCCTCAATCCTCAAGCCTCAGTCCTCAAACCTCAATCCTGAATCCTCAATCCTGAATCTTCAATCTTCAGCCCTCAGTCCTCAACAATCAGTTGTCAATCCTCAATCCTCAATTGAATATCACCAATTCACGGTTTTCAATACTCAATCCCCAATCTTCAATCTTCAAATCTCAATCCACATACATCAATTCTCATCGCTCAACGCTCAACACTCAGTCCCCAATCCTCAATCTTCAATCCTCAATCCTCAATCTCCTATCCTGGATACTCAATCTTCAATCCTCAATCCTCAATCCTGAAATCCTCAATCCTCATTCTTCAATCCTCAATACCCAATCCTCAATCTTCAATCCTCAATTCTCAACACTCAATCCTCAATCCTCAGACCTCAAGCATCAATACTCAACCCTCAGTCCTCGCCCGCAATCCACAACCCTCGATCCTCAATCCTCAATCTTCAATCATCAGTATTCAATCTTCAATCCTCAATCCTCAATCCTCTATCCTCAATCCTCAATCCCGAATGTTCAATCCTCAATACCCAATCCTCAATCTTCAATCCTCAATCCTCAATTCTCAATCCTCAATCCTCAATCCTCAATCCTCAATCCTCAATCCTCAATCCTCATTCTTCAATCCTCAATACCATATCCTCAATCTTCAATCCTCAATTCTCAATCCTCAATTCGCAATCCTCAATCCTCAATCCTCAATCCTCAGTCCTCAATCCTCAATCCTCAATCTTCAATCCTCAATCCTCAATCCTCAATCCTTAATCCTCAAACCTCAATACCCAATCCTCAATCCTCAATCCTCAATCCTCAATCCTCATTCTTCAATCCTCAATACCCAATCCTCAATCTTCAATCCTCAATTCTCAATCCTCAATCCTCATCGCTCAGACCTCAAGCATCAATACTCAACCCTCAGTCCTCGTCCGCAATCCACAACCCTCAATCCTCAATCCTCAACCTTCGATCATCAATATTCAATCATCAATCCTCAATCTTCAATCCTCTATCCTCAATCCTCAATCCTGAATGTTCAATCCTCAATACCCAGTCCTCAATCTTCAATCCTCAATACTCAATCCTCAATCCTCGATCCTCAATCCTCAGTCCTCAAACCTCAATCCTGAATCCTCAATCCTGAATCCTCAATCTTCAGCCCTCAGTCCTCAACAATCAATTGTCAGTCCTCAATCCTCAATAGAATATACCCAATTCACAGTTTTCAACACTCAATCCCCAATCTTCAATCTTCAAATCTCAATCCACAAACATCAATTCTCATCACTCAACGCTCAACACTCAGTCTCCAATCCTCAATCTTCAATCCCCAATCCTCAATCCTCAATACTCAATCCTCAATCTTCAATACTCAATACTCAATCTTCAATCCTCAATCCTCAATCCTCAATCCTCAATCCTCAATCCTCAATCGTCAATCTCCAATCCAGAATACTCAATCTTCAATCCTCAATCTTCAATCCTCACTCCTCAGTCCTCATTCTTCAATCCTCAATACCAAACCCTCAATCTTCAATCCTCAATCCTCAATCCTCAATCTTGAATCCTCAATACTCAATCTTCAATCCTCTATCGTCAATCCTCAATCCTCAATTCCCAATCCTCAATCTTCAATCCTCAATCTTCAATCCTCAATCATCAATCCTCAATTTTCAATCCTAAATACTCAATCTTCAATCCTCAATCCTCAATCCTCAATCCTCAATCCTCAATCCTCAATCCTCAACCCTCAATCCTCAGTCCTGAAACCTCAATCCCGAATCCTCAATCCTGAATCCGCAAACTTCAGTCCTCAGACCTCAACAATCAATTGTCAATCCTCAATCCTCAATAGAATATCCTCAATTCAAAGTTTTCAATACTCAATCCCCATCCTTCAATCTTCAAATCTCAATCCACAAACATCAATTCTCATCACTCAACCCTCAACACTCAGTCCTCAATCCTCAATCCTCAATCCTCAATCCGCAATATTGAATCCTCAACACTCATTCTTCAATCCTCAATCCTCAATTCGCAATCCTCAACACTCAATCCTCAATCGTCAATCATCAATCCCCAATCCTCAATATTCAATCCTCAATACTCAATCGTCAACCCTCAACCTTCAATCCTCAATCCTCAATCCTCATTCTTCAACCCTCAACACCCAATCCTCAATCTTCAATCCTCATTCCTCAATTCTCAATTCTCAATCCTCAATCCTCAATCCTCAGACCTCAAACATCAATACTCAACCCTCAGTCCTCGTTCGCAATCCACAGCCCTCAATCCTCAATTCTCAATCTTCAATCACCAATATTCAATCTTCAATCCTCAATCCTCAATCCTCTATCCTCAATCCTCAATCCTGAATGTTCAATCCTCAATACACAAACCTCAATCTTCAATCCTCAATATTCAATCCTCAATCCTCAATCCTCAATCCTCAGTCCTCAAACCTCATTCCTGAATCCTCAATCCTGAATCCTCAATCTTCAGCCCTCAGTCCTCAACAATCAATTGTCAGTCCTCAATCCTCAATAGAATATACCCAATTCGCAGTCGTCAATACTCAATCCCCAATCTTCAATCTACAAATCTCAATCCACAAACATCAATTCTCATCACTCAACGCTCAACACTCAGTCCCCAATCCTCAATCTTCAATCCTCAATCCTCAACCTCCTATCCTGGATACTCAATCTTCAATCCTCAATCCTCAATCCTCAATCCTCAATCCTCAATCCTCAATCCTCATTCTTCAATCCTCAATACCCAATCCTCAATCTTCAATCCTCAATTCTCAACACTCAATCCTCAATCCTCAGACCTCAAGCATCAATACTCAACCCTCAGTCCTCGCCCGCAATCCACAACCCTCAATCCTCAATCCTCAATCTTCAATCATCAGTATTCAACCTTCAATCCTCAATCCTCAATCCTCTATCCTCAATCCTCAATCCCGAATGTTCAATCCTCAATACCCAATCCTCAATCTTCAATCCTCAATCCTCAATTCTCAATCCTCAATCCTCAATCCTCAATCCTCCATCCTCAATCCTCAATCCTCATTCTTCAATCCTCAATACCATATCCTCAATCTTCAATCCTCAATTCTCAATCCTCAATTCGCAATCCTCAATCCTCAATCCTCAGACCTCAAGCATCAATACCCAACCCTCAGTCCTCGTCCTCAATCCATAACCCTCAATCCCCAATCCTCAATCTTCAATCATCAATATTCAGCCTTCTATCCTCAATCCACAATCCTCAATCCTCAATCATCAATCCTTAATCCTCAAACCTCAATACACAATCCTCAGTTCCTCAATCCTCAATCCTCAATCCTCAATCCTCAATCCTCAAGCCTCAGTCCTCAAACCTCAATCCTGAATCCTCAATCCTGAATCTTCAATCTTCAGCCCTCAGTCCTCAACAATCAGTTGTCAATCCTCAATCCTCAATTGAATATCACCAATTCACGGTTTTCAATACTCAATCCCCAATCTTCAATCTTCAAATCTCAATCCACATACATCAATTCTCATCGCTCAACGCTCAACACTCAGTCCCCAATCCTCAATCTTCAATCCTCAATCCTCAATCTCCTATCCTGGATACTCAATCTTCAATCCTCAATCCTCAATCCTCAATCCTCAATCCTCATTCTTCAATCCTCAATACCCAACCCTCAGTCCTCGTCCTCAATCCACAACCCTCAATCCTCAATCCTCAATCTTCAATCATCAATATTCAACCTTCAATCCTCAATCCACAATCCTCAATCCTCAATCCTCAATCCTTAATCCTCAAACCTCAATACCCAATCCTCAATCCTCAATCTTCAATCCTCAATCCCCAATCCTCAATCCTCAATCCTCAATCCTCAGTCCTCAAACCTCAATTCTGTGTCCTGAGTCCTGAATCCTTAACCTTCAGCCCTCAGTCCTCAACAATCTGTTGTCAATCACCAATCCTCAATAGAGTATCCTCAATTCACAGTTTTCAATACTCAATCCCCAATCTTAAATCTTCAAATCTCAATCCACAAACATCAATTCTCATCACTCAACGCTCAACACGCAGTCCCCAATCCTCAATCTTCAATCCTCAATCCTCAATCGCCTATCCTGGATACTCAATCTTCATTCCTCAATCCTCAATCCTCAATCCTCAATCCTCATTCCTCAATCCTCAATACCCAATCCTCAATCTTCAATCCTCAATTCTCAATCCTCAATCCTCAACGTTCAGACCTCAAGCATCAATACTCAACCCTCAGTCCTCGCCCGCAATCCACAACCCTCAATCCTCAATCCTCAATCTTCAATCGTCAGTATTCAACCTTCAATCCTCAATCCTCAATCCTCTATCCTCAATCCTCGATCCCGAATGTTCAATCCTCAATACCCAATCCTCAATCTTCAATCCTCAATCCTCAATTCTCAATCCTCAATCCTCAATCCTCAATCCTCAATCCTCAATCCTCATTCTTCAATCCTCAATACCAAATCCTCAATCTTCAGTCCTCAATCCTCAATCCTCAATTCGCAACCCTCAATCCTCAATCCTCAGACCTCAAGCATCAATACCCAACCCTCAGTCCTCGTCCTCAATCCACAACCCTCAATCCTCAATCCTCAATCTTCAATCATCAATATTCAACCTTCAATCCTCAATCCACAATCCTCAATCCTCAATCCTCAATCCTTAATCCTCAAACCTCAATACCCAATCCTCAATCCTCAATCTTCAATCCTCAATCCCCAATCCTCAATCCTCAATCCTCAATCCTCAGTCCTCAAACCTCAATTCTGTGTCCTGAGTCCTGAATCCTTAACCTTCAGCATTCAGTCCTCAACAATCTGTTGTCAATCACCAATCTTCAATAGAGTATCCTCAATTCACAGTTTTCAATACTCAATCCCCAATCTTCAATCTTCAAATCTCAATCCACAAACATCAATTCTCATCACTCAACGCTCAACACGCAGTCCCCAATCCTCAATCTTCAATCCTCAATCCTCAATCGCCTATCCTGGATACTCAATCTTCAATCCTCAATCCTCAATCCTCAATCCTCAATCCTCATTCTTCAATCCTCAATACCCAATCCTCAATCTTCAATCCTCAATTCTCAATCCTCAATCCTCAACGCTCAGACCTCAAGCATCAATACTCAACCCTCAGTCCTCGTCCGCAATCCACAACCCTCAATCCTCAATCCTCAATCTTCGATCATCAATATTCAATCATCAATCCTCAATCTTCAATCCTCTATCCTCAATCCTCATCCTGAATGTTCAATCCTCAATACCCAATCCTCAATCTTCAATCCTCAATACTCAATCCTCAATCCTCAATCCTCAATCCTCAGTCCTCAAACCTCAATCCTGAATCCTCAATCCTGAATCCTCAATCTTCAGCCCTCAGTCCTCAACAATCAATTGTCAGTCCTCAATCCTCGATAGAATATACCCAATTCACAGTTTTCAACACTCAATCCCCAATCTTCAATCTTCAAATCTCAATCCACAAACTTCAATTCTCATCACTCAACGCTCAACACTCAGTCCACAATCCTCAATCTTCAATCCCCAATCCTCAATCCTCAATCCTCAATCCTCAATCTTCAATCCTCAACACTCAATCTTCAATCCTCAATCCTCAATCCTCAATCCTCAATCCTCAATCCTCAATCCTCAATCCTCAATCCTCAATCGTCAATCTCCAATCCTGAGTACTCAATCTTCAATCCTCAATCCTCAATCCTCACTCCTCAGTCCTCATTCTTCAATCCTCAACACCAAACCCTCAATCTTCAATCCTCAATCCTCAATCCTCAATCCTCAGTTCGCAATCCTCAATCCTCAGTCCTGAAGCATTAATACCCAACCCTCAGTCCTCGTCCTCAATCTGCAACCCTCAATCCTCAATACTCAACCTTCAATCATCAATATTCAACCTTCAATCCTCAGTCCCCAATCCTCAATCCTCAATCCTCAATCCTCAATCCTCAAACCTCAATACCCAATCCTCAATCCTCAATCCTCAATCCTCAATCCTCAATCCTAAATCCTCAATCCTCAATCCTCAGTCCCCAAACCTCAATCCTGAACCCTCAACCCTGAATCCTCAATCTTCAGCCCTCAGTCCTCAACAATCAGTTGTCAATCCTCAATCCTCAATAGAATATCACCAATTCACAGATTTCAATACTCAATACTCAATCTGCAATCTTCAAATCTATATCCACCAACATCAATTCTCATCAATCATCCCTCAACACTCAGTCCTTTATGTTCAATCCTCAATCCTCAATTCACAATCATCAATCCTCAATACTGAATCTTCAATCCTCAATCCTCAGTCCTCAATCCTCAATCCTCAATCCTCAATCCTCAATCCTCAATCTTCAATACTCAGTCCCCAATCCTCAATCTCCAATCCTCAAACCTCAATCCTCAATCCTCGATCCTCGAACCTCAATCCTCAGTCCTCAATCCTCAATCCTCAATGTTCAATCCTCAATCATCAATCCTCAATACTCAATCTTCGATCCTCAATCCTCAATCCTCAATCCTCAATCCTCAATCCTCAATCCTCAATCCTCAATCCTCAATCCTCAATCCTCAGTCGTCAATGTTCAATTACCAATCCTCAATCTTCAATCCTCTATCCTCAATCCTCAATCCTCAATCCTCAGTCCTCAAACCTCAATTCTGTGTCCTGAGTCCTGAATCCTTAACCTTCAGCCCTCAGTCCTCAACAATCTGTTGTCAATCACCAATCCTCAATAGAGTATCCTCAATTCACAGTTTTCAATACTCAATCCCCAATCTTGAATCTTCAAATCTCAATCCACAAACATCAATTCTCATCACTCAACGCTCAACACGCAGTCCCCAATCCTCAATCTTCAATCCTCAATCCTCAGTCGCCTATCCTGTATACTCAATCTTCAATCCTCAATCCTCAATCCTCAATCCTCAATCCTCATTCTTCAATCCTCAATACCCAATCCTCAATCTTCAATCCTCAATTCTCAATCCTCAATCCTCAACGGTCAGACGTCAAGCATCAATACTCAACCCTCAGTCCTCGTCCGCAATCTACAACCCTCAATCGTCAATCCTCAATCTTCGATCATCAATATTCAATCATCAATCCTCAATCTTCAATCCTCAATCCTCAATCCTCAATCCTCAATCCTCAATCCTCAATCCTCAATCTTCAATACTCAGTCCCCAATCCTCAATCTTCAATCCTCAAACCTCAATCCTCAATTCTCGATCCTCGAACCTCAATCCTCAGTCCTCAATCCTCAATCCTCAATGTTCAATCCGCAATACCCAATCCTCAATCTTCAATCCTCTATCCTCAATCCTCAATCCCGAATGTTCAATCCTCAATACACAATCCTCAATCTTCAATCCTCTATTCTCAATTCTCAATCCTCAATCCTCAACCCTATATCTTCAATCCTCAATCCTCTATCCTCATTCTTCAATCCTCAACACCCAATCCTCAATCTTCAATCCTCAATCCTCAATCCTCAATCCTCAATCCTCAATCCTCAATCCTCAATCTTCAATACTCAGTCCCCAATCCTCAATCTTCAATCCTCAAACCTCAATCCTCAATCCTCGATCCTCGAACCTCAATCCTCAGTCCTCAATCCTCAATCCTCAATGTTCAATCCGCAATACCCAATCCTCAATCTTCAATCCTCTATCCTCAATCCTCAATCCCGAATGTTCAATCCTCAATACACAATCCTCAATCTTCAATCCTCTATTCTCAATTCTCAATCCTCAATCCTCAACCCTATATCTTCAATCCTCAATCCTCTATCCTCATTCTTCAATCCTCAACACCCAATCCTCAATCTTCAATCCTCAATCCTCAATCCTCAATTCTCAATCCTCAATCCTCAATCCTCAGACCTCAAACATCAATACTCAACCCTCAGTCCTCGTCCGCAATCCACAACCCTCAATCCTCAATCCTCAATCTTCAATCATCAATATTCAATCATCAATACTCAATCTTCAATCCTCAATCCTCAATCCTCAATCCTCATTCTTCAATCCTCAATACCAAATCCTCAATCTTCAATCCTCAATCCACAATCCTCAATTCGCAACCCTCAATCCTCAATCCTCAGACCTCAAGCATCAATACCCAACCCTCAGTCCTCGTCCTCAATCCACAACCCTCAATCCTCAATCCTCAATCATCAATCCTCAATCCTCAATCCTCAATCCTCAGTCCTCAAACCTCAATTCTGTGTCCTGAGTCCTGAGTCCTTAACCTTCAGCCCTCAGTCCTCAACAATCTGTTGTCAATCACCAATCCTCAATAGAGTATCCTCAATTCACAGTTTTCAATACTCAATCCCCAATCTTCAATCTTCAAATCTCAATCCACAAACATCAATTCTCATCACTCAACGCTCAACACGCAGTACCCAATCCTCAATCTTCAATCCTCAATCCTCAATCGCCTATCCTGGATACTCAATCTTCAATCCTCAATCCTCAATCCTCAATCGTCAATCCTCATTCTTCAATCCTCAATACCCAATCCTCAATCTTCAATCCTCAATTCTCAATCCTCAATTCTCAACGGTCAGACGTCAAGCATCAATACTCAACCCTCAGTCCTCGTCCGCAATCCACAACCCTCAATCGTCAATCCTCAATCTTCGATCATCAATATTCAATCATCAATCCTCAATCTTCAATCCTCTATCCTCAATCCTCAATCCTGAATGTTCAATCCTCAATACCCAATCCTCAATCTTCAATCCTCAATACTCAATCCTCAATCCTCGATCCTCAATCCTCAGTCCTCAAACCTCAATCCTGAATCCTCAATCCTGAATCCTCAATCTTCAGCCCTCAGTCCTCAACAATCAATTGTCAGTCCTCAATCCTCAAAAGAATATACCCAATTCACAGTTTTCAATACTCAATCCCCAATCTTCAATCTTCAAATCTCAATCCACAAACATCAATTCTCATCACTCAACGCTCAACACTCAGTCCCCAATCCTCAATCTTCAATCCCCAATCCTCAATCCTCAATCCTCAATCCTCAATCTTCAATCCTCAACACTCAATCTTCAATCCTCAATCCTCAATCCTCAATCCTCAATCCTCAATCCTCAATCCTCAATCGTCAATCTCCAATCCTGAATACTCAATCTTCAATCCTCAATCCTCAATCCTCACTCCTCAGTCCTCATTCTTCAATCCTCAATACCAAACCCTCAATCTTCAAGCCTCAATCCTCAATCCTCAATTCGCAATCCTCAATCCTCAGTCCTGAAGCATTAATACCCAACCCTCAGTCCTCGTCCTCAATCTACAACCCTCAATCCTCAATACTCAATCTTCAATCATCAATATTCAACCTTCAATCCTCAGTCCCCAATCCTCAATCCTCAATCCTCAATCCTCAATCCTCAAACCTCAATACCCAATCCTCAATCCTCAATCCTCAATCCTCAATCATCAATCCTCAATTCTAAATCCTCAATCCTCAATCCTCAGTCCCCAAACCTCAATCCTGAACCCTCAACCCTGAATCCACAATCTTCAGCCCTCAGTCTTCAACAATCAGTTGTCAATCCTCAATCCTCAATAGAATATCACCAATTCACAGATTTCAAAACTCAATACTCAATCTGCAATCTTCAAATCTCTATCCACCAACATCAATTCTCATCAATCATCCCTCAACACTCAGTCCTTTATGTTCAATCCTCAATCCTCAATTCTCAATCATCAATCCTCAATACTGAATCTTCAATCCTCAATCCTCAATCCTCAATCCTCAATCCTCAATCCTCAATCCTCAATCTTCAATACTCAGTCCCCAATCCTCAATCTTCAATCCTCAAACCTCAATCCTCAATCCTCGATCATCGAACCTCAATCCTCAGTCCTCAATCCTCAATCCTCAATGTTCAATCCGCAATACCCAATCCTCAATCTTCAATCCTCTATCCTCAATCCTCAATCCTCAATCCCCAATCCTCAATCTTCAATCCTCAATGTTCAATCCTCAATCATCAATCCTCAATACTCAATCTTCGATCCTCAATCCTCAATCCTCAATCCTCAATCCTCAATCCTCAATCCTCAATCCTCAATCCTCAATCCTCAATCCTCAATCCTCAATCCTCAATCCTCAATCCTCAATCCTCAATCTTCAATCCTCAATACTCAATCTTCAACCCTCAACCTTCAATCCTCAATACTCAATCCTCATTCTTCAATCCTCAACACCCAATCCTCAATCTTCAATCCTCAATCCTCAATCCTCAATCCTCAATACTCAATCTTCAATACTCAATCCTCAATCCTCAATCCTCAATCCTCAATTCTCAATCCTCAATCCCAAATCCTCAATCCTCAATCCTCAATCCTCAACCCTCAATCCTCAGTCCTGAAACCTCAATACCGAATCCTCAATCCTGAATCCTCAATCTTCAGCCCTCAGTCCTCAACAATCAATTGTCAATCCTCAATCCTCAACAGAATATCCTCAAATCACAGTTTTCAATACTCAATGCCCATTCTTCAATCTTCAAATCTCAACCCACAAACATCAACTCTCATCACTCAACCCTCAACACTCAGTCCTCAATCTTCAATCCTCAATCCTAAATCCTCAATCTTCAATCCTCAATACTCTATCTTCAATCCTCAATCCTCAATCCTCAATCCTCAATCCTCAATCCTCAATCCTCAATCCTCAATCCTCAATTCTCAATCGTCAATGCTCAATCCCCAATCCTCAATCTTCAATCCTCTATCCTCAATCCTCAATCCTCAATTCCCAATCCTCAATCTTCAATCCTCAATCTTCAATCCTCAATCATCAATCCTCAATTTTCAATCCCCAATACTCAATCTTCAATCTTCAATCCTCAATCCTCAATCCTCAATCCTCAATCCTCAATCCTCAATCCTCAACCCTCAATCCTCAGTCCTGAAACCTCAATCCCGAATCCTCAATCCTGAATCCGCAAACTTCAGTCCTCAGACCTCAACAATCAATTGTCAGTCCTCAATCCTCAATAGAATATCCTCAATTCAAAGTTTTCAATACTCAATCCCCATTCTTCAATCTTCAAATCTCAATCCACAAACATCAATTCTCATCAATCAACCCTCAACACTCAGTCCTCAATCCTCAATCCTCAATCCTCAATCCGCAATCTTGAATCCTCAATACTCAATCTTCAATCCTCAATCCTCAATTCTCAATCCTCAACACTCAATCCTCAATCGTCAATCCTTAATCCCCAATCCTCAATCTTCAATCAGCAATACTCAATCTTCAACCCTCAATCTTCAATCCTCAATCCTCAATCCTCAATCCTCAATCCTCAATCCTCAATCCTCAATCTTCAATACTCAATACTCAATCTTCAATCCTCAATCCTCAATCCTCAGTCCTCAATCCTCAATCCTCTATCCTCAATCCTCAATCCTCAATCCTCACACCTCAATACCGGAGCCTAAATCTTCAATCCTTAATCCTCAATCCTCAATTCTCTATCCTCAATCCTCAGTCCTAAGTCCTCAAACCTCAATCCTCAACCCTCAACCCTCATCCTCAATCCTCAATCCTCAATCCTCAATCATCAATCCTCAATTTTCAATCCTCAATACTCAATCCTCAACCCCCTATCCTGAATACTCAATCCTCAATCCTCAATCCTCAATCCTCAACCCTCAATCCTCAGTCCTGAAACCTCAATCCCGAATCCTTAATCCTGAATCCGCAAACTTCAGTCCTCAGACCTCAACAATCAATTTTAAATCCTCAATCCTCAATAGAATATCCTCAATTCACAGTTTTCAATACTCAATCCCCATTCTTCAATCATCAAATCTCAATCCACAAACATCAATTCTCATCACTCAACCCTCAACACTCAGTCCTCAATCCTCAATCCTCAATCCTCAATCCTCAATCCTCAATCCTCAATCCTCAACCCTCAATCCTCAGTCCTGAAACCTCAATCCCGAATCCTCAATCCTGAATCCGCAAACTTCAGTCCTCAGACCTCAACAATCAATTGTCAGTCCTCAATCCTCAATAGAATATCCTCAATTCAAAGTTTTCAATACTCAATCCCCATTCTTCAATCTTCAAATCTCAATCCACAAACATCAATTCTCATCACTCAATCCTCAACACTCAATCTTCAATCCTCAATCCTCAATCCTCAATCCTCAATCCTCAATCCTCAATCCTCAATCGTCAATCTCCAATCCTGAATACTCAATCTTCAATCCTCAATCCTCAATCCTCACTCCTCAGTCCTCATTCTTCAATCCTCAATACCAAACCCTCAATCTTCAAGCCTCAATCCTCAATCCTCAATTCGCAATCCTCAATCCTCAGTCCTGAAGCATTAATACCCAACCCTCAGTCCTCGTCCTCAATCTACAACCCTCAATCCTCAATACTCAATCGTCAATCTCCAATCCTGAATACTCAATCTTCAATCCTCAATCCTCAATCCTCACTCCTCAGTCCTCATTCTTCAATCCTCAATACCAAACCCTCAATCTTCAAGCCTCAATCCTCAATCCTCAATTCGCAATCCTCAATCCTCAGTCCTGAAGCATTAATACCCAACCCTCAGTCCTCGTCCTCAATCTACAACCCTCAATCCTCAATACTCAATCTTCAATCATCAATATTCAACCTTCAATCCTCAGTCCCCAATCCTCAATCCTCAATCCTCAATCCTCAATCCTCAAACCTCAATACCCAATCCTCAATCCTCAATCCTCAATCATCAATCCTCAATTCTAAATCCTCAATCCTCAATCCTCAGTCCCCAAACCTCAATCCTGAACCCTCAACCCTGAATCCACAATCTTCAGCCCTCAGTCTTCAACAATCAGTTGTCAATCCTCAATCCTCAATAGAATATCACCAATTCACAGATTTCAAAACTCAATACTCAATCTGCAATCTTCAAATCTCTATCCACCAACATCAATTCTCATCAATCATCCCTCAACACTCAGTCCTTTATGTTCAATCCTCAATCCTCAATTCTCAATCATCAATCCTCAATACTGAATCTTCAATCCTCAATCCTCAATCCTCAACCCTCAATCCTCAGTCCTGAAACCTCAATCCCGAATCCTTAATCCTGAATCCGCAAACTTCAGTCCTCAGACCTCAACAATCAATTTTAAATCCTCAATCCTCAATAGAATATCCTCAATTCACAGTTTTCAATACTCAATCCCCATTCTTCAATCATCAAATCTCAATCCACAAACATCAATTCTCATCACTCAACCCTCAACACTCAGTCCTCAATCTTCAATCCTCAATCCTAAATCCTCAATCCTCAATCTTCAATCCTCAATACTCAATCTTCAATCCTCAATCCTCAATTCTCAATTCTCAATCCTCAACACTCAATCCTCAAACGTCAATCCTCAATCCCCAATCCTCAATCTTCAATCAGCAATACTCAATCTTCAACCCTCAATCTTCAATCTTCAATCCTCAATCCTCAATCCTCAATCCTCAATCCTCAATCCTCAATCTTCAATACTCAATACTCAATCTTCAATCCTCAATCCTCAATCCTCAGTCCTCAATCCTCAATCCTCAATCCTCAATCCTCAATCCTCAATCCTCAAACCTCAATACCGGAGCCTAAATCTTCAATCCTCAATCCTCAATCCTCAATTCTCTATCCTCAATCCTCAGTCCTTAGTCCTCAAACCTCAATCCTCAACCCTCAACCCTCATCCTCAATCCTCAATCCTCAATCCTCAATCATCAATCCTCAATTTTCAATCCTCAATACTCAATCCTCAATCCTCTATCCTGAATACTCAATCCTCAATCCTCAATCCTCAATCCTCAACCCTCAATCCTCAGTCCTGAAACCTCAATCCCGAATCCTTAATCCTGAATCCGCAAACTTCAGTCCTCAGACCTCAACAATCAATTTTCAATCCTCAATCCTCAATAGAATATCCTCAATTCACAGTTTTCAGTACTCAATCCCCATTCTTCAATCATCAAATCTCAATCCACAAACATCAATTCTCATCACTCAACCCTCAACACTCAGTCCTCAATCTTCAATCCTCAATCCTAAATCCTCAATCTTCAATCCTCAATACTCAATCTTCAATCCTCAATCCTCAATTCTCAATCCTCAATACTCAATCCTCAATCTTCAATCCTCAATTCCCAATCCTCAATCTTCAATCCTCAATCCTCAATCTTCAACCCTTAATCCTCAATCCTCCATCCCCAATCCTCAATCTTCAATCCTCAATACTCAATCTTCAATCTTCAATACTCAATCCTCAATCCTCAATCCTCAAGCCTCAATCCTCAATCCTCAATCCCAAATCCTTAGTCCTCAATCCTCAATCCTCAATCCCCAATCCTCAATCTTCAATCCTCAATCTTCAATCCTCAATCCTCAAACCTCAGTCCTCAATCCTCAATCCTCAATCTTCAATCCTCAATACTCAATCCTCAATCCTCAACCCTCAATCCTCAGTCCTGAAACCTCAATCCCGAATCCTCAATCCTGAATCCGCAAACTTCAGTCCTCAGTCCTCAACAATCAATTGTCAATCCTCAATCCTCAATAGAATATCCTCAATTCAAAGTTTTCAATACTCAATCCCCATTCTTCAATCTTCAAATCTCAATCCACAAACATCAATTCTCATCACTCAACCCTCAACACTCAGTCCTCAATCTTCAATCCTCAATCCTCAATCCTCAATCCTCACTCGTCAATCCTCAATCCCCAATCCTCAATCTTCAATCCTCTATCCTCAATCCTCAATCCTCAATCCCCAATCCTCAATCTTCAATCCTCAATCTTCAATCCTCAATCCTCAAACCTCAGTCCTCAATCCTCAATCCTCAATCCTCAATCCTCATCTTCAATCCTCAATTCTCAATCTGCAATCCTCAATCCTCAATCCCCAATTATCAATCTTCAATCCTCAATACTCAACCTTCAATCCTCAATCCTCAATCCTCAATCCACAATCCTCAATCCTCAATCCTCAGTCTTCAATCCTCAATACTCAATCTTCAACCCTCAATCTTCAATCCTCAATCCTCAATCCTCCTTCTTCAATCCTCAACACCCAATCCTCATTCTTCAATCCTCCATCCTCAATCTTCAATCCTCAATACTCAATCTTCAATACTCAATCCTCAATCCTCAATCCTCAATCCTCAATCCTCAATCCTCAATCCCAAATCCTCAATCCTCAATCCTCAATCCTCAACCCTCAATCCTCAGTCCTGAAACCTCAATACCGAATCCTCAATCCTGAATCCTCAATCTTCAGCCCTCAGTCCTCAACAATCAATTGTCAATCCTCAATCCTCAACAGAATATCCTCAATTCACAGTTTTCAATACTCAATCCCCATTCTTCAATCTTCAAATCTCAACCCACAAACATCAATACTCATCACTCAACCCTCAACACTCAGTCCTCAATCTTCAATCCTCAATCCTAAATCCTCAATCTTCAGTCCTCAGTACTCTATCTTCAATCCTCAATCCTCAATTCTGAATCCTCAATCCTCAATACTCAATCCTCAATCGTCAATCCTCAATCCCCAATCCTCAATCTTCAATCCTCAATACTCAACCTTCAATCCTCAATCCTCAATCCTCAATCCTCAATCCTCAATCCTCAATCCTCAAACTTCAATCCTCAACACTCAATCTTCAACCCTCAATCTTCAATCCTCAATCCTCAATCCTCATTCTTCAATCCTCAACACCCAATCCTCAATCTTCAATCCTCAATCCTCAATTCTCAATTCTCAATCCTCAATCCTCAATCCTCAGACCTCAAACATCAATACTCAACCCTCAGTCCTCGTTCGCAATCCACAGCCCTCAATCCTCAATTCTCAATCTTCAATCACCAATATTCAATCTACAGTCCGCAATCCTCAATCCTCAATCCTCAATCCTCAATCCTCAATCCTCAATCCTCAATCCTCAATCCTCAATCCTCAATCCTCAATCGTCAATGCTCAATCCCCAATCCTCAATCTTCAATCCTCTATCCTCAATCCTCAATCCTCAATTCCCAATCCTCAATCTTCAATCCTCAATCTTCAATCCTCAATCATCAATCCTCAATTTTCAATCCTCAGTACTCAATCTTCAATCCTCAATCCTCAATCCTCAATCCTCAATCCTCAATCCTCAATCCTCAACCCACAATCCTCAGTCCTGAAACCTCAATCCCGAATCCTCAATCCTAAATCCGCAAACTTCAGTCCTCAGACCTCAACAATTAATTGTCAGTCCTCAATCCTCAATAGAATATCCTTAATTCAACGTTTTCAATACTCAATCCCCATTCTCCAATCTTCAAATCTCAATCCACAAACATCAATTCTCATCACTCAACCCTCAGGACTCAGTCCTCAATCCTCAATCCTCAATCCTCAATCCGCAATCTTGAATCCTCAATACTCAATCTTCAATCCTCAATCCTCAATTCTCAATCCTCAACACTGAATCCTCAAACGTCAATCCTCAATCCCCAATCCTCAATCTTCAATCCTCAATACTCAATCTGCAACCCTCAATCTTCAATCCTCAATCCTCAAGCCTCAATCCTCAATCCTCAATCCTCAAGCTTCAATACTCAATACTCAATCTTCAATCCTCAATCCTCAACCCTCAGTCCTCAATCCTCAATCCTCAATCCTCAATCCTCAATCTTCAATCCTCAAACCTCAATACCGGAGCCTAAATCTTCAATCCTCAATCCTCAATCCTCAATTCTCTATCCTCAATCCTCAGTCCTTAGTCCTCAAACCTCAATCCTCAACCCTCAACCCTCATCCTCAATCCTCAATCCTCAATCCTCAATCCTCAATCATCAATCCTCAATTTTCAATCCTCAATACTCAATCCTCAATCCTCTATCCTGACTACTCAATCCTCAATCCTCAATCCTCAATCCTCAACCCTCAATCCTCAGTCCTGAAACCTCAATCCCGAATCCTTAATCCTGAATCCGCAAACTTCAGTCCTCAGACCTCAACAATCAATTTTCAATCCTCAATCCTCAATAGAATATCCTCAATTCACAGTATTCAATACTCAATCCCCATTCTTCAATCATCAAAACTCAATCCACAAACATCAATTCTCATCACTCAACCCTCAACACTCAGTCCTCAATCTTCAATCCTCAATCCTAAATCCTCAATCTTCAATCCTCAATACTCAATCTTCAATCCTCAATCCTCAATTCTCAATCCTCAATACTCAATCCTCAATCTTCAATCCTCAATTCCCAATCCTCAATCTTCAATCCTCAATCCTCAATCTTCAACCCTTAATCCTCAATCCTCCATCCCCAATCCTCAATCTTCAATCCTCAATACTCAATCTTCAATCTTCAATCCTCAATCCTCAATCCTCAATCCTCAAACCTCAATCATCAATCTTCAATCTTCAATACACAATCTTCAACACTCAATCTTCAATCCTCAATTCTCAATCCTCAGTCCTCAATCCTCAGACCTCAAGCATCAATACTCAACCCTCAGTCCTTGTCCGCAATCCACAACCCTCAACCCTCAATCCTCAATCTTCAATCATCAATATTCAATCTTCAATCCTCAATGCTCAATCCTCAATTCTCAATCCGCAATACTCAATCCTCAATCGTCAATCCTCAATCCTGAATCCTCAACCTTCAATCCTCAACACTCAATCTTCAATACTCAATCCTCAATCCTCAATCCTTAATCCTCAATCCTCAATCCTCAATCCCAAATCCTTAGTCCTCAATTCTCAATCCTCAACCCACAATCCTCAGTCCTGATACCTCAATACCGAATCCTCAATCCTGAATCCTCTATCCTCAGCCCTCAGTCCTCAACAATCAATTGTCAATCCTCAATCCTCAATAGAATATCTTCAATTCACAGTTTTCAATACTCAGTCCCCATTCTTCAATCTTCAAATCTCAATCCACAAACATCAATTATCATCACTCAACCCTCAACACTCAGTCCTCAATCTTCAATCCTCAATCCTAAATCCGCAATCTTCAATCCTCAATACTCAACCTTCAATCCTCAACCCTCAATCCTCAATCCTCAATACTCAATCCTCAATCGTCAATCCTCAATTCCCAATCCTCAATCTTTAATCCTCAATCCTCAATCTTCAATCCTTAATCCTCAATCCTCAATCCCCAATCCTCAATCTTCAATCCTCAATACTCAATCTTCAATCCTCAATCCTCAATCCTCAATCCTCAATCCTCAATCCTCAATCCTCAATCTTCAATCCTCAATACTCAATCTTCAACCCTCAATCTTCAATCCTCAATCCTCAATCCTCAATCCTCATTCTTCAATCCTCAACACCCAATCCTCAAACTGCAATCCTCAATTCTCAATCCTCAATTCTCAATCCTCATTCCTCAATCCTCAGACCTCAAACATCAATACTCAACCCTCTGTCCTCGTCCGCAATCCACAACCCTCAATCCTCAATCCTCAATCTTCAATCATCAATATTCAATCTTCAATCCTCAATACTCAATCCTCTATCCTCAATCCTCAATCCTGAACGTTCGATCCTCAATACGCAATCCTCGATCTTCAATCCTCAGTACTCAATCCTCAATCCTCAATTCTCGAATCCTCAGTCCTGAAACCTCAATCCTGAATCCTCAATCCTGAAACCTCAATCTTCAGCCCTCAGTCCTCGACGATCAATTGTCAGTCCTCAATCCTCAATAGAATATCCTCAATTCAAAGTTTTCAATACTCAATCCCCATTCTCCAATCTTCAAATCTCAATCCACAAACATCAATTCTCATCACTCAACCCTCAACACTCAGTCCTCAATCCTCAATCCTCAATCCTCAATCCGCTATCTTGAATCCACAATACTCAATCTTCAATCCTCAATCCTCAATTCTCAATCCTCAACATTGAATCCTCAATCGTCAATCCTCAATCCCCAATCCTCAATCTTCAATCCTCAATACTCAATCTGCAACCCTCAATCTTCAATCCTCAATCCTCAATCCTCAATCCTCAATCCTCAATCCTCAATCCTCAATCCTCAATCTTCAATACTCAATACTCAATCTTCAATCCTCAATCCTCAACCCTCAGTCCTCAATCCTCAATCCTCAATCCTCAATCTTCAATCCTCAAACCTCAATACCGGAGCCTAAATCTTCAATCCTCAATCCTCAATCCTCAATTCTCTATCCTCAATCCTCAGTCCTTAGTCCTCAAACCTCAATCCTCAACCCTCAACCCTCACCCTCAATCCTCAATCCTCAATCCTCAATCATCAATCCTCAATTTTCAATCCTCAAAACTCAATCCTCAATCCTCTATCCTGAATACTCAATCCTCAATACTCAATCCTCAATCCTCAACCCTCAATCCTCAGTCCTGAAACCTCAATCCCGAATCCTTAATCCTGAATCCGCAAACTTCAGTCCTCAGACCTCAACAATCAATTTTCAATCCTCAATCCTCAATAGAATATCCTCAATTCACAGTTTTCAATACTCAATCCCCATTCTTCAATCATCAAATCTCAATCCACAAACATCAATTCTCATCACTCAACCCTCAACACTCAGTCCTCAATCCTCAATCCTCAATCTTCAATACTCAATCCTCAATCCTCAATTCCCAATCCTCAATCTTCAATTCTCAATACTCAATCTTCAATCCTCAATCCTCAATCCTCAATCGTCAATCCTCAATCCTCAATCCTCAATCGTCAATCCTCAATCCCCAATCCTCAATCTTCAATCCTCTATCCTCAATCCTCAATCCTCAATCCCCAATCCTCAATCTTCAATCCTCAATCTTCAATCCTCAATCATCAATCCTCAATTTTCAATACTCAATACTCAATCTTCAATCCTCAATCCTCAATCCTCAATCCTGAATCCTCAATCCTCAATCCTCAATCCTCAATCCTCAATCGTCAATGCTCAATCCCCAATCCTCAATCTTCAATCCTCTATCCTCAATCCTCAATCCTCAATTCCCAATACTCAATCTTCAATCCTCAATCTTCAATCCTCAATCATCAATCCTCAATTTTCAATCCTCAATACTCAATCTTCAATCCTCAATCCTCAATCCTCAATCCTCAATCCTCAATCCTCAATCCTCAACCCTCAATCCTCAGTCCTGAAACCTCAATCCCGAATCCTCAATCCTGAATCCGCAAACTTCAGTCCTCAGTCCTCAACAATCAATTGTCAATCCTCAATCCTCAATAGAATATCCTCAATTCAAAGTTTTCAATACTCAATCCCCATTCTTCGATCTTCAAATCTCAATCCACAAACATCAATTCTCATCACTCAACCCTCAACACTCAGTCCTCAATCTTCAATCCTCAATCCTCAATCCTCAATCCTCAATCGTCAATCCTCAATCCCCAATCCTCAATCTTCAATCCTCTATCCTTAATCCTCAATCCTCAATCCCCAATCCTCAATCTTCTATCCTCAATCTTCAATCCTCAATCCTCAAACCTCAGTCCTCAATCCTCAATCCTCAATCCTCAATCCTCAATCCTCCTTCTTCAATCCTCAACACCCAATCCTCATTCTTCAATCCTCAATCCTCAATCTTCAATCCTCAATACTCAATCTTCAATACTCAATCCTCAATCCTCAATCCTCAATCCTCAATCCTCAATACTCAACCTTCAATCCTCAATCCTCAATCCTCAATCCTCAATCCTCAATCCTCAATCCTCAAACTTCAATCCTCAACACTCAATCTTCAAACCTCAATCTTCAATCCTCAATCCTCAATCCTCATTCTTCAATCCTCAACACCCAATCCTCAATCTTCAATCCTCAATCCTCAATTCTCAATTCTCAATCCTCAATCCTCAATCCTCAGACCTCAAACATCAATACTCAACCCTCAGTCCTTGTCCGCAATCCACAACCCTCAACCCTCAATCCTCAATCTTCAATCATCAATATTCAATCTTCAATCCTCAATGCTCAATCCTCAATTCTCAATCCGCAATACTCAATCCTCAATCGTCAATCCTCAATCCTGAATCCTCAACCTTCAATCCTCAACACTCAATCTTCAATACTCAATCCTCAATCCTCAATCCTTAATCCTCAATCCTCAATCCTCAATCCCAAATCCTTAGTCCTCAATTCTCAATCCTCAACCCACAATCCTCAGTCCTGATACCTCAATACCGAATCCTCAATCCTGAATCCTCTATCCTCAGCCCTCAGTCCTCAACAATCAATTGTCAATCCTCAATCCTCAATAGAATATCTTCAATTCACAGTTTTCAATACTCAGTCCCCATTCTTCAATCTTCAAATCTCAATCCACAAACATCAATTATCATCACTCAACCCTCAACACTCAGTCCTCAATCTTCAATCCTCAATCCTAAATCCGCAATCTTCAATCCTCAATACTCAACCTTCAATCCTCAACCCTCAATCCTCAATCCTCAATACTCAATCCTCAATCGTCAATCCTCAATTCCCAATCCTCAATCTTTAATCCTCAATCCTCAATCTTCAATCCTTAATCCTCAATCCTCAATCCCCAATCCTCAATCTTCAATCCTCAATACTCAATCTTCAATCCTCAATCCTCAATCCTCAATCCTCAATCCTCAATCCTCAATCCTCAATCTTCAATCCTCAATACTCAATCTTCAACCCTCAATCTTCAATCCTCAATCCTCAATCCTCAATCCTCATTCTTCAATCCTCAACACCCAATCCTCAAACTGCAATCCTCAATTCTCAATCCTCAATTCTCAATCCTCATTCCTCAATCCTCAGACCTCAAACATCAATACTCAACCCTCTGTCCTCGTCCGCAATCCACAACCCTCAATCCTCAATCCTCAATCTTCAATCATCAATATTCAATCTTCAATCCTCAATACTCAATCCTCTATCCTCAATCCTCAATCCTGAACGTTCGATCCTCAATACGCAATCCTCGATCTTCAATCCTCAGTACTCAATCCTCAATCCTCAATTCTCGAATCCTCAGTCCTGAAACCTCAATCCTGAATCCTCAATCCTGAAACCTCAATCTTCAGCCCTCAGTCCTCGACGATCAATTGTCAGTCCTCAATCCTCAATAGAATATCCTCAATTCAAAGTTTTCAATACTCAATCCCCATTCTCCAATCTTCAAATCTCAATCCACAAACATCAATTCTCATCACTCAACCCTCAACACTCAGTCCTCAATCCTCAATCCTCAATCCTCAATCCGCTATCTTGAATCCACAATACTCAATCTTCAATCCTCAATCCTCAATTCTCAATCCTCAACATTGAATCCTCAATCGTCAATCCTCAATCCCCAATCCTCAATCTTCAATCCTCAATACTCAATCTGCAACCCTCAATCTTCAATCCTCAATCCTCAATCCTCAATCCTCAATCCTCAATCCTCAATCCTCAATCCTCAATCTTCAATACTCAATACTCAATCTTCAATCCTCAATCCTCAACCCTCAGTCCTCAATCCTCAATCCTCAATCCTCAATCTTCAATCCTCAAACCTCAATACCGGAGCCTAAATCTTCAATCCTCAATCCTCAATCCTCAATTCTCTATCCTCAATCCTCAGTCCTTAGTCCTCAAACCTCAATCCTCAACCCTCAACCCTCACCCTCAATCCTCAATCCTCAATCCTCAATCATCAATCCTCAATTTTCAATCCTCAAAACTCAATCCTCAATCCTCTATCCTGAATACTCAATCCTCAATACTCAATCCTCAATCCTCAACCCTCAATCCTCAGTCCTGAAACCTCAATCCCGAATCCTTAATCCTGAATCCGCAAACTTCAGTCCTCAGACCTCAACAATCAATTTTCAATCCTCAATCCTCAATAGAATATCCTCAATTCACAGTTTTCAATACTCAATCCCCATTCTTCAATCATCAAATCTCAATCCACAAACATCAATTCTCATCACTCAACCCTCAACACTCAGTCCTCAATCCTCAATCCTCAATCTTCAATACTCAATCCTCAATCCTCAATTCCCAATCCTCAATCTTCAATTCTCAATACTCAATCTTCAATCCTCAATCCTCAATCCTCAATCGTCAATCCTCAATCCTCAATCCTCAATCGTCAATCCTCAATCCCCAATCCTCAATCTTCAATCCTCTATCCTCAATCCTCAATCCTCAATCCCCAATCCTCAATCTTCAATCCTCAATCTTCAATCCTCAATCATCAATCCTCAATTTTCAATACTCAATACTCAATCTTCAATCCTCAATCCTCAATCCTCAATCCTGAATCCTCAATCCTCAATCCTCAATCCTCAATCCTCAATCGTCAATGCTCAATCCCCAATCCTCAATCTTCAATCCTCTATCCTCAATCCTCAATCCTCAATTCCCAATACTCAATCTTCAATCCTCAATCTTCAATCCTCAATCATCAATCCTCAATTTTCAATCCTCAATACTCAATCTTCAATCCTCAATCCTCAATCCTCAATCCTCAATCCTCAATCCTCAATCCTCAACCCTCAATCCTCAGTCCTGAAACCTCAATCCCGAATCCTCAATCCTGAATCCGCAAACTTCAGTCCTCAGTCCTCAACAATCAATTGTCAATCCTCAATCCTCAATAGAATATCCTCAATTCAAAGTTTTCAATACTCAATCCCCATTCTTCGATCTTCAAATCTCAATCCACAAACATCAATTCTCATCACTCAACCCTCAACACTCAGTCCTCAATCTTCAATCCTCAATCCTCAATCCTCAATCCTCAATCGTCAATCCTCAATCCCCAATCCTCAATCTTCAATCCTCTATCCTTAATCCTCAATCCTCAATCCCCAATCCTCAATCTTCTATCCTCAATCTTCAATCCTCAATCCTCAAACCTCAGTCCTCAATCCTCAATCCTCAATCCTCAATCCTCAATCCTCCTTCTTCAATCCTCAACACCCAATCCTCATTCTTCAATCCTCAATCCTCAATCTTCAATCCTCAATACTCAATCTTCAATACTCAATCCTCAATCCTCAATCCTCAATCCTCAATCCTCAATACTCAACCTTCAATCCTCAATCCTCAATCCTCAATCCTCAATCCTCAATCCTCAATCCTCAAACTTCAATCCTCAACACTCAATCTTCAAACCTCAATCTTCAATCCTCAATCCTCAATCCTCATTCTTCAATCCTCAACACCCAATCCTCAATCTTCAATCCTCAATCCTCAATTCTCAATTCTCAATCCTCAATCCTCAATCCTCAGACCTCAAACATCAATACTCAACCCTCAGTCCTCGTTCGCAATCCAGAGCCCTCAATCCTCAATTCTCAATCTTCAATCACCAATATTCAATCTTCAGTCCTCAATCCTCAATCCTCAATCCTCAATCCTCAATCCTCAATCCTCAATCCTCAATCCTCAATCCTCAATCCTCAATCCTCAATCCTCAATCCTCAATCGTCAATGCTCAATCCCCAATCCTCAATCTTCAATCCTCTATCCTCAATCCTCAATCCTCAATTCCCAATCCTCAATCTTCAATCCTCAATCTTCAATCCTCAATCATCAATCCTCAATTTTCAATCCTCAATACTCAATCTTCAATCCTCAATCCTCAATCCTCAATCCTCAATCCTCAATCCTCAATCCTCAATCCTCAACCCTCAATCCTCAGTCCTGAAACCTCAATCCCGAATCCTCAATCCTAAATCCGCAAACTTCAGTCCTCAGACCTCAACAATTAATTGTCAGTCCTCAATCCTCAATAGCATATCCTTAATTCAACGTTTTCAATACTCAATCCCCATTCTCCAATCTTCAAATCTCAATCCACAAACATCAATTCTCATCACTCAACCCTCAGGACTCAGTCCTCAATCCTCAATCCTCAATCCTCAATCCGCAATCTTGAATCCTCAATACTCAATCTTCAATCCTCAATCCTCAATCCTCAATCCTCAACACTGAATCCTCAATCGTCAATCCTCAATCCCCAATCCTCAATCTTCAATCCTCAATACTCAATCTGCAACCCTCAATCTTCAATCCTCAATCCTCAATCCTCAATCCTCAATCCTCAATCCTCAATCCTCAAGCTTCAATACTCAATACTCAATCTTCGATCCCCAATCCTCAACCCTCAGTCCTCAATCCTCAATCCTCAATCCTCAATCCTCAATCTTCAATCCTCAAACCTCAAGACCGGAGCCTAAATCTTCAATCCTCAATCCTCAATCCTCAATTCTCTATCCTCAATCCTCAGTCCTTAGTCCTCAAACCTCAATCCTCAACCCTCAACCCTGATCCTCAATCCTCAATCCTCAATCCTCAATCCTCAATCATCAATCCTCAATTTTCAATCCTCAATACTCAATCCTCAATCCTCTATCCTGACTACTCAATCCTCAATCCTCAATCCTCAATCCTCAACCCTCAATCCTCAGTCCTGAAACCTCAATCCCGAATCCTTAATCCTGAATCCGCAAACTTCAGTCCTCAGACATCAACAATCAATTTTCAATCCTCAATCCTCAATAGAATATCCTCAATTCACAGTTTTCAATACTCAATCCCCATTCTTCAATCATCAAATCTCAATCCACAAACATCAATTCTCATCACTCAACCCTCAACACTCAGTCCTCAATCTTCAATCCTCAATCCTAAATCCTCAATCTTCAATCCTCAATACTCAATCTTCAATTCTCAATCCTCAATTCTCAATCCTCAATACTCAATCCTCAATCTTCAATCCTCAATTCCCAATCCTCAATCTTCAATCCTCAATCCTCAATCTTCAACCCTTAATCCTCAATCCTCCATCCCCAATCCTCAATCCTCAATCCTCAATACTCAATCTTCAATCTTCAATCATCAATCCTCAATCCTCAATCCTCAAACCTCAATCATCAATCTTCAATCTTCAATACTCAATCTTCAACACTCAATCTTCAATCCTCAATCCTCAATCTTCAATCCTTAATCCTCAATCCTCAATCCCCAATCCTCAATCTTCAATCCTCAATACTCAATCTTCAATCCTCAATCCTCAATCCTCAATCCTCAATCCTCAATCCTCAATCCTCAATCCTCAATCTTCAATCCTCAATACTCAATCTTCAACCCTCAATCTTCAATCCTCACTCCTCAATCCTCAATCCTCATTCTTCAATCCTCAACACCCAGTCCTGAATCTGCAATCCTCAATCCCCAGTCCTCAATTCTCAATCCTCATTCTTCAATCCTCAGACCTCAAACATCAATACTCAACCCTCTGTCCTCGTCCGCAATCCACAACCCTCAATCCTCAATCCTCAATCTTCAATCATCAATATTCATTCTTCAATCCTCAATACTCAATCCTCTATCCTCAATCCTCAATCCTGAATGTTCAATCCTCAATACCCAATCCTCAATCTTCAATCCTCAGTACTCAATCCTCAATCCTCAATCCTCGAATCCTCAGTCCTCAAACCTCAATCCTGAATCCTCAATCCTGAAACCTCAATCTTCAGCCCTCAGTCCTCGACGATCAATTGTCAGTCCTCAATCCTCAATAGAATATACCCTATTCGCAGTTTTCAATACTCAATCCCCAATCTTCAATTTTCAAATCTCAATCCACAAACGTCAATTCTCATCACTCAACGCTCAACACTCAGTCCCCAATCCTCAATCGTCAATACTCAATCCTCAATCCTCAATCCTCAATCCTCAATCTTCAATCCTCAATACTCAATCTTCAAACCTCAATCCTCAATCCTCAATCCTCAATCCTCAATCCTCAACCCTCAATCGTCAATCTTCAGCCCTCAGTCCTCAACAATCAGTTGTCAATCCTCAATCCTCAATACAACATCATCAATTCACAGTTTTCAATACTCAATACTCAATCTGCAATCTTCAATACTCAATACTCAATCTTCAATCCTCAACCCTCAATCATCAATCCTCAATCCTCAATCCTCAATCCTCAAACTTCAATCTTCAATACTCAATCTTCAACCCTCAATCTTCAATCCTGAATCCTCAATCCTCATTCTTCAATCCTCAACACCCAATCCTCAATCTTCAATCCTCAATCCTCAAATCTCAATTCTGAATCCTCAATCCTCAATCCTCAGACCTCAAACATCAATACTCAACCCTCAGTCCTCGTTCGCAATCCACAGCCCTCAATCCTCAATTCTCAATCTTCAATCACCAATATTCAATCTTCAATCCTCAATCCTCAATCCTCAATCCTCAATCCTCAATCCTCAATCCTCAATCCTCAATCCTCAATCCTCAATCGTCAATGCTCAATCCCCAATCCTCAATCTTCAATCCTCTACCCTCAATCCTCAATCCTCAATTCCCAATCCTCAATCTTCAATCCTCAATCTTCAATCCTCAATCATCAATCCTCAATTTTCAATCCCCAATACTCAATCTTCAATCCTCAATCCTCAATCCTCAATCCTCAATCCTCATCTTCAATCCTCAATTCTCAATCTGCAATCCTCAATCCTCAATCCTCAATTTTCAATCCTCAATACTCAATCCTCAATCCTCTATCCTGACTACTCAATCCTCAATCCTCAATCCTCAATCCTCAACCCTCAATCCTCAGTCCTGAAACCTCAATCCCGAATCCTTAATCCTGAATCCGCTAACTTCAGTCCTCAGACCTCAACAATCAATTTTCAATCCTCAATCCTCAATAGAATATCCTCAATTCACAGTTTTCAATACTCAATCCCCATTCTTCAATCATCAAAACTCAATCCACAAACATCAATTCTCATCACTCAACCCTCAACGCTCAGTCCTCAATCTTCAATCCTCAATCCTAAATCCTCAATCTTCAATCCTCAATACTCAATCTTCAATCCTCAATCCTCAATTCTCAATCCTCAATACTCAATCCTCAATCTTCAATCCTCAATTCCCAATCCTCAATCTTCAATCCTCAATCCTCAATCATCAACCCTTAATCCTCAATCCTCCATCCCCAATCCTCAATCTTCAATCCTCAATACTCAATCTTCAATCTTCAATCCTCAATCCTCAATCCTCAATCCTCAAACCTCAATCATCAATCTTCAATCTTCAATACTCAATCTTCAACACTCAATCTTCAATCCTCAATCCTCAATCCTCAATCCTCATTCTTCAATCCTCAACACCCAATGCTCAAACTGCAATCCTCAATTCTCAATCCTCAATTCTCAATCCTCATTCCTCAATCCTCAGACCTCAAACATCAATACTCAACCCTCTGTCCTCGTCCGCAATCCACAACCCTCAATCCTCAATCCTCAATCTTCAATCATCAATATTCAATCTTCAATCCTCAATACTCAATCCTCTATCCTCAATCCTCAATCCTGAATGTTCGATCCTCAATACCAAATCCTCGATCTTCAATCCTCAGTACTCAATCCTCAATCCTCAATTCTCGAATCCTCAGTCCTGAAACCTCAATCCTGAATCCTCAATCCTGAAACCTCAATCTTCAGCCCTCAGTCCTCGAAGATCAATTGTCAGTCCTCAATCCTCAATAGAATATCCTCAATTCAAAGTTTTCAATACTCAATCCCCATTCTCCAATCTTCAAATCTCAATCCACAAACATCAATTCTCATCACTCAACCCTCAACACTCAGTCCTCAATCCTCAATCCTCAATCCTCAATCCGCTATCTTGAATCCACAATACTCAATCTTCAATCCTCAATCCTCAATTCTCAATCCTCAACATTGAATCCTCAATCGTCAATCCTCAATCCCCAATCCTCAATCTTCAATCCTCAATACTCAATCTGCAACCCTCAATCTTCAATCCTCAATCCTCAATACTCAATCCTCAATCCTCAATCCTCAATCCTCAATCTTCAATACTCAATACTCAATCTTCAATCCTCAATCCTCAACCCTCAGTCCTCAATCCTCAATCCTCAATCCTCAATCCTCAATCTTCAATCCTCAAACCTCAATACCGGAGCCTAAATCTTCAATCCTCAATCCTCAATCCTCAATTCTCTATCCTCAATCCTCAGTCCTTAGTCCTCAAACCTCAATCCTCAACCCTCAACCCTCATCCACAATCCTCAATCCTCAATCCTCAATCATCAATCCTCAATTTTCAATCCTCAATACTCAATCCTCAATCCTCTATCCTGAATACTCAATCCTCAATCCTCAATCCTCAATCCTCAACCCTCAATCCTCAGTCCTGAAACCTCAATCCCGAATCCTTAATCCTGAATCCGCAAACTTCAGTCCTCAGACCTCAACAATCAATTTTCAATCCTCAATCCTCAATAGAATATCCTCAATTCACAGTTTTCAATACTCAATCCCCATTCTTCAATCATCAAATCTCAATCCACAAACATCAATTCTCATCACTCAACCCTCAACACTCAGTCCTCAATCTTCAATCCTCAATCCTAAATCCTCAATCCTCAAACTTCAATCCTCAATACTCAATCTTCAACCCTCAATCTTCAATCCTCAATCCTCAATCCTCATTCTTCAATCCTCAACACCCAATCCTCAATCTTCAATCCTCAATCCTCAATTCTCAATTCTCAATCCTCAATCCTCAGTCCTTAGTCCTCAAACCTCAATCCTCAACCCTCAACCCTCATCCTCAATCCTCAATCCTCAATCCTCAATCATCAATCCTCAATTTTCAATCCTCAATACTCAATCCTCAATCCTCTATCCTGAATACTCAATCCTCAATCCTCAATCCTCAATCCTCAACCCTCAATCCTCAGTCCGGAAACCTCAATCCCGAATCCTTAATCCTGAATCCGCAAACTTCAGTCCTCAGACCTCAACAATCAATTTTCAATCCTCAATCCTCAATAGAATATCCTCAATTCACAGTTTTCAATACTCAATCCCCATTCTTCAATCATCAAATCTCAATCCACAAACATCAATTCTCATCACTCAACCCTCAACACTCAGTCCTCAATCTTCAATCCTCAATCCTAAATCCTCAATCTTCAATCCTCAATACTCAATCTTCAATCCTCAATCCTCAATTCTCAATTCTCAATCCTCAACAGTCAATCCTCAATCGTCAATCCTCAATCCCCAATCCTCAATCTTCAATCAGCAATACTCAATCTTCAACCCTCAATCTTCAATCTTCAATCCTCAATCCTCAATCCTCAATCCTCAATCCTCAATCCTCAATCTGCAATACTCAATACTCAATCTTCAATCCTCAATCCTCAATCCTCAGTCCTCAATCCTCAATCCTCAATCCTCAATCCTCAATCCTCAATCCTCAAACCTCAATACCGGAGCCTAAATCTTCAATCCTCAATCCTCAATCCTCAATTCTCTATCCTCAATCCTCAGTCCTTAGTCCTCAAACCTCAATCCTCAACCCTCAACGCTCATCCTCAATCCTCAATCCTCAATCCTCAATCATCAATCCTCAATTTTCAATCCTCAATACTCAATCCTCAATCCTCTATCCTGAATACTCAATCCTCAATCCTCAATCCTCAATCCTCAACCCTCAATCCTCAGTCCTGAAACCTCAATCCCGAATCCTTAATCCTGAATCCGCAAACTTCAGTCCTCAGACCTCAACAATCAATTTTCAATCCTCAATCCTCAATAGAATATCCTCAATTCACAGTTTTCAGTACTCAATCCCCATTCTTCAATCATCAAATCTCAATCCACAAACATCAATTCTCATCACTCAACCCTCAACACTCAGTCCTCAATCTTCAATCCTCAATCCTAAATCCTCAATCTTCAATCCTCAATACTCAATCTTCAATCCTCAATCCTCAATTCTCAATCCTCAATACTCAATCCTCAATCTTCAATCCTCAATTCCCAATCCTCAATCTTCAATCCTCAATCCTCAATCTTCAACCCTTAATCCTCAATCCTCCATCCCCAATCCTCAATCTTCAATCCTCAATACTCAATCTTCAATCTTCAATACTCAATCCTCAATCCTCAATCCTCAAGCCTCAAACCTCAATCCTCAATCCCAAATCCTTAGTCCTCAATCCTCAATCCTCAATCCCCAATCCTCAATCTTCAATCCTCAATCTTCAATCCTCAATCCTCAAACCTCAGTCCTCAATCCTCAATCCTCAATCCTCAATCCTCAATCTTCAATCCTCAATACTCAATCTGCAATCCTCAATCCTCAATCCCCAATTATCAATCTTCAATCCTCAATACTCAACCTTCAATCCTCAATCCTCAATCCTCAATCCTCAATCCTCAATCCTCAATCCTCAATCCTCAATCGTCAATCCTCAATCCCCAATCCTCAATCTTCAATCCTCTATCCTCAATCCTCAATCCTCAATCCCCAATCCTCAATCTTCAATCCACAATCTTCAATCCTCAATCATCAATACTCAATCTTCAATCCTCAATCTTCAATCCTCAATCATCAATCCTCAATTTTCAATCCTCAATACTCAACCTTCAATCCTCAATCCTCAATCCTCAATCCTCAATCCTCAATCCTCAATCATCAATCTTCAATCCTCAATACTCAATCTTCAACCCTCAATCTTCAATCCTCAATCCTCAATCCTCCTTCTTCAATCCTCAACACCCAATCCTCATTCTTCAATCCTCAATACTCAATCTTCAACCCTCAACCTTCAATCCTCAATACTCAATCCTCATTCTTCAATCCTCAACACCCAATCCTCAATCTTCAATCCTCAATCCTCAATCCTCAATCCTCAATACTCAATCTTCAATACTCAATCCTCAATCCTCAATCCTCAATCCTCAATTCTCAATCCTCAATCCCAAATCCTCAATCCTCAATCCTCAATCCTCAACCCTCAATCCTCAGTCCTGAAACCTCAATACCGAATCCTCAATCCTGAATCCTCAATCTTCAGCCCTCAGTCCTCAACAATCAATTGTCAATCCTCAATCCTCAACAGAATATCCTCAAATCACAGTCTTCAATACTCAATGCCCATTCTTCAATCTTCAAATCTCAACCCACAAACATCAACTCTCATCACTCAACCCTCAACACTCAGTCCTCAATCTTCAATCCTCAATCCTAAATCCTCAATCTTCAATCCTCAATACTCTATCTTCAATCCTCAATCCTCAATCCTCAATCCTCAATCCTCAATCCTCAATCCTCAATCCTCAATCCTCAATTCTCAATCGTCAATGCTCAATCCCCAATCCTCAATCTTCAATCCTCTATCCTCAATCCTCAATCCTCAATTCCCAATCCTCAATCTTCAATCCTCAATCTTCAATCCTCAATCATCAATCCTCAATTTTCAATCCCCAATACTCAATCTTCAATCTTCAATCCTCAATCCTCAATCCTCAATCCTCAATCCTCAATCCTCAATCCTCAACCCTCAATCCTCAGTCCTGAAACCTCAATCCCGAATCCTCAATCCTGAATCCGCAAACTTCAGTCCTCAGACCTCAACAATCAATTGTCAGTCCTCAATCCTCAATAGAATATCCTCAATTCAAAGTTTTCAATACTCAATCCCCATTCTTCAATCTTCAAATCTCAATCCACAAACATCAATTCTCATCAATCAACCCTCAACACTCAGTCCTCAATCCTCAATCCTCAATCCTCAATCCGCAATCTTGAATCCTCAATACTCAATCTTCAATCCTCAATCCTCAATTCTCAATCCTCAACACTCAATCCTCAATCGTCAATCCTTAATCCCCAATCCTCAATCTTCAATCAGCAATACTCAATCTTCAACCCTCAATCTTCAATCCTCAATCCTCAATCCTCAATCCTCAATCCTCAATCCTCAATCCTCAATCTTCAATACTCAATACTCAATCTTCAATCCTCAATCCTCAATCCTCAGTCCTCAATCCTCAATCCTCTATCCTCAATCCTCAATCCTCAATCCTCACACCTCAATACCGGAGCCTAAATCTTCAATCCTTAATCCTCAATCCTCAATTCTCTATCCTCAATCCTCAGTCCTAAGTCCTCAAACCTCAATCCTCAACCCTCAACCCTCATCCTCAATCCTCAATCCTCAATCCTCAATCATCAATCCTCAATTTTCAATCCTCAATACTCAATCCTCAACCCCCTATCCTGAATACTCAATCCTCAATCCTCAATCCTCAATCCTCAACCCTCAATCCTCAGTCCTGAAACCTCAATCCCGAATCCTTAATCCTGAATCCGCAAACTTCAGTCCTCAGACCTCAACAATCAATTTTAAATCCTCAATCCTCAATAGAATATCCTCAATTCACAGTTTTCAATACTCAATCCCCATTCTTCAATCATCAAATCTCAATCCACAAACATCAATTCTCATCACTCAACCCTCAACACTCAGTCCTCAATCCTCAATCCTCAATCCTCAATCCTCAATCCTCAATCCTCAATCCTCAACCCTCAATCCTCAGTCCTGAAACCTCAATCCCGAATCCTCAATCCTGAATCCGCAAACTTCAGTCCTCAGACCTCAACAATCAATTGTCAGTCCTCAATCCTCAATAGAATATCCTCAATTCAAAGTTTTCAATACTCAATCCCCATTCTTCAATCTTCAAATCTCAATCCACAAACATCAATTCTCATCACTCAATCCTCAACACTCAATCTTCAATCCTCAATCCTCAATCCTCAATCCTCAATCCTCAATCCTCAATCCTCAATCGTCAATCTCCAATCCTGAATACTCAATCTTCAATCCTCAATCCTCAATCCTCACTCCTCAGTCCTCATTCTTCAATCCTCAATACCAAACCCTCAATCTTCAAGCCTCAATCCTCAATCCTCAATTCGCAATCCTCAATCCTCAGTCCTGAAGCATTAATACCCAACCCTCAGTCCTCGTCCTCAATCTACAACCCTCAATCCTCAATACTCAATCGTCAATCTCCAATCCTGAATACTCAATCTTCAATCCTCAATCCTCAATCCTCACTCCTCAGTCCTCATTCTTCAATCCTCAATACCAAACCCTCAATCTTCAAGCCTCAATCCTCAATCCTCAATTCGCAATCCTCAATCCTCAGTCCTGAAGCATTAATACCCAACCCTCAGTCCTCGTCCTCAATCTACAACCCTCAATCCTCAATACTCAATCTTCAATCATCAATATTCAACCTTCAATCCTCAGTCCCCAATCCTCAATCCTCAATCCTCAATCCTCAATCCTCAAACCTCAATACCCAATCCTCAATCCTCAATCCTCAATCATCAATCCTCAATTCTAAATCCTCAATCCTCAATCCTCAGTCCCCAAACCTCAATCCTGAACCCTCAACCCTGAATCCACAATCTTCAGCCCTCAGTCTTCAACAATCAGTTGTCAATCCTCAATCCTCAATAGAATATCACCAATTCACAGATTTCAAAACTCAATACTCAATCTGCAATCTTCAAATCTCTATCCACCAACATCAATTCTCATCAATCATCCCTCAACACTCAGTCCTTTATGTTCAATCCTCAATCCTCAATTCTCAATCATCAATCCTCAATACTGAATCTTCAATCCTCAATCCTCAATCCTCAACCCTCAATCCTCAGTCCTGAAACCTCAATCCCGAATCCTTAATCCTGAATCCGCAAACTTCAGTCCTCAGACCTCAACAATCAATTTTAAATCCTCAATCCTCAATAGAATATCCTCAATTCACAGTTTTCAATACTCAATCCCCATTCTTCAATCATCAAATCTCAATCCACAAACATCAATTCTCATCACTCAACCCTCAACACTCAGTCCTCAATCTTCAATCCTCAATCCTAAATCCTCAATCCTCAATCTTCAATCCTCAATACTCAATCTTCAATCCTCAATCCTCAATTCTCAATTCTCAATCCTCAACACTCAATCCTCAAACGTCAATCCTCAATCCCCAATCCTCAATCTTCAATCAGCAATACTCAATCTTCAACCCTCAATCTTCAATCTTCAATCCTCAATCCTCAATCCTCAATCCTCAATCCTCAATCCTCAATCTTCAATACTCAATACTCAATCTTCAATCCTCAATCCTCAATCCTCAGTCCTCAATCCTCAATCCTCAATCCTCAATCCTCAATCCTCAATCCTCAAACCTCAATACCGGAGCCTAAATCTTCAATCCTCAATCCTCAATCCTCAATTCTCTATCCTCAATCCTCAGTCCTTAGTCCTCAAACCTCAATCCTCAACCCTCAACCCTCATCCTCAATCCTCAATCCTCAATCCTCAATCATCAATCCTCAATTTTCAATCCTCAATACTCAATCCTCAATCCTCTATCCTGAATACTCAATCCTCAATCCTCAATCCTCAATCCTCAACCCTCAATCCTCAGTCCTGAAACCTCAATCCCGAATCCTTAATCCTGAATCCGCAAACTTCAGTCCTCAGACCTCAACAATCAATTTTCAATCCTCAATCCTCAATAGAATATCCTCAATTCACAGTTTTCAGTACTCAATCCCCATTCTTCAATCATCAAATCTCAATCCACAAACATCAATTCTCATCACTCAACCCTCAACACTCAGTCCTCAATCTTCAATCCTCAATCCTAAATCCTCAATCTTCAATCCTCAATACTCAATCTTCAATCCTCAATCCTCAATTCTCAATCCTCAATACTCAATCCTCAATCTTCAATCCTCAATTCCCAATCCTCAATCTTCAATCCTCAATCCTCAATCTTCAACCCTTAATCCTCAATCCTCCATCCCCAATCCTCAATCTTCAATCCTCAATACTCAATCTTCAATCTTCAATACTCAATCCTCAATCCTCAATCCTCAAGCCTCAATCCTCAATCCTCAATCCCAAATCCTTAGTCCTCAATCCTCAATCCTCAATCCCCAATCCTCAATCTTCAATCCTCAATCTTCAATCCTCAATCCTCAAACCTCAGTCCTCAATCCTCAATCCTCAATCTTCAATCCTCAATACTCAATCCTCAATCCTCAACCCTCAATCCTCAGTCCTGAAACCTCAATCCCGAATCCTCAATCCTGAATCCGCAAACTTCAGTCCTCAGTCCTCAACAATCAATTGTCAATCCTCAATCCTCAATAGAATATCCTCAATTCAAAGTTTTCAATACTCAATCCCCATTCTTCAATCTTCAAATCTCAATCCACAAACATCAATTCTCATCACTCAACCCTCAACACTCAGTCCTCAATCTTCAATCCTCAATCCTCAATCCTCAATCCTCACTCGTCAATCCTCAATCCCCAATCCTCAATCTTCAATCCTCTATCCTCAATCCTCAATCCTCAATCCCCAATCCTCAATCTTCAATCCTCAATCTTCAATCCTCAATCCTCAAACCTCAGTCCTCAATCCTCAATCCTCAATCCTCAATCCTCATCTTCAATCCTCAATTCTCAATCTGCAATCCTCAATCCTCAATCCCCAATTATCAATCTTCAATCCTCAATACTCAACCTTCAATCCTCAATCCTCAATCCTCAATCCACAATCCTCAATCCTCAATCCTCAGTCTTCAATCCTCAATACTCAATCTTCAACCCTCAATCTTCAATCCTCAATCCTCAATCCTCCTTCTTCAATCCTCAACACCCAATCCTCATTCTTCAATCCTCCATCCTCAATCTTCAATCCTCAATACTCAATCTTCAATACTCAATCCTCAATCCTCAATCCTCAATCCTCAATCCTCAATCCTCAATCCCAAATCCTCAATCCTCAATCCTCAATCCTCAACCCTCAATCCTCAGTCCTGAAACCTCAATACCGAATCCTCAATCCTGAATCCTCAATCTTCAGCCCTCAGTCCTCAACAATCAATTGTCAATCCTCAATCCTCAACAGAATATCCTCAATTCACAGTTTTCAATACTCAATCCCCATTCTTCAATCTTCAAATCTCAACCCACAAACATCAATACTCATCACTCAACCCTCAACACTCAGTCCTCAATCTTCAATCCTCAATCCTAAATCCTCAATCTTCAGTCCTCAGTACTCTATCTTCAATCCTCAATCCTCAATTCTGAATCCTCAATCCTCAATACTCAATCCTCAATCGTCAATCCTCAATCCCCAATCCTCAATCTTCAATCCTCAATACTCAACCTTCAATCCTCAATCCTCAATCCTCAATCCTCAATCCTCAATCCTCAATCCTCAAACTTCAATCCTCAACACTCAATCTTCAACCCTCAATCTTCAATCCTCAATCCTCAATCCTCATTCTTCAATCCTCAACACCCAATCCTCAATCTTCAATCCTCAATCCTCAATTCTCAATTCTCAATCCTCAATCCTCAATCCTCAGACCTCAAACATCAATACTCAACCCTCAGTCCTCGTTCGCAATCCACAGCCCTCAATCCTCAATTCTCAATCTTCAATCACCAATATTCAATCTACAGTCCGCAATCCTCAATCCTCAATCCTCAATCCTCAATCCTCAATCCTCAATCCTCAATCCTCAATCCTCAATCCTCAATCCTCAATCGTCAATGCTCAATCCCCAATCCTCAATCTTCAATCCTCTATCCTCAATCCTCAATCCTCAATTCCCAATCCTCAATCTTCAATCCTCAATCTTCAATCCTCAATCATCAATCCTCAATTTTCAATCCTCAGTACTCAATCTTCAATCCTCAATCCTCAATCCTCAATCCTCAATCCTCAATCCTCAATCCTCAACCCACAATCCTCAGTCCTGAAACCTCAATCCCGAATCCTCAATCCTAAATCCGCAAACTTCAGTCCTCAGACCTCAACAATTAATTGTCAGTCCTCAATCCTCAATAGAATATCCTTAATTCAACGTTTTCAATACTCAATCCCCATTCTCCAATCTTCAAATCTCAATCCACAAACATCAATTCTCATCACTCAACCCTCAGGACTCAGTCCTCAATCCTCAATCCTCAATCCTCAATCCGCAATCTTGAATCCTCAATACTCAATCTTCAATCCTCAATCCTCAATTCTCAATCCTCAACACTGAATCCTCAAACGTCAATCCTCAATCCCCAATCCTCAATCTTCAATCCTCAATACTCAATCTGCAACCCTCAATCTTCAATCCTCAATCCTCAAGCCTCAATCCTCAATCCTCAATCCTCAAGCTTCAATACTCAATACTCAATCTTCAATCCTCAATCCTCAACCCTCAGTCCTCAATCCTCAATCCTCAATCCTCAATCCTCAATCTTCAATCCTCAAACCTCAATACCGGAGCCTAAATCTTCAATCCTCAATCCTCAATCCTCAATTCTCTATCCTCAATCCTCAGTCCTTAGTCCTCAAACCTCAATCCTCAACCCTCAACCCTCATCCTCAATCCTCAATCCTCAATCCTCAATCCTCAATCATCAATCCTCAATTTTCAATCCTCAATACTCAATCCTCAATCCTCTATCCTGACTACTCAATCCTCAATCCTCAATCCTCAATCCTCAACCCTCAATCCTCAGTCCTGAAACCTCAATCCCGAATCCTTAATCCTGAATCCGCAAACTTCAGTCCTCAGACCTCAACAATCAATTTTCAATCCTCAATCCTCAATAGAATATCCTCAATTCACAGTTTTCAATACTCAATCCCCATTCTTCAATCATCAAAACTCAATCCACAAACATCAATTCTCATCACTCAACCCTCAACACTCAGTCCTCAATCTTCAATCCTCAATCCTAAATCCTCAATCTTCAATCCTCAATACTCAATCTTCAATCCTCAATCCTCAATTCTCAATCCTCAATACTCAATCCTCAATCTTCAATCCTCAATTCCCAATCCTCAATCTTCAATCCTCAATCCTCAATCTTCAACCCTTAATCCTCAATCCTCCATCCCCAATCCTCAATCTTCAATCCTCAATACTCAATCTTCAATCTTCAATCCTCAATCCTCAATCCTCAATCCTCAAACCTCAATCATCAATCTTCAATCTTCAATACACAATCTTCAACACTCAATCTTCAATCCTCAATTCTCAATCCTCAGTCCTCAATCCTCAGACCTCAAGCATCAATACTCAACCCTCAGTCCTTGTCCGCAATCCACAACCCTCAACCCTCAATCCTCAATCTTCAATCATCAATATTCAATCTTCAATCCTCAATGCTCAATCCTCAATTCTCAATCCGCAATACTCAATCCTCAATCGTCAATCCTCAATCCTGAATCCTCAACCTTCAATCCTCAACACTCAATCTTCAATACTCAATCCTCAATCCTCAATCCTTAATCCTCAATCCTCAATCCTCAATCCCAAATCCTTAGTCCTCAATTCTCAATCCTCAACCCACAATCCTCAGTCCTGATACCTCAATACCGAATCCTCAATCCTGAATCCTCTATCCTCAGCCCTCAGTCCTCAACAATCAATTGTCAATCCTCAATCCTCAATAGAATATCTTCAATTCACAGTTTTCAATACTCAGTCCCCATTCTTCAATCTTCAAATCTCAATCCACAAACATCAATTATCATCACTCAACCCTCAACACTCAGTCCTCAATCTTCAATCCTCAATCCTAAATCCGCAATCTTCAATCCTCAATACTCAACCTTCAATCCTCAACCCTCAATCCTCAATCCTCAATACTCAATCCTCAATCGTCAATCCTCAATTCCCAATCCTCAATCTTTAATCCTCAATCCTCAATCTTCAATCCTTAATCCTCAATCCTCAATCCCCAATCCTCAATCTTCAATCCTCAATACTCAATCTTCAATCCTCAATCCTCAATCCTCAATCCTCAATCCTCAATCCTCAATCCTCAATCTTCAATCCTCAATACTCAATCTTCAACCCTCAATCTTCAATCCTCAATCCTCAATCCTCAATCCTCATTCTTCAATCCTCAACACCCAATCCTCAAACTGCAATCCTCAATTCTCAATCCTCAATTCTCAATCCTCATTCCTCAATCCTCAGACCTCAAACATCAATACTCAACCCTCTGTCCTCGTCCGCAATCCACAACCCTCAATCCTCAATCCTCAATCTTCAATCATCAATATTCAATCTTCAATCCTCAATACTCAATCCTCTATCCTCAATCCTCAATCCTGAACGTTCGATCCTCAATACGCAATCCTCGATCTTCAATCCTCAGTACTCAATCCTCAATCCTCAATTCTCGAATCCTCAGTCCTGAAACCTCAATCCTGAATCCTCAATCCTGAAACCTCAATCTTCAGCCCTCAGTCCTCGACGATCAATTGTCAGTCCTCAATCCTCAATAGAATATCCTCAATTCAAAGTTTTCAATACTCAATCCCCATTCTCCAATCTTCAAATCTCAATCCACAAACATCAATTCTCATCACTCAACCCTCAACACTCAGTCCTCAATCCTCAATCCTCAATCCTCAATCCGCTATCTTGAATCCACAATACTCAATCTTCAATCCTCAATCCTCAATTCTCAATCCTCAACATTGAATCCTCAATCGTCAATCCTCAATCCCCAATCCTCAATCTTCAATCCTCAATACTCAATCTGCAACCCTCAATCTTCAATCCTCAATCCTCAATCCTCAATCCTCAATCCTCAATCCTCAATCCTCAATCCTCAATCTTCAATACTCAATACTCAATCTTCAATCCTCAATCCTCAACCCTCAGTCCTCAATCCTCAATCCTCAATCCTCAATCTTCAATCCTCAAACCTCAATACCGGAGCCTAAATCTTCAATCCTCAATCCTCAATCCTCAATTCTCTATCCTCAATCCTCAGTCCTTAGTCCTCAAACCTCAATCCTCAACCCTCAACCCTCACCCTCAATCCTCAATCCTCAATCCTCAATCATCAATCCTCAATTTTCAATCCTCAAAACTCAATCCTCAATCCTCTATCCTGAATACTCAATCCTCAATACTCAATCCTCAATCCTCAACCCTCAATCCTCAGTCCTGAAACCTCAATCCCGAATCCTTAATCCTGAATCCGCAAACTTCAGTCCTCAGACCTCAACAATCAATTTTCAATCCTCAATCCTCAATAGAATATCCTCAATTCACAGTTTTCAATACTCAATCCCCATTCTTCAATCATCAAATCTCAATCCACAAACATCAATTCTCATCACTCAACCCTCAACACTCAGTCCTCAATCCTCAATCCTCAATCTTCAATACTCAATCCTCAATCCTCAATTCCCAATCCTCAATCTTCAATTCTCAATACTCAATCTTCAATCCTCAATCCTCAATCCTCAATCGTCAATCCTCAATCCTCAATCCTCAATCGTCAATCCTCAATCCCCAATCCTCAATCTTCAATCCTCTATCCTCAATCCTCAATCCTCAATCCCCAATCCTCAATCTTCAATCCTCAATCTTCAATCCTCAATCATCAATCCTCAATTTTCAATACTCAATACTCAATCTTCAATCCTCAATCCTCAATCCTCAATCCTGAATCCTCAATCCTCAATCCTCAATCCTCAATCCTCAATCGTCAATGCTCAATCCCCAATCCTCAATCTTCAATCCTCTATCCTCAATCCTCAATCCTCAATTCCCAATACTCAATCTTCAATCCTCAATCTTCAATCCTCAATCATCAATCCTCAATTTTCAATCCTCAATACTCAATCTTCAATCCTCAATCCTCAATCCTCAATCCTCAATCCTCAATCCTCAATCCTCAACCCTCAATCCTCAGTCCTGAAACCTCAATCCCGAATCCTCAATCCTGAATCCGCAAACTTCAGTCCTCAGTCCTCAACAATCAATTGCCAATCCTCAATCCTCAATAGAATATCCTCAATTCAAAGTTTTCAATACTCAATCCCCATTCTTCGATCTTCAAATCTCAATCCACAAACATCAATTCTCATCACTCAACCCTCAACACTCAGTCCTCAATCTTCAATCCTCAATCCTCAATCCTCAATCCTCAATCGTCAATCCTCAATCCCCAATCCTCAATCTTCAATCCTCTATCCTTAATCCTCAATCCTCAATCCCCAATCCTCAATCTTCTATCCTCAATCTTCAATCCTCAATCCTCAAACCTCAGTCCTCAATCCTCAATCCTCAATCCTCAATCCTCAATCCTCCTTCTTCAATCCTCAACACCCAATCCTCATTCTTCAATCCTCAATCCTCAATCTTCAATCCTCAATACTCAATCTTCAATACTCAATCCTCAATCCTCAATCCTCAATCCTCAATCCTCAATACTCAACCTTCAATCCTCAATCCTCAATCCTCAATCCTCAATCCTCAATCCTCAATCCTCAAACTTCAATCCTCAACACTCAATCTTCAAACCTCAATCTTCAATCCTCAATCCTCAATCCTCATTCTTCAATCCTCAACACCCAATCCTCAATCTTCAATCCTCAATCCTCAATTCTCAATTCTCAATCCTCAATCCTCAATCCTCAGACCTCAAACATCAATACTCAACCCTCAGTCCTTGTCCGCAATCCACAACCCTCAACCCTCAATCCTCAATCTTCAATCATCAATATTCAATCTTCAATCCTCAATGCTCAATCCTCAATTCTCAATCCGCAATACTCAATCCTCAATCGTCAATCCTCAATCCTGAATCCTCAACCTTCAATCCTCAACACTCAATCTTCAATACTCAATCCTCAATCCTCAATCCTTAATCCTCAATCCTCAATCCTCAATCCCAAATCCTTAGTCCTCAATTCTCAATCCTCAACCCACAATCCTCAGTCCTGATACCTCAATACCGAATCCTCAATCCTGAATCCTCTATCCTCAGCCCTCAGTCCTCAACAATCAATTGTCAATCCTCAATCCTCAATAGAATATCTTCAATTCACAGTTTTCAATACTCAGTCCCCATTCTTCAATCTTCAAATCTCAATCCACAAACATCAATTATCATCACTCAACCCTCAACACTCAGTCCTCAATCTTCAATCCTCAATCCTAAATCCGCAATCTTCAATCCTCAATACTCAACCTTCAATCCTCAACCCTCAATCCTCAATCCTCAATACTCAATCCTCAATCGTCAATCCTCAATTCCCAATCCTCAATCTTTAATCCTCAATCCTCAATCTTCAATCCTTAATCCTCAATCCTCAATCCCCAATCCTCAATCTTCAATCCTCAATACTCAATCTTCAATCCTCAATCCTCAATCCTCAATCCTCAATCCTCAATCCTCAATCCTCAATCTTCAATCCTCAATACTCAATCTTCAACCCTCAATCTTCAATCCTCAATCCTCAATCCTCAATCCTCATTCTTCAATCCTCAACACCCAATCCTCAAACTGCAATCCTCAATTCTCAATCCTCAATTCTCAATCCTCATTCCTCAATCCTCAGACCTCAAACATCAATACTCAACCCTCTGTCCTCGTCCGCAATCCACAACCCTCAATCCTCAATCCTCAATCTTCAATCATCAATATTCAATCTTCAATCCTCAATACTCAATCCTCTATCCTCAATCCTCAATCCTGAACGTTCGATCCTCAATACGCAATCCTCGATCTTCAATCCTCAGTACTCAATCCTCAATCCTCAATTCTCGAATCCTCAGTCCTGAAACCTCAATCCTGAATCCTCAATCCTGAAACCTCAATCTTCAGCCCTCAGTCCTCGACGATCAATTGTCAGTCCTCAATCCTCAATAGAATATCCTCAATTCAAAGTTTTCAATACTCAATCCCCATTCTCCAATCTTCAAATCTCAATCCACAAACATCAATTCTCATCACTCAACCCTCAACACTCAGTCCTCAATCCTCAATCCTCAATCCTCAATCCGCTATCTTGAATCCACAATACTCAATCTTCAATCCTCAATCCTCAATTCTCAATCCTCAACATTGAATCCTCAATCGTCAATCCTCAATCCCCAATCCTCAATCTTCAATCCTCAATACTCAATCTGCAACCCTCAATCTTCAATCCTCAATCCTCAATCCTCAATCCTCAATCCTCAATCCTCAATCCTCAATCCTCAATCTTCAATACTCAATACTCAATCTTCAATCCTCAATCCTCAACCCTCAGTCCTCAATCCTCAATCCTCAATCCTCAATCTTCAATCCTCAAACCTCAATACCGGAGCCTAAATCTTCAATCCTCAATCCTCAATCCTCAATTCTCTATCCTCAATCCTCAGTCCTTAGTCCTCAAACCTCAATCCTCAACCCTCAACCCTCACCCTCAATCCTCAATCCTCAATCCTCAATCATCAATCCTCAATTTTCAATCCTCAAAACTCAATCCTCAATCCTCTATCCTGAATACTCAATCCTCAATACTCAATCCTCAATCCTCAACCCTCAATCCTCAGTCCTGAAACCTCAATCCCGAATCCTTAATCCTGAATCCGCAAACTTCAGTCCTCAGACCTCAACAATCAATTTTCAATCCTCAATCCTCAATAGAATATCCTCAATTCACAGTTTTCAATACTCAATCCCCATTCTTCAATCATCAAATCTCAATCCACAAACATCAATTCTCATCACTCAACCCTCAACACTCAGTCCTCAATCCTCAATCCTCAATCTTCAATACTCAATCCTCAATCCTCAATTCCCAATCCTCAATCTTCAATTCTCAATACTCAATCTTCAATCCTCAATCCTCAATCCTCAATCGTCAATCCTCAATCCTCAATCCTCAATCGTCAATCCTCAATCCCCAATCCTCAATCTTCAATCCTCTATCCTCAATCCTCAATCCTCAATCCCCAATCCTCAATCTTCAATCCTCAATCTTCAATCCTCAATCATCAATCCTCAATTTTCAATACTCAATACTCAATCTTCAATCCTCAATCCTCAATCCTCAATCCTGAATCCTCAATCCTCAATCCTCAATCCTCAATCCTCAATCGTCAATGCTCAATCCCCAATCCTCAATCTTCAATCCTCTATCCTCAATCCTCAATCCTCAATTCCCAATACTCAATCTTCAATCCTCAATCTTCAATCCTCAATCATCAATCCTCAATTTTCAATCCTCAATACTCAATCTTCAATCCTCAATCCTCAATCCTCAATCCTCAATCCTCAATCCTCAATCCTCAACCCTCAATCCTCAGTCCTGAAACCTCAATCCCGAATCCTCAATCCTGAATCCGCAAACTTCAGTCCTCAGTCCTCAACAATCAATTGTCAATCCTCAATCCTCAATAGAATATCCTCAATTCAAAGTTTTCAATACTCAATCCCCATTCTTCGATCTTCAAATCTCAATCCACAAACATCAATTCTCATCACTCAACCCTCAACACTCAGTCCTCAATCTTCAATCCTCAATCCTCAATCCTCAATCCTCAATCGTCAATCCTCAATCCCCAATCCTCAATCTTCAATCCTCTATCCTTAATCCTCAATCCTCAATCCCCAATCCTCAATCTTCTATCCTCAATCTTCAATCCTCAATCCTCAAACCTCAGTCCTCAATCCTCAATCCTCAATCCTCAATCCTCAATCCTCCTTCTTCAATCCTCAACACCCAATCCTCATTCTTCAATCCTCAATCCTCAATCTTCAATCCTCAATACTCAATCTTCAATACTCAATCCTCAATCCTCAATCCTCAATCCTCAATCCTCAATACTCAACCTTCAATCCTCAATCCTCAATCCTCAATCCTCAATCCTCAATCCTCAATCCTCAAACTTCAATCCTCAACACTCAATCTTCAAACCTCAATCTTCAATCCTCAATCCTCAATCCTCATTCTTCAATCCTCAACACCCAATCCTCAATCTTCAATCCTCAATCCGCAATTCTCAATTCTCAATCCTCAATCCTCAATCCTCAGACCTCAAACATCAATACTCAACCCTCAGTCCTCGTTCGCAATCCAGAGCCCTCAATCCTCAATTCTCAATCTTCAATCACCAATATTCAATCTTCAGTCCTCAATCCTCAATCCTCAATCCTCAATCCTCAATCCTCAATCCTCAATCCTCAATCCTCAATCCTCAATCCTCAATCCTCGATCCTCAATCCTCAATCGTCAATGCTCAATCCCCAATCCTCAATCTTCAATCCTCTATCCTCAATCCTCAATCCTCAATTCCCAATCCTCAATCTTCAATCCTCAATCTTCAATCCTCAATCATCAATCCTCAATTTTCAATCCTCAATACTCAATCTTCAATCCTCAATCCTCAATCCTCAATCCTCAATCCTCAATCCTCAATCCTCAATCCTCAACCCTCAATCCTCAGTCCTGAAACCTCAATCCCGAATCCTCAATCCTAAATCCGCAAACTTCAGTCCTCAGACCTCAACAATTAATTGTCAGTCCTCAATCCTCAATAGCATATCCTTAATTCAACGTTTTCAATACTCAATCCCCATTCTCCAATCTTCAAATCTCAATCCACAAACATCAATTCTCATCACTCAACCCTCAGGACTCAGTCCTCAATCCTCAATCCTCAATCCTCAATCCGCAATCTTGAATCCTCAATACTCAATCTTCAATCCTCAATCCTCAATCCTCAATCCTCAACACTGAATCCTCAATCGTCAATCCTCAATCCCCAATCCTCAATCTTCAATCCTCAATACTCAATCTGCAACCCTCAATCTTCAATCCTCAATCCTCAATCCTCAATCCTCAATCCTCAATCCTCAATCCTCAAGCTTCAATACTCAATACTCAATCTTCGATCCCCAATCCTCAACCCTCAGTCCTCAATCCTCAATCCTCAATCCTCAATCCTCAATCTTCAATCCTCAAACCTCAAGACCGGAGCCTAAATCTTCAATCCTCAATCCTCAATCCTCAATTCTCTATCCTCAATCCTCAGTCCTTAGTCCTCAAACCTCAATCCTCAACCCTCAACCCTGATCCTCAATCCTCAATCCTCAATCCTCAATCCTCAATCCTCAATCATCAATCCTCAATTTTCAATCCTCAATACTCAATCCTCAATCCTCTATCCTGACTACTCAATCCTCAATCCTCAATCCTCAATCCTCAACCCTCAATCCTCAGTCCTGAAACCTCAATCCCGAATCCTTAATCCTGAATCCGCAAACTTCAGTCCTCAGACATCAACAATCAATTTTCAATCCTCAATCCTCAATAGAATATCCTCAATTCACAGTTTTCAATACTCAATCCCCATTCTTCAATCATCAAATCTCAATCCACAAACATCAATTCTCATCACTCAACCCTCAACACTCAGTCCTCAATCTTCAATCCTCAATCCTAAATCCTCAATCTTCAATCCTCAATACTCAATCTTCAATTCTCAATCCTCAATTCTCAATCCTCAATACTCAATCCTCAATCTTCAATCCTCAATTCCCAATCCTCAATCTTCAATCCTCAATCCTCAATCTTCAACCCTTAATCCTCAATCCTCCATCCCCAATCCTCAATCCTCAATCCTCAATACTCAATCTTCAATCTTCAATCATCAATCCTCAATCCTCAATCCTCAAACCTCAATCATCAATCTTCAATCTTCAATACTCAATCTTCAACACTCAATCTTCAATCCTCAATCCTCAATCTTCAATCCTTAATCCTCAATCCTCAATCCCCAATCCTCAATCTTCAATCCTCAATACTCAATCTTCAATCCTCAATCCTCAATCCTCAATCCTCAATCCTCAATCCTCAATCCTCAATCCTCAATCTTCAATCCTCAATACTCAATCTTCAACCCTCAATCTTCAATCCTCACTCCTCAATCCTCAATCCTCATTCTTCAATCCTCAACACCCAGTCCTGAATCTGCAATCCTCAATCCCCAGTCCTCAATTCTCAATCCTCATTCTTCAATCCTCAGACCTCAAACATCAATACTCAACCCTCTGTCCTCGTCCGCAATCCACAACCCTCAATCCTCAATCCTCAATCTTCAATCATCAATATTCATTCTTCAATCCTCAATACTCAATCCTCTATCCTCAATCCTCAATCCTGAATGTTCAATCCTCAATACCCAATCCTCAA